>NC_041384.1:576010616-576089975 GCF_002162155.2 Triticum dicoccoides | reverse complement strand
AATCGTGCTTCTGGCTCTGGTATTTCTTCCTTTTTTCAAACTTCCCATGGAAAAGAGTTCAGCAAAACCTATTACACATAGGAACTAGTTTCAAAGATCTCGACACAAGAAATTCAAGCTGAAAACGGTTTGGGATTTAGACGCAAGGTTCAAGATATAAAATATTTTAAATAAAAAATTTATGAAAAACCTCACAGGATGCGACAAGTGGTGCACATGCAGTGTGCCATTTATCAGCGCGTGAGAAGGTGGGAGACATTTGCAACGGGTAACCCTTAACTCCTGATTTCATGCAAATGGACGCGACTATGCGTCGCTTATAGCAAGACGTATAAAGCTGTCGCATACAGCCTCACTTTGATCATTTGTGTGGGTGGACCGGCCCATTAGTGAGATACAGCTGCTCGCTCACGTCCCTCCGGTCGATAAATTGCACTTTCAGAAAGCAAGGAGAAGGCTTATGTCTCGACAAAGAAAGCTATGTGAATGATCATTGTCAAGACAAATACCAACACAATACAAACAATTTGCATACAGTTGCCGAAGAATATCCTTCAAATAGTTCGATTAACACGCATCCGAGTGTGGACAAGAACAAGTATGGACAAGAACATAAATGTCCGAGTGTTTCCCTGATTTTGACTCTTGTGGCTGGGCGGATAACGTGTTTTACTGAAGGAAATATGCCCTAGAGGCAATAATAAAGTTGTTATTTATATTTCCTTATATCATGATAAATGTTTATTATTCATGTTAGAATTATATTAACCAGAAACTTAGTACATGTGCGAATACATAGACAAACAAAGTGCCACTAGTTTGCCTCTACTTGACTGGCTCATTGAATCAATGATGGTTATGCTTCCTAACCATAGACATGATTTTTCATTTGATTAACGGGATCACATCATTAATGAATAATGTGATTGACTTGACCCATCCGTTAGCTTAGCACGATAATCGTTTAGTTTGTTGCTATTGCTTTCTCCATAACTTATACATGTTCCTATGACTATGAGATCATGCAACTTTCGAATACCGGATGAACACTTTGTGTGCTACCAAATGTCACAACGTAACTGAGTGATTATAAATGTGCTCTACAGGTGTCTCCGGTGATGTTTGTTGAGTTGGCATAGATCGAGATTAGGATTTGTCACTCCAATTGTCGGAGAGGTATCTCTGGGCCCTCTCGGTAATGCACATCACTGTAAGCCTTGCAAGCAATGTGACTAATGAGTTAGTTGCGGGATAATGCATTACGGAATGAGTAAGAGACTTGCCGGTAACGAGATTGAACTAGGTTAAGATACTGACGATCGAATCTTGGGCAAGTAACATACCGATGATAAAGGGAACAACATATATCGTTATGCGGTATGACCGATAAAGATCTTCGTAGAATATGTAGGAACCAATATGAGCATCCAGGTTCTGCTATTGGTTATTGATCGGAGACGTGTCTCAGTCATGTCTACATAGTTCTCGAACCCGTAGGGTCCGCACGCTTAACGTTCGGTGACGATCGGTATTATGAGTTTATGTATTTTGATGTACCGAAGGTGAGTCCCGGATATGATCATGGACATGACTAGGAGTCTCGAAATGTTTGAGACATAAAGATCGATATATTGGACGACTATATTTGGACATCGGAATGGTTCCGGATGAGATCAGGCATATACCGGAGTACCGGGAGGTTACCGGACCCCCCCCCCCGGGAGGTATATGGGCCTTATTGGGCCTTAGTGGGAGAGAGGGGAAAGGAGCAAAGGAGGGGGCGCCCCTCCCCCCAAGCCCAATCCGAATTGGGAGGCCCCCCCTTTCCTTCCTCCTTCCCCCCCTTCCTTCCACTCCTAGTCCAACTAGGGAAGGGGGAGTCCTACTCCCGGTGGGAGTAGGACTCCCCTTGGGGCGCGCCTAGGAGGCCGGCCCCCTCCCCCTCCTCCACTCCTGTATATACGGGCGAAGGGGCACCCCATAGACACACAAGTTGATCATTGATCTTTTAGCCATGTGCGGTGCCCCCTCCATCATAATCCACCTCGGTTATATCGTAGCAGTGCTTAGGCGAAGCCCTATT
The DNA here is from genome assembly GCF_002162155.2 of Triticum dicoccoides. NCBI lineage: Eukaryota > Viridiplantae > Streptophyta > Magnoliopsida > Poales > Poaceae > Triticum > Triticum dicoccoides. The sequence continues at coordinate 576,087,892 of NC_041384.1, read as the reverse complement.
TCGATAGCAACATCATCACCGTCATCACGCCGTCGTGCTGACGAAGCTCTACTGAATCGTGAGTTCATGGGACGTCACCGAGCCGAACGTGTGCAGATCACGGAGGTGCCATACCTTCGGTGCTAGATCGGTCGATCGTGAAGACGTACGACTACATCAACCGCGTTGTCATAACGCTTTCGCTTACGGTCTACGAGGGTACGTAGACAACACTCTTCCCTCTCATTGCTATGCATCACCATGATGTTGCGTGTGCATAGGAAAATTTTGAAATTACTACGTTCCCCAACAGTGGCATCCGAGCTAGGTTTATGCGTAGATGTTATATACACAAGTAGAACACAAAGGAGTTGTGGGAGTGGGTATAAACATATTGCTTTCCATCACTAGTTGATTCTTGATTCGGCGGTATTGTTGGATGAAGCGGCCCAGACCAACATTACGCATACGCTTACGCGAGACTGGTTCTACCGACGTGTTTTGCACACAGGTGGTTGGTGGGTGTCAGTTTCTCCAACTTTAGTTGAATCGGATTCAATGAACAGGGTTCTTTCTGAAGATCAAAAAGCAATCACTATACCGCGTTGTGGTTTTTGATGCGTAGGTAAGAACGGTTCTTGCTCAGCCCGTAGCAGCCACGTAAAACTTGCAACTACAAAATAGAGGACGTCTAACTTATTTTTGTCGGGCATGTTGTGATGTGATATGGTCAAGACATGATGCTAAATTTTATTGTATGAGATGATCATGTTTTGTAACACAGTTATCGGCAACTGGCAGGAGCCATATGGTTGCCGCTTTATTATATGAAATGCAATCGCCATGTAATTGCTTTACTTTATCACTAAGTGGTAGCGATAATCGTAGAAGCAATAGTTGGCAAGACAACAACGATGCTTCGATGGAGATCAAGGTGTTAAGCCAGTGACGATGGTAATCATGACAGTGCTTTGAAGATGGAGATCAAAGGCACAAGATGATGATGGCCATATCATATCACTTATATTGATTGCATGTGATGTTTATCCTTTATGCATCTTATTTTGCTTAGTTCGGCGGTAGCATTATAAGATGATCTCTCATTAAATTTTAAGGTATAAGTGTTCTCCCTGAGTATGCACCGTTGCTACAGTTCGTCGTGCCGAGACACCACATGATGATCGGGTGTGATAAGCTCTACGTTCACATACAATGGGTGCAAGCCAGTTTTGCACATGCGGAATACTCGGGTTAAACTTGACGAGCCTAGCATATGCAGATATGGCCTCGGAACACTGAGACCGAAAGGTCGAGCGTGAATCATATAGTAAATATGATCAACATAGTGATGTTCACCATTGAAAACTACTCCATCTCACGTGATGATCGGACATGGTTTAGTTGATATGGATCACATGATCACTTAGATGATTAGAGAGATATCTATCTAAGTGGGAGTTCTTAAGTAATTTGATTAATTGAACTTTAATTTATCATGAACTTAGTACCTGATAATATTTTGCATGTCTATGTTGTTGTAGATAGATGGCCCGTGCTATTGTTCCGTTGAATTTTAATGCATTCCTAGAGAAAGCTAAGTTGAAAGATGATGGTAGCAACTACACAGACTGGCTCCGTAACTTGAGGATTATCCTCATTGCTGCACAGAAGAATTACGTCCTGGAAGCACCGCTAGGTGACAAACCCGCTCCAGGAGCAATGCCAGATGTTGTGGACACCTAGCAGAGCAAAGTTGATGAGTACTCAATAGTTTAGTGTGCCATGCTTTACGGCTTAGAACCGGGACTTCAACGATGTTTTGAACGTCATGGAGCATATGAGATGTTCCAGGAGTTGAAGTTAATATTTCAAGCAAATACCCGGATTGAGAGATATGAAGTCTCCAATAAGTTCTACAACTGCAAGATGAAGGAGAATAGTTCTGTCAGTGAACATATACTCAGAATGTCTGGGTACCACAACCACTTGACTCAACTGGGAGTTAATCTTCCTGATGATAGTGTCATTGACATAGTTCTTCAACCACTGCCACCAAGCTACAAGAGCTTCGTGATGAACTATAATATGCAAGGGATGGATAAGACGATTCCTGAGCTCTTCGCAATACTAAAGGCTGTGGAGGTAGAAATCAAGAAGGAGCATCAAGTGTTGATGGTCAACAAGACCATCAGTTTCAAGAAAAAGGGTAAATGGGAGAAGGGGAACTTCAAGAAGAACAACAAGCCAGTTGCTGCTCAAGTAAAGAAACCCAAGTCTGGACCTAAGCCTGAGACTGAGTGCTTCTACTACAAAGGAACTGGTCACTGAAAGCAGAACTGCCCCAAGTATTTGGCGGAGAAAAAGGATGGCAAAGTGAAAGGTATATTTGATATACATGTTATTGATGTGTACCTTACTAATGCTCGCAGTAGTGCCTGGGTATTTGATACTGGTTCAGTTGCTAACATTTGCAACTCGAAACAGGGGCTATGGATTAAGCGAAGATTGGCTAAGGACGAGGTGACGATGCGCGTGGGAAATGGTTCCAAAGTCGATGTGGTCGTCATCGGCACACTACCTCTACATCTACCTTAGGGATTAGTTTTAGACCTAAATAATTGTTATTTGGTGCCAGCGTTGAGCATGAACATTATATCTGGATCTTGTTTGATGCAAGATGATTATTCATTTAAATCAGAGAATAATAGTTGTTCTATTTATATGAGTAATATCTTTTAGGGTCTTTTACATCTGTGTCCCTAACTCGAACCAACTACTCGGATTTGCCCCGAATTTCGAAGTCTGCTCAAATTTGCCCCTCTACCGTTAGGTGCCATTATAGAAATACCCTTCCGTGCATTTTCCGTCTGGTCAAAGGGCTTTGACCGCTATCTGACCGTTTCTTTGACATTTTTGCCCCTGTGTCCATGTGCCACTTACTGGTGGGTCCCACTCTCAAAAAATAAAATGAAAAACACTTTCTCTCACCCCCACTCTCTCAGACACACTTACATGTGGGCCCCCTCATTCATAGAAAAAATAAAAAGGAAACCCTATCTCTCTCACCTCTCTCTCTCCCCCTGCCGAACGACGGGCCGACGGCCACTACCTCTCAACTCCAGCGAGAGTACTGAACGGCCACCGCCTCTGTCGCTGGCCTCCCCTGAAGCCGTAGTCCTCTGTACCTCATGCTCTCTCCGTCGCCCGCCCTCGTTCCACTCCCGCCCTCTCACACAAGCACGCTAGTGAGTGCCCTGTCGCCGGCGTCAGTCAAGGACGTGGCCAACGGCAACTTGAAGCGCCGCTACCTCGCCAGGAAGCTCATATGCCATGACCTTGTCCAACCAGCTGACGATTTTGACCAGAGATGTCCAGCACAGAGCGCCACAATGCATCTTCCCCGCCTCTGAGCTCGGACCGCCGCCTTCGATTCGACTCCTTTGAAGCATGTCGGCTGATCCCGACGGCTCCTATGGCATCCTTATGCACCACAGAAGACTTGGGAGTCCTCCATAGCAAGCTCCATGACCTCGGGTTGTCTTCCCCATGAGCTCCGAGCTCTTCCATGGCCGCCATCGTCGAAGTCACCGCTTCGGTCACCCCCGAGCCCCAGCGGCGTCGCCGTCGTGCTCCAAGTGTGCTCCATATTGTCACACAAACTGTTCCCCTCTCTCTACCCCTCGCATGGTCGCTGCCCCACTTGCGTCGCCCGGAGCCCCCGCGGGAATGGTCGCCGTCGTTTGCTCCGGGGACCATATGGTCTGACGACCACATCCCTGGATGCGGTAGAGCCATGCCTATAGCCTCGTTCCCTCGGCCGTCCTCCTCGCAGCATCCCGGCATGCCTCCGCCGCGGGATTTGGTCGCCGCCGGCCACCGTTGACCCAATCCACAGTTAAGAATTAATTAAAGCACTAATTAAAACAAAATATTTCTGGAAAATATTAATAAGGTAATGACATGTGGTCCCAATATCTGTTTGAAAAGTCCTTTTTTCCTTTTCTTTTTTTAGACTGGCCCCACATGTAAGTGTGTGTGTGTGAGAGAGAGAGAGAGGGTGAGAGAAAGTGTTTTTCATTTTATTTTTTGAGAGTGGGACCCACTGGTAAGTGGCACATGGACACAGGGGCAAAAATGTCAAAGAAACGGCCAGATAGCGGTCAAAGCTCTTTGACCGGATGGTAACGACACAGAAGGGCATTTCTGTAAGGGCACCTAACTGCGGGGGGGCATTTTTGAGCAAGCTTTCGAATTAGGGGTATATCTGATTAGGTGGTTCGAGTTAGGGACAGAAATGCAAATGGCCCTATCTTTTATGGTCATGCACCCTTGATGAGTGGTCTATTTTTACTAAATCTTGATAGTAGTGATACACATGTTCGTAGTATTAAAGCCAAAAGATGCAGAGTTGATAATGATAGTGCAACTTATTTGTGGCACTGTCGTTTAGGTCATATTGGTGTAAAGCGCATGAAGAAACTCTATTCTGATGGACTTCTGGAATCACTTGATTATGAATCATTTGGTACTTGCGAATCATGCCTCATGGGCAAGATGACTAAAACTCCGTTCTTGGGACAATGGAGCAAGCAACAAATTTATTGGAAATCATACATACTGATGTATGTGGTCCAATGAACATTGAAGCTCGCGGAGGATGTCGTTATTTTCCCACCTTCACAGATGATTTGAGCAGATATGGGTATATCTACTTAATGAAACATAAGTCTGAAACATTTGAAAAGTTCAAAAAAAATTCAGAGTGAAGTAGAAAATCATCGTAACAAGAAAATCAAGTTTCTGCGATCTGATCGTGGAGGTGAATATTTGAGTTATGAGTTTGGACTTCATTTGAAATAATGCGGAATAGTATCAAAACTCACGCCACCTGGAACACCACAACGTAATGGTGTGTCCGAACATCGTAACCGCACTTTAATAGATATGGTGCAATCTATGATGTCTCTCACTGATTTACCGCTATCGTTTTGGGATTATGCTTTAGAGACGGCTGCATTCATGTTAAATAGGGCACCATCTAAATCCGTCGAGACGACATCTTATGAGCTGTGGTTTGGCAAGAAACCCAAATTATCATTTCTTAAAGTTTGAGGCTGCGATACTTATGTGAAAAAGCTTCAACCTGATAAGCTCGAATCCAAATCGGAGAAATGTATCTTCATAGGATACCCAAAGGAGACTGTTGGGTACACCTTCTATCACAAGATCCGAAGGCAAGATATTCATTGCTAAGAATGGATCCTTTCTAGAGAAGGGGTTTCTCTCGAAAGAAGTGAGTGGGAGGAAAGTAGAACTTCACGAGGTAATTGTACCTTCTCCCTTATTGGAGAGTAGTTCATCACTGAAATCAGTTCCAGTGATTCCTACACCAGTAAGTGAGGAAGCTAATGATGATGATCATGAAACTTTTGATCAAGTTACTACCGAACCTCGTAGGTCAACCAGAGTAAGATCCGCACCAGAGTGGTACTATAATCCTGTTCTGGAAGTCATGTTACTTGACCCTGACGAACCTACGAGCTATGATGAAGCGATGATGAGCCCAGATTCCGCAAAATGGCTTGAGGCCATAAAATCTGAGATGGGATCCATGTATGAGAACAAAGTACGGACTTTGGTTGACTTGCCAATCATCGGCAGGCCATAGAGAATAAATGGATCTTCAAGAAGAAGACTGACGCTGACGGTAATATTACTGTCTACAAAGTTCGACTTGTTGCAAAAGGTTTTTGACAAGTTCAAGGAGTTGACTATGATGAGACTTTCTCACCCGTAGCGATGCTTAAGTCCGTCCGAATCATGTTAGCAATTGCCGCATTTTATGATTATGAAATTTGGCAAATGGATGTCAAAACGGCATTCCTTAATGGATATCTTAAAGAAGAGTTGTATATGATGCAACTAGAAGGTTTTGTTGATCCAAAAGGTTCTAACAAAGTGTGCAAGCTCCGACGATCCATTTATGGACTGGTGCAAGCCTCTCGGAGTTGGAATATACGCTTTGATAGTGTGATCAAAGCATATGGTTTTATACAGACTTTTGGAGAAGCCTGTCTTTACAAGAAAGTGAGTGGGAGCTCCGTAGCATTTCTGATATTATATGTAGATGACATATTGTTGATCGGAAATGATACTGAATTTCTGAATAGCATAAAAGGATACTTGAATAAGAATTTTTCGATGGAAGACCTCGGTGAAGCTGCTTATATATTGGGCATCAAGATCTATAGAGATAGATCAAGACGATTAATTGGACTTTCACAAAGCACATACCTTGATAAAGTTTTGAGGAAGTTCAAAATGGATCAAGCAAAGAAAGGGTTCTTGCCTGTATTACAAGGTGTGAAGTTGAGTCACACTCAATGCCCGACCACTACAGAAGATAGAGAGAAAATGAAAGGTATTCCCTATGCTTCAGCCATAGACTCTATCTTGTATGCAATGTTATGTACCAGACCTGATGTGTGTGAATACATAGACAAACAGAGTGTCCCTAGTATGCCTCTACTTGACAAGCTCGTTAATCAAAGATGGTTAAGTTTCCTAGCCATGGACATGTGTTGTCATTTGATGAACGGGATCACATCATTAGAGAATGATGTGATGGACAAGACCCATCCGTTAGCTTAGCATAATGATCGTTCAGTTTTATTGCTACTACTTTCTTCATGACTTATACATGTTCCTCTGACTATGAGATTATGCAACTCCCGAATACCGTAGGAACACCTTGTGTGCTATCAAACGTCACAACGTAACTGGGTGATTATAAAGATGCTCTACAGGTGTCTCCGATGGTGTTTGTTGAGTTGGCATAGATCGAGATTAGGATTTGTCACTCCGTCTATCGGAGAGGTGTCTCTGGGCCCTCTCGGTAATGTACATCACTATGAGCCTTGCAAGCAATGTGACTAATGAGTTAGTTGCGGGATGATGCATTACAGAACGAGTAAAGAGACTTGCCGATGACGAGATTGAACTAGGTATGATGATACCGACGATCGAATCTCGGGCAAGTAACATACCGATGACAAAGGGAACAACGTATGTTGTTATGCGGTTTGACCGATAAAGATCTTTGTAGAATATGTAGGAGCCAATATGAGCATCCAGGTTCCGCTATTGGTTATTGACCGGAGATGTGTTTCGGTCATGTCTACATAGTTCTCGAACCCGTAGGGTCCGCACGCTTAATGTTCGATGACGATTTGTATTATGAGTTATGTGATTTGATGTACCAAAGGTTGTTCGGAGTCCCGGATGAGATCACAGACATGACGAGGAGTCTCGAAATGGTAGAGACGTAAAGATCGATATATTGGAAGGCTATATTCGGACATCGTAAAGGTTCCGAGTGATTCGGGTATTTTTTGGAGTACCGGAGAGTTACAGAAATTCACCAGGGAAGTAATGGGCCTTAATGGGCCATACGGGAAAGGAGAGAAGGGCCTCAAGGGGTGGCTGTGCGCCCCCCATGGGCTGGTCCGAATTGGACTAGGGAGGGGGCGGCGCCCCCCTCTTTCCTTCTCTCCCTCTTCCCCTTCCTTCTTCTCCTACTCCAACTAGGGAAGGGGGGAAACCTACTCCTACTAGGAGTAGGAATCCCCCTTGGGGCGCGCCATAGAGAGGGCTGGCCCTCCCCTCCTCCACTCCTTTATATACGTGGGAGGGGGTGTTGGGGAACGTAGTAATTTCAAAAAAAATCCTACGCACACGCAAGATCATGGTGATGCACATCAACGAGAGGGGAGAGTGTTGTCTACGTACCCTCGTAGACCGGCAACGGAAGGTTGACACAATGTAGAGGAAGTAGTTGTACGTCTTCCCGATCCGACCGATCCAAGTACCGAACGTACGGCACCTCCGAGTTCTGCACACGTTCAACTCGGTGACGTCCCTCGAGCTCCGATCCAGCAAAGTGTTGAGGGAGAGTTTCGTCAGCACGACGGCGTGATGACAGTGATGATGTTCTACCGACGCAGGGCTTCGCCTAAGCACCGCTATGATATGACTGAGGTGGAATATGGTTGAAGGGGGCACCGCACACGGCTAAGGAACGATCACGAAGATCAACTTGTGTGTCATGGGGTGCCCCCTTGCCCCTGTATATAAAGGAGGGAGAGGGGGAGGTGCGGCCGGCCCAAGGGGTGTGCCTGGAGGAGTCCTACTCCCACCGGGAGTAGGACTCCCCCCTCTTGCCTTGTTGGAAAAGGAAGGGGGAAGGGAGAAAGAGGAAAGGGGGGCGCTGCCCCCCTTCCTTGTCCTATTCGGACTAGGGGGGAGGGGGCGCGCGGCCTGCCCAGGCCGGCCCTCCTCTTCTCCCTTAGGTCCCATGTAGGCCCAATAACCCTCCGCGGGGGGGTTCCGGTAACCCCCCGGTACTCTGGTAAAATCCCGATTTCACCCGGAACGTTTCCGATATCCAAATGTAGGCTTCCAATATATCAATCTTTATGTCTCGACCATTTCGAGACTCCTCATCATGTCCGTGATCACATCCGGGACACCGAACAACCTTCGGTACATCAAAACACAAAAACCCTAATTATGATCGTCACCGAACTTTAAGCGTGCGGACCCTACGGGTTCGAGAACTATGTAGACATGGCCGAGACACGTCTTCGGTCAATAACCAATAGCGGAACCTGGATGCTCATATTGGCTCCTACATATTCTACGAAGATCTCTATCGGTCAGACCACATAACAATATATGTTGTTCCCTTTGTCATCGGTATGTTACTTGCCCGAGATTCGATCGTCGGTATCTCAATACCTAGTTCAATCTCGTTACCGGCAAGTCTCTTTACTCGTTCCGTAATACATCATCCCGCAACTAACTTATTAGTTGCAATGCTTGCAAGGCTTGAGTGATGTGCATTTCCGAGAGGGCCCAGAGATACCTCTCCGACAATCGGAGTGACAAATCCTAATCTCGAAATACGCTAACCCAACAAATACCTTCGGAGACACCTGTAGAGCACCTTTGTAATCACCCAGTTACGTTGTGACGTTTGGTAGCACACAAAGTGTTCCTCTGGTAAACGGGAGTTGCATAATCTCATAGTCATAGGAACATATATAAGTTATGAAGAAAGCAATAGCAACAAACTAAACGATCAAGCGCTAAGCTAATGGAATGGGTCAAGTCAATCACATCATTCTCCTAGTGATGTGATCCCGTTAACCAAATAACAACTCATGTCTATGGTTAGGAAACATAACCATCTTTGATCAACGAGCTAGTCAAGTAGAGGCATACTAGTGACACTCTGTTTGTCTATGTATTCACACATGTATTATGTTTCCGGTTAATACAATTCTAGCATGAATAATAAACATTTATCATGATACAAGGAAATAAATAATAACTTTATTATTGCCTCTAGGGCATATTTCATTCAGTCTCCCACTTGCACTAGAGTCAATAATCTAGATTACACAGTAATGATTCTAACACCCATGGCGCCTTGGTGCTGATCATGTTTTGCTCGTGGAAGAGGCTTAGTCAGCGGGTCTACAACATTCAGACCCGTATGTATCTTGCAAATTTCTATGTCTCCCACTTGGACTAAATCCCGAATGGAATTGAAGCGTCTCTTGATGTGCTTGGTTCTCTTGTGAAATCTGGATTCCTTTGCCAAGGCAATTGCACCAGTATTGTCACAAAAGATTTTCATTGGACCCGATGCACTAGGTATGACACCTAGATAGGATATGAACTCATTCATCCAGACTCCTTCATTTTCTACTTCCGAAGCAGCTATGTACTCCGCTTCACATGTAGATCCCGCCACGACGCTTTGTTTAGAACTGCACCAACTGACAGCTCCACCGTTTAATGTAAACACGTATCTGGTTTGCGATTTAGAATCGTCCGGATCAGTGTCAAAGCTTGCATCAACGTAACCATTTACGATGAGCTCTTTGTCACCTCCATATACGAGAAACATATCCGTAGTTCTTTTCAGGTACTTCAGGATGTTCTTGACCGCTGTCCAGTGATCCACTCCTGGAATACTTTGGTACCTGTTGGGGAACGTAGTAATTTAAAAAAAATTCCTACGCACACTCAAGATCATGGTGATGCATAGCAACGAGAGGGGAGAGTGTTGTCCACATACCCTCGTAGACCAAAAGCGGAAGCGTTAGCACAACGCGGTTGATGTAGTCATACGTCTTCACGATCCGAGCGATCAAGTACCGAACGCACGGCACCTCCGAGTTCTGCACACGTTCAACTCAATGACGTCCCTCAAACTCCGATACAGCCGAGTGTTGAGGGAGAGTTTCGTCAACACGACGGCATGGTGATGATGATGATGTTCTACCGACGCAGGGCTTCACCTAAGCACCGCTACGGTATAATCGAGGTGGATTATGGTGGAGGGGGGCACCGCACACGGCTAAGAAATCAAGATATCAATTGTTGTGTCTTTGGCGTGCCCCCTTCCCCCGTATATAAAGGAGTGGAGGAGGGGGAGGGCCGGCCCTCTCTATGGCGCGCCCTAGGGGAGTCCTACTCCCACCGGGAGTAGGATTCCCCCTTTCCTAGTAGAACTAGGAGCCCTTCCAAGTAGTAGGAGTAGGAGGGAAGGAAAGGGAAGGGAAAAGGAGAAGGAAGGAAGGGGGCGCCCCCCCTCCCTAGTCCAATTCGGACCAGCCCATGGGGAGGGGTGCGGGCACCCTTTGAGGCCTTTCCCTCCTTTCCCGTATGGCCCATTAAGGCCCAATACGAATTCCCGTAACTCCCCGGCACTCTCGAAAATACCCGAATCACTCGGAACCTTTCCGATGTCCGAATATAGTCGTCCAATATATCGACCTTTACGTCTCGACCATTTTGAGACTCCTCATCATGTCCCCGATCTCATCCGGGACTCCAAACTCCTTCGATACATCAAAACACATAAACTCATAATATAGCCGTCATCGAACTTTAAGCGTGCGGACCCTATGGGTTCGAGAACTATGTAGACATGACCGAGACACGTCTCCGGTCAATAACCAATAGCGGAACCTGGATGCTCATATTGGCTCCCACATATTCTACGAAGATCTTTATCGGTCAGACTGCATAACTACATACGTTGTTCCCTTTGTCATCGGTATGTTACTTGCCCGAGATTCAATCGTCGGTATCTCAATACCTAGTTTAATCTCGTTACTGGCAAGTCTCTTTACTCGTTCCGTAACACATCATCCCGCAACTACTCATTAGTTGCAATGCTTGCAAGGCTTATAGTGATGTGCATTATCGAGTGGGCCCAGAGATACCTTTCCGACAATCGGAGTGACAAATCCTAATCTCAAAATACGCCAACCCAACAAGTACCTTCGGAGGCACATGTAGAGCACCTTTATAATCACCCAGTTACGTTGTGACGTTTGGTAGCACACAAAGTGTTCCTCCGGTAAACAGGAGTTGCATAATCTCATAGTCATAGGAACATATATAAGTCATGAAGAAAGCAATAGCAACAAACTAAACGATCAAATGCTATGCTAACGGAATGGGTCAAATCAATCACATCATTCTCTAATGATGTGACCCCGTTAATCAAATGATAACTCATGTCTATGGCTAGGAAACTTAACCATCTTTGATACAACGAGCTAGTCAAGTAGAGGCATACTAGTGACACTCTGTTTGTCTATGCATTCACACATGTATTATGTTTCCGGTTAATACAATTCTAGCATGAATAATAAACATTTATCATAAAATAAGGAAATAAATAATAACTTTATTATTGCCTCTAGGGCATATTTCCTCCAGTCTCCCACTTGCACTAGAGTCAATAATCTAGTTCACATCGCCATGTGATTTAACATCAATAGTTCACATCACCATGTGATTAACACCCATAGTTCACATCGTCATGTGACCAACACCCAAAGGGTTTACTAGATTCAATAATCTAGTTCACATCGCTATGTGATTAACGCCCAAAGAGTACTAAGGTGTGATCATGTTTTGCTTGTGAGAGAAGTTTAGTCAACGGGTCTGCCACATTCAGATCCGTATGTATTTTGCAAATTTCTATGTCAACAATGCTCTGCACGAAGCTACTCTAGCTAATTGCTCCCACTTTCAATATGTATCCAGATTAAGATTTAGAGTCATCTGGATCAGTGTCAAAATTTGCATCGACGTAACCCTTTACGACAAACCCTTTTTGTCACCTCCATAATCGAGAAACATATCCTTATTCCACTAAGGATAATTTTGACCGCTGTCTAGTGATCTACTCCTAGATCACTATTTTACTCCCTTGCCAAACTCAGGGCAGGGTATACAATAGGTCTGGTACACAACATGGCATACTTTATAGAACCTATGGCTGAGGCATAGGGAATGACTTTCATTCTCTCTCTATCTTCTGCCGTCGTCAGGTTTTGAGTCGTACTCAACTTCACACCTTGTAACACAGGCAAGAACTCCTTTGACTGTTCCATTTTGAACTATTTCAAAATCTTGTCAAGGTATGTACTCATTGAAAAACTTATCAAGCGTCTTGATCTATCTCTATAGATCTTGATGCTCAATATGTAAGCAACTTCACCGAGGTGTTTCTTTGAAAAACTCCTTTCAAACATTCCTTTATGCTTTGCAGAATAATTCTACATTATCTCCGATCAACAATATGTCATTCACATATGCTTATCAGAAATGCTGTAGTGCTCCCACTCACTTTCTTGTAAATACAGGCTTCACCGCAAGTCTGTATAAAACTATATGCTTTGATCAACTTATCAAGGCGTATATTCCAACTCCGAGATGCTTGCACCAGTCCATAGATGGATCGTTGGAGCTTGCATATTTTGTTAGCACCTTTAGGATTGACAAAACCTTCTGGTTGCATCATATACAACTCTTCTTTAATAAATCCATTAAGGAATGCATTTTTGTTTATCCATTTGTGAGATTTCATAAAATGTGGTAATTGCTAACATGATTCGGACAGACTTAAGCATAGATACGAGTGACAAACTCTCATCGTAGTCAACACCTTGAACTTGTCGAAAACCTTTTGCGACAATTCTAGCTTTGTAGATAGTAACACTACTATCAGCGTCCATCTTCCTCTTGAAGATCCATTTATTTTCTATGGCTTGCTGATCAACAGGCAAGTCAACCAAAGTCCACACTTTGTTCTCATACATGGATCCCATCTCAGATTTTATGGCCTCAAGCCATTTCGCGGAATCTGGGCTCATCATCGCTTCCTCATAGTTCGTAGGTTCGTCGTCATGACCTCGAGAACAGGATTACCGTACCACTCTGGTACGGATCTCACTCTGGTTGACCTACGAGGTTTGATAGTAACTTGATTTGAAGTTACATGATCATCATCATTAGCTTCCTCACTAATTTGTGTAGTAGTCAGAGGAACAAATTTCTGTGATGAACTACTTTCCAATAAGGGAGCAGGTACAGTTACCTCATCAAGTTCTACATTCCTCCCACTCACTTCTTTCGAGAGAAACTCCTTCTCTAGAAAGGATCCATTCTCAGCAATGAATAACTTGCCTTTGGATCTGTGATAGAAGGTGTACCCAACATTTTCTTTTGGGTATCCTATGAAGACGCACTTCTCCGATTTGGGTTTGAGCTTATCAGGTTGAAACTTTTCCACATAAGCATTGCAACCTCAAACTTTAAGAAACGACAACTTTGGTTTCTTACCAAACCACAGTTCATATGCTGTCGCCTCAACGGATTTAGATGGTGCCCTTTTTAACGTGAATGCAGCTGTCTCTAATGCATAACCCCAAAACTATAGTGATTAATCTGTAAGAAACATCATAGATTGCACTATATCCAATAATAGTACGGTTATGACGTTCGGACACACCATTATGCTGTGGTGTTCCAGGTGGCATGATTTTGTGAAACTATTCCACATTGTTTTAATTGAAGACCAAACTCGTAACTCAAATATTTGTCTCTGCAATCAGATCGTAGAAACTTTATTTTCTTGTCACGATGATTTTCCACTTCACTCTGAAGTTCTTTGAACTTTTCAAATGTTTCAGATTATGTTTCATCAAGTAGATATACCCATATCTGCTTAAATCATCTGTGAAGGTCAGAAAATAACGATACTGCCGCGAGCCTCAACACTCATCGGACTGCGTACATCAGTATGTATTATTCCCAATATGTCAGTTGCTCGCTCCATTGTTCCGGAGAACGGAGTCTTAGTCATCTTGCCCATGAGGCATGGTTCGCAAGCATCAAAATGATTCATAATCAATTGATTCCAAAAGCCCATCAGCATGGAGTTTCTTCATGCGCTACACCGATATGACCTAAACGGCAGTGCCGCAAATAAGTTGCACTATCATTATTAACTTTGCATCTTTTGGCTTCAATATTATGAATATGTGTATCACTATGATCGAGATCCAACGAACAATTTTCATTGGGTGTATGACCATAGAAGGTTTTATTCATGTAAACAGAACAACAATTATTCTCTAACTTAAATGAGTAACCATTTTGCAATAAACATGATAAAATCATATTCATGCTCAACGCAAACACCAAATAACATTTATTTAGGTTTAACACTAATCCCGAAAGTATAGGGAGTGTGCGATGATGATCATATCAATCTTGGAACCACTTCCATCACACATCGTCACTTCACCCTTAACTAGTCTCTGTTCATTCTGCAACTCCCGTTTCGAGTTACTACTCTTAGCAACTGAACCAGTATCAAATACCGAGGGGTCGCTATAAACACTAGTAAAGTACACATCAATTACATGTATATCAAATATAGCATTGTTCACTTTGCCATCCTTCTTATCCGCTAAATACTTGGGGCAGTTCCGCATTTAGTGACCAGTCCCTTTGCAGTAGAAGCACTTAGTCTTAGGCTTAGGTCCAGACTTGGGCTTCTTCACTTGAGCAGCAACTTGCTTGCCGTTCTTCTTGAAGTTCCCTTTCTTTACCTTTGCCCTTTTTTTGAAACTAGTGGTCTTGTTAATCATCAACACTTGATGCTCTTTCTTGATTTCTACCTTCATCGATTTCATCATCATGAAAAGCTCGGGAATCGTTTTCGTCATCCCTTGCATACTATAGTTCATCACGAAGTTCTACTAACTTGGTGATGGTGACTAGAGAATTCTGTCAATCACTATTTTATCTGGAAGATTAACTCCCACTTGATTCAAGCGATTGTAGTACCCAGACAATCTGAACACATGCTCACTGCTTGAGCTATTCTCCTCCATATTTTAGCTATAGAACTTGTTGGAGACTTCATATCTCTCAACTCGGGTATTTGCTTGAAATATTAACTTCAACTCCTGGAACATCCATATGATCCATGATGTTCAAAACATCTTTGAAGTCCCGATTATAAGTTGTTAAGCATGGTGCACTAAACTATCAAGTAGTCATCATATTGAGCTAGCCAAACGTTCATGACGTCTGCATCTTCTCCTGCAATAGGTCTGTCACCTAGCGGTGCATTAAGGACATAATTCTTCTATGCAGCAATGAGGATAAACCTCGGATCACAGATCCAATCCGCATCATTGCTACTAACATCTTTCAACTTAGTTTTCTATAGGAACATATCAAAAATAAAATAGGGGAGCTAAATGCGAGCTATTGATCTATAACATAGACATGCTAATACTACCAGGACTAAGTTCATGATAAATTTAAGTTCAATTAATCATATTACTTAAGAACTCCCACTTAGATAAACATCCCTCTAATCCTCTAAGTGATCACGTGATCCAAATCAACTAAACCATAACCGATCATCACGTGAAATGGAGTAGCTTTCAATGGTGAACATCACTTACGTTGATCATATCTACTATATGATTCACGCTCGACCTTTCAGTCTCAGTGTTCCGAGGCCATATCTGCATATGCTAAGCTCGTCAAGTTTAACCTGAGTATCCTGCGTGTGCAAAACTGGCTTGCACCCGTTGTAGATGGACGTAGAGCTTATCACACCCGATCATCACGTCGTGTCTGGGCACGACGAACTTTGGCAACGGTGCATACTCAGGGAGAACACTTTTATCTTGAAATTTAGTGAGAGATCATCTTATAATGCTACCGTCAATCAAAGCAAGATAAGATGCATAAAAGATAAAACATCACATGCAATCAAAATATGTGACATGATATGGCCATCATCATCTTGTGCCTTTGATCTCCATCTCCAAAACATTGTCATGATTTCCATCGTCACCGGCATGACACGATGATGTCCATCATCTTGATCTATATCAATGTGTCGTCACATGGTCGTCTCGCCAACTATTGCTCTTGCAACTATTGCTATCGCATAGCGATAAAGTAAAGCAATTGTTTGGCGCTTGCATCTTATGCAATAAAGAGACAACCATAAGGCTTTTGCCAGTTGCCGATAACTTCAACAAAACATGATCATCTCATACAACAACTTATATCTCATCACGTCTTGACCATATCACATCACAACATGCCCTGCAAAAACAAGTTAGACGTCATCTACTTTGTTGTTGCAAGTTTTACGTGGCTGCTACTGGGCTTAGCAAGAACCGTTCTTACCTACGCATCAAAACCACAACGATAGTTTGTCAAGTTGGTGATGTTTTAACCTTCGCAAGGACCGGGCGTAGCCACACTCGGTTCAACTAAAGTTGGAGAAACTGACACCCGCCAGCCACCTGTGTGCAAAACACGTCGGTAGAACCAGTCTCGCATAAGCGTATGCGTAATGTCGGTCCGGGCCGCTTCATCCAACAATACCGCCGAACCAAAGTATGACATGCTGGTAAGCAGTATGACTTATATCGCCCACAACTCACTTGTGTTCTACTCGTGCATATAACATCAACGCATAAAACCTGGCTCGGATGCCACTGTTGGGGAACATAGTAATTTCAAAAAAAAATCCTGCGCACACTCAAGATCATGTTGATGCATAGCAATGAGAGGGGAGAGTGTTGTCCACGTACCCTCGTAGACCGAAAGCGGAAGTGTTAGCACAACGCGGTTGATGTAGTCGTACGTCTTCACGATCCGACCGATCAAGTACCGAACGCACGGTACCTCCGGGTTCTGCACACGTTCAACTCGATGACGTCCCTCGAACTCCGATCCAGCCGAGTGTTGAGGGAGAGTTTCTTCAGCACGACGGCATGGTGATGATGATGATGTTCTACTGATGCAGGGCTTTGCCTAAGCACCGCTACGATATGATCGAGGTGGATTATGGTGGAGGGGGGCACCGCACACGGCTAAGAGATTAAGAGATCAATTGTTGTGTCTTTGGGGTGCCCCCTGCCCCCGTATATAAAGGAGTGGAGGAGGGGGAGGGTCGGCCCTCTCTATGGCGTGCCCTAGGGGAGTCCTACTCCCACCGGGAGTAGGATTCCCCCTTTCCTAGTAGAACTAGGAGCCCTTCCAAGTAGTAGGAGTAGGAGGGAAGGAAAGGGAAGGGAAAAGGAGAAGGAAGGAAGGGGGCGCCCCCCACCCCTCCCTAGTACAATTCGGACCAGCCCATGGGGAGGGGTGCAGCCACCCTTTGAGGCCTTTCTCTCCTTTCCCGTATGGCCCATTAAGGCCCAATACGAATTCCCGTAACTCCCCGACACTCTCGAAAATACCCGAATCACTCGGAACCTTTCCGATGTCCGAATATAGTCGTCCAATATATCGATCTTTACATCTCGACCATTTCGAGACTCCTCGTCATGTCCCCGATCTCATCCGGGACTCCGAACTCCTTCGGTACATCAAAACACATAAACTAATAATATAACCATCATCGAACTTTAAGCGTGCGGACCCTACGGGTTCGAGAACTATGTATACATGACCGAGACACGTCTCCGGTCAATAACCAATAGCGGAACCTGGATGCTCATATTGGCTCCCACATATTCTACGAAGATCTTTATCGGTCAGACCGCATAACTACGTTCGTTGTTCCCTTTGTCATCGGTATGTTACTTGCCCGAGATTCGATCGTCGGTATCTCAATACCTAGTTTAATCTCGCTACTGGCAAGTCTCTTTACTCGTTCTGTAACACATCATCCCGCAACTACTCATTAGTTGCAATGCTTGCAAGGCTTATAGTGATGTGCATTACCGAGTGGGCCCAGAGATACCTCTCCGACAATCGGAGTGACAAATCCCAATCTCGAAATACGCCAACCCAACAAGTACCTTCGGAGACACCTGTAGAGCACCTTTATAATCACCCAATTACGTTGTGACGTTTGGTAGCACACAAAGTGTTCCTCCGGTAAACGGGAGTTGCATAATCTCATAGTCATAGGAACATATATAAGTCATGAAGAAAGCAATAGCAACAAACTAAACGATCAAATGCTATGCTAATGGAATGGGTCAAATCAATCACATCATTCTCTAATGATGTGACCCCGTTAATCAAATGACAACTCATGTCTATGGCTAGGAAACTTAACCATCTTTGATTCAACGAGCTAGTCAAGTAGAGGCATAGTAGTGACACTCTGTTTGTCTATGTATTCACACATGTATTATGTTTCCGGTTAATACAATTCTAGCATGAATAATAAACATTTATCATAAAATAAGGAAATAAATAATAACTTTATTATTGCCTCTATGGCATATTTCCTTCAGTACCTCCCTGCTAGACTTATAGCAAGGCACACATCAGGTCTGGTACACAACATTGCATACATGATAGAGCCTATGGCTGAAGCATAGGGAACATCTTTCATTTTCTCTCTATCTTTTGCAGTGGTCGGACATTGAGTCTTACTCAACTTCACACCTTGTAACACAGGCAAGAACCCTTTCTTTGCTTGATCCATTTTGAACTTCTTCAAAACTTTGTCAAGGCATGTGCTTTGTGAAAGTCCAATTAAGTGTCTTGATCTATCTCTATAGATCTTAATGCCCAATATGTAAGCAGCTTCACCGAGGTCTTTCGTTGAAAAACTCTTATTCAAGTATCCCTTTATGCTATCCAGAAATTCTATATTATTTCCAATCAATAATATGTCATCCACATATAATATCAGAAATGCTATAGAGCTCCCACTACTTTCTTTTAAATCCAGGCTTCTCCAAAAGTATGTATAAAACCAAATGCTTTGATCACACTATCAAAGCGTTTATTCCAACTCCGAGAGGCTTGCACCAGTCCATAAATGGATCGCTGGAGCTTGCACACTTTGTTAGCACCCTTTGGATGGACAAAACCTTCTGGTTGCATCATATACAACTCTTCTTCCAGAAATCCATTCAGGAATGCAGTTTTGACATCCATTTGCCAAATTTCATAATCATAAAATGCGGCAATTGCTAACATGATTCGGACAGACTTAAGCATCGCTACAGGTGAGAAGGTCTCATCGTAGTCAATCCCTTGAACTTGTCAAAAACCTTTCACAACAAGTCGAGCTTTGTAGACAGTAACATTACCGTCAGCGTCAGTCTTCTTCTTGAAGATCCATTTATTCTCAATTGCTTGCCGATCAACGAGCAAGTCAACCAAAGTCCACACTTTGTTCTCATACATGGATCCCATCTCAGATTTCATGGCTTCTAGCCATTTTGCGGAATCTGGGCTCACCATCGCTTCTTCATAGTTCGTAGGTTCATCATGATCTAGTAGCATGACTTCCAGAACAGGATTACTGTACCACTCTGGTGCGGATCTTACTCTGGTTGATCTACGAGGTTTGGTAGTAACTTGATCTAAAGTTTCATGATCATTATCATTAGCTTCCTTATTAATTGGTGTAGATGTCAGTGTGTCACAGAAACCGGTTTCTGTGATGTACTACTTTCCAATAAGGGAGCAGGTACAGTTACCTCATCAAGTTCTACTTTTCTCCCACTCACTTCTTTCGAGAGAAACTCCTTCTCTAGAAAAACTCTGAATTTAGCAACAAAAGTCTTGCCTTCGGATCTGTGATAGAAGGTGTACCCAACAGTCTCCTTTGGGTATCCTAGGAAGACACATTTCTCCGATTTGGGTTCGAGCTTATCAGGTTGAAGCTTTTTCACATAAGCATCGCAGCCCCAAACTTTCAGAAACGACAACTTTGGTTTCTTGCCAAACCACAGTTCATAAGGCGTCATCTCAACGGATTTCGATGGTGTCCTATTTAACGTGAATGGAGCCGTCTCTAAAGCATAACCCCAAAACGATAGCGGTAAATCAGTAAGAGACATCATAGATCACACCATATCTAATAAAGTACGATTACGACGTTCGGACACACCATTACGCTGTGGTGTTCCGGGTGGCGTGAGTTGCGAAACTATTCCACATTGTTTCAAATGTAGACCAAACTCGTAACTCAAATATTCTCCTCCACGATCAGATCGTAGAAACTTTATTTTCTTGTTACGATGATTTTCAACTTCACTCTGAAATTCTTTGAACTTTTTAAATGTTTCAGACTTATGTTTCATTAAGTAGACATACCCATGTCTGCTTAAATCATCTATGAAGGTGAGAAAATAACGATATCCGCCACGAGCCTCAACATTCATTGGACCACATACATCTGTATGTATGATTTCCAATAAATCCGTTGCTCTCTCCATAGTACCGGAGAACGGCATTTTAGTCATCTTACCCATGAGGCACGGTTCGCAAGTACCAAGTGATTCATAATCAAGTGGTTCCAAAAGTCCATCAGTATGGAGTTTCTTCATGCGCTTTACACCGATATGACCTAAACGGCAGTGCCACAAATAAGTTGCACTATGATTATCAACTCTGCATCTTTTGATTTCAACATTATGAATATGTGTATCACTACTATCGAGATTCATCAAAAATAGACCACTCTTCAAGGGTGCATGACCATAAAAGATATTACTCATATAAATAGAACAACCATTATTCTCTGATTTAAATGAATAACCATCTCGCATCAAACAAGATCCAGATATAATGTTCATGCTCAATGCTAGCACCAAATAACAATTATTTAGGTCTAATACTAATCCCGAAGGTAGATGTAGAGGTAGTGTGCCGACCGCGATCACATCGACTTTGGAACCATTTCCCACGCGCATCGTCACCTCGTCCTTAGCCAATCTTCACTTAATCCGTAGCCCCTGTTTCGAGTTGCAAATGTTAGCAACAGAACCAGTATCAAATACCCAGGTGCTACTGTGATCATTAGTAAGGTACACATCAATAACATGTATATCACATATACCTTTGTTCACTTTGCCATCCTTCTTATCCGCCAAATACTTGGGGCAGTTCCGCTTCCAGTGACCAGTCTGCTTGCAGTGGAAGCACTCAGTCTCAGGCTTAGGTCCAGACTTGGGTTTCTTCTCCTGAGCAGCAACTTGTTTGCTGTTCTTCTTGAAGTTCCCTTTCTTTTTACCTTTGCCCTTTTTCTTGAAACTGGTGGTCTTATTGACCATCAACACTTGATGCTCCTTCTTGATTTCTACCTCCGCGGCTTTTAGCATCGCGAAGAGCTCAGGAATAGTCTTATTCATCCCTTGCATATTATAGTTCATCATGAAGCTTTTGTAGCTTGGTGGCAGTGATTGAAGAACTCTGTCAATGTCACTATCAACAGGAAGATTAACCCCTAGTTGAGTCAAGTGATTATGATACCCAGACATTTTGAGTATATGTTCACTGACAGAACTATTCTCCTCCATCTTGCAGCTATAGAACTTATTGGAGACTTCATATCTCTCAATCCGGGCATTTGCTTGAAATATTAACTTCAACTCCTGGAACATCTCATATGCTCCATGACGTTCAAAACGTCGTTGAAGACCCGGTTCTAAGCCGTAAAGCATGGCACACTGAACTATCGAGTAGTCATCAGCTTTGCTCTGCCAGACGTTCATAACATCTGGTGTTGCTCCTGCAGCAGGCTTGGCACTTAGCGGTGCTTCCAAGACGTAATTCTTTTGTGCAGCAATGAGGATAATCCTCAAGTTACGGACCCAGTCCGTGAAATTGCTACCATCATCTTTCAATTTTGCTTTCTCAAGGAACGCATTAAAAAATCAACGGAACAACAGCACGAGCCATCTATCTACAATCAAACATAGACAAGCAAGATACTATCAGGTACTAAGTTCATGATAAATTTAAGTTCAATTAATCATATTACTTAAGAACTCCCACTTAGAAAGATATCCCTCTAATCCTCTAAGTGATCACGTGATCCAAATCAACTAAACCATGTCCGATCATCACGTGAGACGGAGTAGTATCAATGGTGAACATCAATATGTTGATCATATCTACTATATGATTCACGCTCAACCTTTCGGTCTCCATGTTCTGAGGCCATATCTGTTATATGCTAGGCTCGTCGAGTTTAACCTGAGTATTTCGCGTGTGCAACTGTTTTGCACCCGTTGTATTTGAACGTAGAGCCTATCACACCCGATCATCACGTGGTGTCTCAGCAGAAGAACTTTCGCAATGGTGCATACTCAGGGAGAACACTTATACTTTGATAATTTAGTGAGGGATCATCTTATAATGCTACCATCAATCAAAGCAAGATAAGATGCATAAAAGATAAATATCACATGCAATCAATATAAGTGATATGATATGGCCATCATCATCTTGTACTTGTGATCTCCATCTCTGAAGTACCGTCATGATCACCATCGTCACCAACACGACACCTTGATCTCCATCATAGCATCGTTGTCGTCTCGCCAATCTTATGCTTCCACGACTATTGCTACCGCTTAGTGATAAAGTAAAGCATTATAGCGTGATTGTATTGCATACAATAAAGCGACAACCATATGGCTCCTGCTAGTTGCCAATAACTCGGTTACAAAACATGATCATCTCATACAATAAAATTTAGCATCATGTCTTGACCATATCACATCACAACATGCCCTGCAAAAACAAGTTAGACGTCCTCTACTTTGTTGTTGCAAGTTTTACGTGGCTGCTACGGGCTTAGCAAGAACTGTTCTTACTTACGCATCAAAACCACAATGATAGTTTGTCAAGTTGGTGTTGTTTTAACCTTCGCAAGGACCGGGCGTAGCCACACTTGGTTCAACTAAAGTTGGAGAAACTGACACCCGCCAGCCACCTGTGTGCAAAGCATGTCGGTAGAACCAGTCTCGCGTAAGCGCACGCGTAATGTCGGTCTGGGCCGCTTCATCCAACAATACCGCCGAACCAAAGTATGACATGCTGGTAAGCAGTATGACTTATTGTGATGCCTCGAGACTGTTGCGCCAGGTGTCTTCCAGTTATTCACTGTTGTTGCCTTGTCTTTTGCTTGCATGTTGCATTTTGCCATGTCATCATGTGCATTACATCATCATGTTTTCAAAACTTGCATCCGTCCCGGTCTCCCCATTCTTTCCTTTATCCATTCTGAGCCCGACAACACTCGCACGCGCCCGCGGCACCTCCAAAATTTTATTTTATAAGTGGCTGGGAAATGTTCTCGGAATGGGATGAAAGTTGGCGAGTGGTCTTATTATAGTGTAGATAGACCGCCTGTCAAGTTTCATCGCATTCGGAGTTCGTTTGACACCCCAACGAATAGCTATAGCGGCAGTATAGCCGGTCTATCGTCGGACGTTTTTGGTCTCCGGAAACTGCTGCCGGGCCCTCTCTCTCTCTTCTCTCCTCTCAGCCTCGCCATAGTTCACCTAGGCCCATGCCTACCATCTCTGCACAGTGCATCGACCCCTCGCGCACGTCCGGAAGTTGTCCCGAACCCGACCCGGGGAGTCGTCGCCGTTGGGTCCGGATCATCCCCAAACATCTACAAAACATCTCCGTTTTGTTAATTGGGCTCCCTAGCTATTTTATCTGCAATCGTCCGATTGCGATCATAGGGACGAAGTAGCCCCTATCCAAAAATCCATATGCCATATATAATGACCAACCCTAACTTTTAGGGAGTTTGTCCCATCAATCCCCTCACAGCGCCGCCACCCCCCACCTAACTCCACTCGGTTTTCCGTGCATGGCCAATCAAGAGCGAAGCTCCTCCCTGCCTCGATCTGGATCGAGAGGAGTGCCGAGTCGCGTGCCCTGCTCCTCCCCAAGCATGCTCCAGTGGCCACTCCTACACCACCTCGTGCCCGAGCGCCCACGCCCCTCGATCCAGCCATCTAGGAGGACGCCGCCGTGGACGCTAGGCACCATCTCCCCGCCGTCGCTCATCCTCTCTCCCCTCTATCTCTTCCCTGTCTCTGCTTTCTCTGAACCCTCTCCTTTTTCTTCGACAGGAACATCCAGGGTCGTCCCCGTCGCCGCTGCCTTCCTCTCGCTTCCCATCGGCCCTCGCATCTGCCTCGTTTCAGGGAGAGCTCTGTCCACGAGCTCCCGCTGCTCCAGCGTCGGCCCGAGCGACCTCGCTCCCCTACCGTCTCCGGCACCGTGCCGGCGAGCGCCACCGCCGGAGCTTCTCCGTCCACCGCCCGCACCTGCAAGGACCCCGTCGCCGGCGACCAATACCAGCGCCAAGGCCGTGCCCGAATTGTTTCTCCTTCTCTGTTATCTTCTTCTCTGAATGTCTCCTCCCTATTTTTCTTCCACAGGGAACCGCTGCCGCACATGGCATCGCCTTCTTCGAGCAGTGCCATCGCCGGAGTTTCTCGTCGCCGGGAACCAGTGCCCCGACCCTCGTACTGCCCGAATCCGCCGTGCCCACTGGTCCCAGCCCCTGTAACGCGCCTCTGCTTCCATCCCCGTCGCCGCCGGCTGCATCGAGTAGCAGCAACGAGTAGGTCGGCTCGCGTTGACCAAGCGAGGCAAGCGCCAGGCCCAGCTTGCTTCTTTGCCGGCCCAGCGCACCCCTCCTCACCCAGCCAGCCTTCTTCCACTGAACCGGGCCAAAGCCCATGGGTGAGGCCTCCCCAGTGCCTCTTTTTTTAATTATTGCTGTTTGGGCTAGACAGATTCGGCCCGAGACATGTTTTTTTTTCGCTGAACGATTTTTCTATTTAACCAGTGCACTGCATATTTACAGAACTGCCCCTATGTAAAATTGCTAATAACTTTTGAACCATGCATCCAAATAAAACATGTCATATATGTATCATGACTAGATTTTCATCTAGTTTAATAATATCCAACTTTCAATCATGTTTGACATGTTTAAAATGATGGTTGCTTTATTTTGCTCTATTAACATGCTAAAATGCTTTAATTCATAACTAATCAACCGTAGCTCAGATTTAAATAATCTTTATATGTAAATGGGGTAGAAAAATGCCTAGTTTAAGATGGTGGCATCATCTTGCATGTTTAATAACTCTAAAATTGTGTTTATGGCAGAACAGTACCATAACCGAAATATGCACATGGGGATTTTTCCGGACTTGTTGCTTGTTGTTCCGGCCTCATTTAAACTTGCCTAGATAGGTAGTTTTGCTTTGCTTAACCCTCTTGCCATGCTAAACAACATTTAATCTTGTCGGGTACATAAACGAGAGGGAACTAAATAAGTCATGTGGTGTTTCGTCAATATGCAACGGAGTTGCATATTGAGCTCCGCTTAATTTGTAGGGTTGTTTGTGCACTTTGCCATGCCATGCCTCATTAACCGGACATGCATCATACTTGTTTGCGCACCGTGCCATGCTTATGTGGTGGTTGTTTACTATATTGTTTGCTCCTTTCCGGTGTTACTTCTTCGGGTTGGTTCCGATAATGTCGTGTTGTGAGGAGTCGTTCGACTACGTCCGTTTATCTTCTTCATGGACTCGTTCTTCTTCCTTGCGGGATTTCAGGCAAGATGACCATACCCTCGAAATCACTTCTATCTTTGCTTGCTAGTTGCTCGCTCTTTTGCTATGCCTATGCTGCAATACCTACCACTTGCTTATCATGCCTCCCATATTGTTGAACCAAGCCTCTAACCCACCTTGTCTTAGCAAACCGTTGTTTGGCTATGTTACCGCTTTGCTCAGCCCCTCTTATAGAGTTGTTAGTTGCAGGTGAAGATTGCATCTTGTTCCATGTTTGGAACATGGATATTTTGTTGGGATATCACAATATCTCTTATTTAATTAATGCATCTATATACTTGGTAAAGGGCGGAAGGCTCGGCCTTATGCCTGGTGTTTTGTTCCACTCTTGCCGCCCCAGTTTCCATCATATTGGTGTTATGTTCCCCGATTTTGCGTTCCTTACGCGGTTGGGTTATAATGGGAACCCCTTGACAGTTCGCCTTGAATAAAACTCCTCCAGCAAGGCCCAACATTGGTTTTACCATTCGCCACCTAGCCTTTTCTTTCCCTTGGGTTCTGCAGACTCAAGGGTCATCTTTATTTTAACCCCCCTGGGCCAGTGCTTCTTTAAGTGTTGGTCCAACTGAGCAATGTCCGGAGCTACCAGGGGCAACTCTGGGCTGGCTCACCCGACGTCTTGCTCATCCGGTGTGCCCTGAGAACAAGATATGTGCAGCTCCTATGGGATTTTTTTGGCACATTCGGGTGGCTTTGCTGGTCTTGTTTTACCATTGTCGAAATGTCTTGTAACCGGGATTCCGAGTCTGATCGGGTTTTCCCGCTAGAAGGAATATCCTTCGTTGACCGTGAGAGCTTGTGATGGGCTAAGTTGGGACACCCCTGCAGGGATTTGAACTTTCGAAAGCCGTGCCCGCGGTTATGGGCAGATGGGAATTTGTTAATGTCCGGTTGTAGAAAACCTGAAGATGACCTTAAATAAAATACATCAACCGCGTGTGTAACCATGATGGTCTCTTCTCGGCGGAGTCCGGGAAGTGAACACGGTGTTGGAGTTATGTTTGACGTAGGCTGTTCTAGGATCACTTCTTGATCATAGTTGTTCGACCGTGCTTTTGCCTTCTCTTCTCGCTCTCATTTGTGTTGTTAGCCACCAAATATGCTAGACGCTTGCTGCAGCTCCACCTCATACCTTTACCTTACCCATAAGCTTAAATAGTCTTGATCGCGAGGGTGTAAGAATGCTGAGACCCCGTGACTCACAAATACTTCCAAAACCAGCTTGCAGGTGCCGATGTTACCGAGCAGGTGACGCAACCAAGCTCAAGGAGGAGCTCGATGAAGATCTTGTCCTTTGTGTTGTTTCGTTCTAGTTGATCAGTAGTGGAGCCCAGTTGGGGTCGATCGGGGATCTGTGTAGCATTGGGGTAGTCTTCTTTTATTTTGGTTCCGTAGTCGGACCTTGTTTGTATCTGGATGATGTAATGCTTTATTCATGTAATTGTGTGAAGTGGCGATTGTAAGCCAACTATGTATCTCTTTCCCTTATGTATTACATGGGTCATGTGAAGATTACCTCACTTGCGACATTGCTTTCAATGCGGTTATGCCTCTAAGTCATGCTTCGACACGTGGGAGATATAGCTGCATCGAGGGTGTTACACTTATATCGCCCACAACTCACTTGTGTTCTACTCGTGCATAACATCAACGCATAAAACCTAGGCTCGGATGCCACTGTTGGGGAACGTAGTAATTTCAAAAAAAATCCTACGCACACGCAAGATCATGGTGATGCATAGCAACGAGAGGGGAGAGTGTTGTCTATGTACCCTCGTAGACCGATAACGAAAGCATTGACACAACGTAGAGGAAGTAGTCGTACGTCTTCCCGATCCGACCGATCCAAGTACCGAACGTATGGCACCTCCGAGTTCTGCACACGTTCAACTCGGTGACGTCCCTCGAGCTCCAATCCAGCAAAGTGTTGAGGGAAAGTTTCGTCAGCACGATGGCATGATGACGGTGATGATGTTCTACCGATGCAGGGCTTCACCTAAGCACCGCTACGATATGACCGAGGTGGAATATGGTGGAAGGGGGCACCGCACACGGCTAAGGAATGATCACGAAGAACAACTTGTGTGTCATGGGGTGCCCCCTTGCCCCCGTATATAAAGGAGGGAGAGGGGGAGGTGAGGCCAGCCCAAGGGGTGCGCCTGGTGGAGTCCTACTCCCACCGGGAGTAGGACTCCCCCTTCTTGCCTTGTTGGAAAAGGAAGGGGGAAGGGAGAAAGAGGAAAGGGGGGCGCCGCCCCCCCCCTTCCTTGTCCTATTCGGACTAGGGGGAGGGGGCGCGCGGCCTGCCCTGGCCGGCCCTCCTCTTCTCCCTTAGGGCCCATGTAGGCCCAATAACCCCCAGGGGGGTTCTGGTAACCCCCTGGTACTCCGGTAAAATCCTGATTTCACCTGGAACGTTTCCGATATCCAAATGTAGGCTTCCAATATATCAATCTTTATGTCTCGACCATTTCGAGACTCCTCGTCATGTCCGTGATCACATCCGGGACACTGAACAATCTTCGGTACATCAAAACACAAAAACCCTAATTACGATCGTCACCGAACTTTAAGCGTGCGGACCCTACGGGTTCGAGAACTATGTAGACATGACCGAGACACGTCTCCAGTCAATAACCAATAGCGGAACCTGGATGATCATATTGGCTCCTACATATTCTATGAAGATCTTTATCGGTCAGACCGCATAACAATATATGTTGTTCCTTTTGTCATCGGTATGTTACTTGCCCGAGATTCGATCGTCGGTATCTCAATACCTAGTTCAATCTCGTTACCGGCAAGTCTCTTTACTCATTCCGTAATACATCATCCCACAACTAACTTATTAGTTGCAATGCTTGCAAGGCTTGAGTGATGTGCATTACCGAGAGGGCCCAAAGGTACCTCTCCGACAATCGGAGTGACAAATCCTAATCTCGAAATACGCCAACCCAACAAATACCTTCGGAGACACCTGTAGAGCACCTTTATAATCACTCAGTTACGTTGTGACGTTTGGTATCACACAAAGTGTTCCTCCGGTAAACGGGAGTTGCATAATCTCATAGTCATAGGAACATATATAAGTTATGAAGAAAGCAATAGCAACAAACTAAACGATCAAGTGCTAAGCTAATGGAATGGGTCAAGTCAATCACATCATTCTCCTAATGATGTGATCCCGTTAACCAAATAACAACTCATGTCTATGGTTAGGAAACATAACCATCTTTGATCAACGAGCTAGTCAAGTAGAGGCATACTAGTGACACTCTGTTTGTCTATGTATTCACACATGTATTGTGTTTCCGGTTAATACAATTCTAGCATGAATAATAAACATTTATCATGATACAAGGAAATAAATAATAACTTTATTATTGCCTCTAGGGCATATTTCCTTTAGGGGGCACCCCATAGACACACAAGTTGATAGTTGTCTTAGCCGTGTGCGGTGCCCCTCTCTACAGATTTCCACCTCGGTCATATCGTTGCAGTGCTTAGGCGAAGCCCTGCATCGGTAGCTTCATCATCACCGTCACCACACCGTTGTGTTGACGAAACTCTCCCTCGGCCTCAACTGGATCAAGAGTACGAGGGACGTCACCGAGCTGAATGTGTGCAGATCGTGGAGGTGCCGTACTTTCAGTGCTAGGATCGGTCGGATCATGAAGACGTATGACTACATCAACCGCGTTGTCATAACGCTTCCGCTTTCGGTCTACGAGGGTACGTGGACAATACTCTCCCCTCTCGTTGCTATGCATCACCTAGATAGATCTTGCGTGTGTGTAGAATTTTTTTTAAAATTACTGTGTTCCCCAACAGTGTGCCTTACTATCAGTTTAGCAGGGAGGTACAAAAGTAATCCAGGAATGGATCACTTGACAACGGTCAAGAATATCCTGAAATACCTGAAAAGGACTAAGGATATGTTTATCGTATATGGAGGTGACAAAGAGCTCGTCGTAAACGGTTACGTCGATGCAAGGTTTGACACTGATCCGTATGACTCTAAGTCACAAACCGGATATGTGTTTTTATTAAATGGTGGAGTGATGTCTACTACACAACCTTCTTCTTGTAGACGCTGTTGGGCCTCCAAGTGCAGAGGTTTGTAGGACAGTAGCAAATTTCCCTCAAGTGGATGACCTAAGGTTTATCAATCCGTGAGAGGCGTAGGATGAAGATGGTCTCTCTCAAACAACCCTGCAACCAAATAACAAAGAGTCTCTTGTGTCCCCAACACACCCAATACAATGGTAAATTGTATAGGTGCACTAGTTCGGCGAAGAGATGGTGATACAAGTAGTATATGGATGGTAGATAAAGGTTTTTGCAATCTGAAAATATAAAAAAGCAAGCTAACTAATGATAAAAGTGAGCACAAACGGTATTGCAATGCATGGAAACAAGGCCTAGGGTTCATACTTTCACTAGTGCAAGTTCTCTCAACAAGAATAACATAATTGGATCACATAACTATCCCTCAACATGAAACAAATAGTCACTCCAAAGTCACTAATAGCTGAGAACAAACGAAGAGGTTATGGTAGGGTACAAAACCACCTCAAAGTTATCCTTTTTGATCGATCTATTCAAGAGTCTGTAGTGAAATAACATGAAGCTATTCTTTCTGTTCGATCTATCATAGAGTTCATACTAGAATAACACCTTAAGACACAAATCAACCAAAACCCTAATATCACCTAGATAGTCCAATGTCACCTCAAGTATCCGTGGGTATAATTATACGATATGCATCACACAATCTCAGATTCATCTATTCAAACCAACACAAAGTACTTCAAAGAGTGCCCCAAAGTTTCTACCGGAGAGTCAAGGCAAAAACGTGTGCCAACCCCTATGCATAGGTTCATGGGCGGAACCCGCAAGTTGATCACCAAAACATACATCAAGTGGATCAATAGGATACCCCATTATCACCACGAGTATCCCACGCAAGACATACATCAAGTGTTCTCAAATCCTTAAAGACTCAATCCGATAAGATAACTTCAAAGGGAAAACTCAATTCATTAGAAGAGAGTAGAGGGGGAGAATCATCATAGGATCCAAATATAATAGCAAAGCTCGCGATACATCAAGACCGTACCACCTCAAGAACATGAGAGAGAGAGAGAGAGAGAGATCAAACACATAGCTACTGGTACATACCCTCAGCCCCGAGGGAGAACTACTCCCTCCTCGCCATGGAGAGCACCGGGATGATGAAGATGGCCACGTGAGAGGGATTCCCCCTCCGGCAGGGTGCCGGAACGGGTCTAGATTGGTTTTCGGTGGCTACGGAGGCTTTTGGCGGTGGAACTCCCGATCTATTATGCTCCCCGAAGTTTTTAGGGTATATGGGTATATATAGGAGGAAGAAGTACGTCGGTGGATCTCCGGGCTGTCCACGAGGCAGGGGGCGTGCCCCCACCCTCGTGGGCAGCCCGGGACTCTCCTGGTCCATCTCCGATACTCCGTGGGCTTCTTCTGGTCCAAAAAAAAGTTCCGTGAAGTTTCAGGTCAATTGGACTCCGTTTGATTTTCCTTTTCTGCGATACTCTAAAACAAGGGAAAAACAGAAACTGGCACTAGGCTCTAGGTTAATAGGTTAGTCCCAAAAATCATATAAAATAGCATATAAATGCATACAAAACATCCAAGGTTGATAATATAATAGCATGGAACAATCAAAAATTATAGATACATTGGAGATGTATTAGCATCCCCAAGCTTAATTCTTGCTCGTCCTCGAGTAGGTAAATGATAAAAACAGAATTTTTGATGTGGAATGCTACCTAACATATTTCTCTAAGTAATTCTTCTTTATTGTGGCGTTAATGTTCAGATCCATAAGATTCAAGACAAAAGTTTAATATTGACATAAAAATAATAATACTTCAAGCATACTAACTAAGCAATCATGTCTTCTCAAAATAACATGGCCAAAGAAAGCTATCCCTACAAAATCATATAGTCTAGCTATGCTCCATCTTCACCACACAAAATATTTAAATCATGCACAACCCCGATGACAAGCCAGGCAATTGTTTCATACTTTTGATGTTCTCAAACTTTTTCAATCTTCACGCAATACATGAGCATGAGCCATGGATATAGCACTATAGGTGAAATAGAAGGGTGGTTGTGGAGAAGACAAAAAGGGAGAAGATAGTCTCGCATCAACTAGGCGTATCAACGGGCTATGGAGATGCCCATTAATAGATATCAATGTGAGTGAGTAGGGATTGCCATGCAACGGATGCACTAGAGCTATAAGTGTATGAAAGCTCAACAAAAGAAACTAAGTGGGTGTGCATCCAACTTGCTTGCTCACGAAGACCTAGGGCACTTGAGGAGGCCCATTGTTGGAATATACAAGCCAAGTTCTATAATGAAAGATTCCCACTAGTATATGAAAGTGACAACATATGAGACTCTTTGTCATGAAGATCATGATGCTACTTTGAAGCACAAGTGTGGAAAAAAGGATAGTAGCATTGTCCCTTTTATTTATTTATTTTATTTTATTTGGCATTTTTTTTATTGGGCCTTTCTTTTTTTATTTGGCCTTTTTTGGACAATGCTCTATTATTGATGATCATCACACTTCTATTTATTTAGAACTCAATGATTACAACTCAATACTAGAACAAAGTATGACTCTATATGAATGCCTCCGGCGGTGTACCGGGATAGCAATGATGCATGAGTGACATGTATGAAAGAATTATGAATGGTGGCTTTGCCACAAATACAATGTCAACTACATGATCATGTATGGCAATATGACAATGATGGAGCGTGTCATAATAAACGGAACGGTGGAGAGTTGCATGGCAATATATCTCGGAATGGTTATAGAAATGCCATAATAGGTAGGTATGGTGGCTGTTTTGAGGAAGGTATATGGTGGGTTATGGTACCGGTGAAAGTTGCGCGGTACTAGAGAGGCTAGCAATGGTGGAAGGGTGAGAGTGCGTATAATCCATGGACTCAACATTAGTCATAAAGAACTCACATACTTATTGCAAAAATCTATTAGTTATCGAAACAAAGTACTACGCGCATAATCCTAGGGGGATAGATTGGTAGGAAAAGACCATCGCTCGTCCCCGACCGCCACTCATAAGGAAGACAATCAATAAATAAATCATGCTCCGACTTCGTCATATAACGGTTCACCATACGAGCATGCTACGGGAATCACAAACTTCAACACAAGTATTTCTCAAATTCACAACTACTCAACTAGCATGACTCTAATATCACCATCTCAATATCTCAAAACAATCATCAAGTATCAAACTTCTCATAGTATTCAATGCACTTTATATGAAAGTTTTTATTATATCCCTCTTGGATGCCCATCATATTAGACTAAATTCATAACCAAAGCAAACTACCATGCTGTTCTAAAGACTCTCAAAATAATATAAGTGAAGCATGAGAGTTCATCTATTTCTTCAAAATAAAACCACCATTGTGCTCTAAAAGATATAAATGAAGCACTAGAGCAAACGACAAACTACTCCGAAAGATATAAGTGAAGATCAATGAGTAGTCGAATAATTATGCAACTATGTGAAGACTCTTCCATTTAATAATTTTATATCTTGGTATTTTATTCAAATAGCAAGCAAATCCTAACAAAATAAATTGACGCTCCAAGCAAAACACATATCATGTGGTAAATAGAAATATAGCTCCAAGTAAAGTTACCGATGAACAAAGACGAAAGAGGGGATGCCTTCCGGGGCAACCCCAAGCTTAGGCTCTTGGTTGTCCTTGAATATTACCTTGGGGCGCCTTGGGCATCCCCAAGCTTGGGCCCTTGCCACCCCTTATTCCATAGTCCATCGAATCTTTACCCAAAACTTGAAAGCTTCACAACATAAAACTTAACAGAAAACTCGTAAGCTCCGTTAGTATAAGAAAATAAATCACCACTTAGGTACTGTTGTGAACTCATTATTTATTTATATTGGTGTAATATATACTGTATTCCAACTTCTCTATGGTTTATAAACTATTTTACTAGCCATAGATTCATCAAAATAAGCAAACAACACACGAAAATAGAATCTGTCAAAAACAGAACAGTCTGTAGTAATCTGTAACTAATGCAAACTTCTGGAACCCCAAAAATTCTAAAATAAATTTCTGGACGTGAGGAATTTATATATTAATCATCTTCAAAAATAATTAACTAAATATCACTCTCCAATAAAAAATGGCAGCAATTCTCGTGAGCGCTAAAGTTTCTGTTTTTTACAGCAAGATCAACAAGATTTTCCCCAAGTCTTCCCAACGGTTCTACTTGGCACAAACACTAATTAAAACATAAAAAACTCAATCATAACAGAGGCTAGATAAATTATTTATTACTAAATAGGAGCAAAAAGCAAGGAACAAAAATAAAGTTGGGTTGCCTCCCAACAAGCGCTATCGTTTAACGCCCCTAGCTAGGCATGATGATTTCAATGATACTCACATAAAGGATAAGAATTGAAACATAAAGAGAGCATCATGAAGAATATGACTAGCACATTTAAGTCTAACCCACTTCCTATGCATCGGGATTTTGTGAGCAAACAACTTGTGGGAACAATAATCAACTATCATAGGAGGGCAAAACAAGCATAACTTCAAAACTTTAAGCACATAGAGAGGAAACTTCATGTTATTGCAATTCCTGCAAGCATATGTTCCTCCCTCATAATAATTTTCAGTAGCATCATGAATGAATTAAACAATATAACCAGAACCTAAAGCATTCTTTTCATGATCTACAAGCATAGAAATTTTATTACTCTCCACATAAGCAAAATTCTTCTCATTCGGAATGGTGGGAGTATCATAAGAGACTCGAATACTATAAATTGTTTCCACATTAAAAGAGTAATGTTTAGAAAAAGGGTAATCATAATGTTGACAAGTTTTATAAATATATTCATCACTACTTTTTATAGCATAAGTATCATCACAATAATCATCATAAGTAGCACATTTGTTCTCATCATAATCGATTGAAACCTCTTCCAAGATAGTGGAATCATCACTAAATAAAGTCATGGCCTCTCCAAATCCACTTTCATAATTATCATAATAAGATTCAACATCCTCCAAAATAGTGGGATCATTACTTCCTAAAGTTTACACTCTTCCAAACCCACTTTCATCAATATAATCATCATAAGTAGGAGGCATGCTATCATCATAACAAATTTGCATATCAAAACTTGGGGGACAAAAAATATCATCTTCATCAAACATAGCATCCCCAAGCTTGTGGCTTTGCATATCATTAGCATCATGGATATTCAAGGAATTCATACTAACAACATTGCAATCATGCTCATCATTCAAGTATTTAGTGCCAAACATTCTAATGCATTCTTCTTCTAGCACATGAGCACAATTATCGGAATCCTTATTTTCACGAAAGACATTAAAAAGATGAAGCATATGAGGTACCCTCAATTCCATTTTATTATAATTTTCTTTTATAAACTAAACTAGTGATAAAACAAGAAACTAAAAGATTCGATTGCAAGATCTAAAGATATACCTTCAAGCGCTAACCTCCCCGGCAACGGCGCTAGAAAAGATCTTGATGTCTACTACACAACCTTCTTCTTGTAGACGTTGTTGGGCCTCCAAGTGCAGAGGTTTGTAGGACAGTAGCAAATTTCCCTCAAGTGGATGACCTAAGGTTTATCAATCCGTGAGAGGCGTAGGATGAAGATGGTATCTCTCAAACAACCCTGCAACCAAATAACAAAGAGTCTCTTGTGTCCCCAACACACCCAATACATTGGTAAATTGTATAGGTGCACTAGTTCGGCGAAGAGATGGTGATACAAGTAGTATATGGATGGTAGATAAAGGTTTTTGTAATCTGAAAATATAAAAACAGCAAGGTAACTAATGATAAAAGTGAGCACAAACGGTATTGCAATGCGTTGAAACAAGGCCTAGGGTTCATACTTTCACTAGTGCAAGTTCTCTCAACAATAATAACATAATTGGATCACATAACTATCCCTCAACATGCAACAAAGAGTCTCCAAAGTCACTAATAGCGGAGAACAAACGAAGAGATTATGGTAGGGTACAAAACCACCTCAAAGTTATCCTTTCTGATCGATCTATTCAAGAGTCCCTAGTGAAATAACATGAAGCTATTCTTTCCGTTCGATCTATGATAGAGTTCGTACTAGAATAACACCTTAAGACACAAATCAACCAAAACCCTAATGTCGCCTAGATACTCCAATGTCACCTCAAGTATCCGTGGGTATGATTATACGATATGCATCACACAATCTCAGATTCATCTATTCAAACCAACACGAAGTACTTCAAAGAGTGCCCCAAAGTTTCTACCAGAGAGTCAAGGCGAAAACGTGTGCCAACCCCTATGCATAGATTCATGGGCGGAACCCGTAAGTTGATCACCAAAACATAAATCAAGTGGATCGATAGAATACCCCATTGTCACCACGGGTATCCCACGCAAGACATACATCAAGTGTTCTCAAATCCTTAAAGACTCAATCCGATAAGATAACTTCAAAGGGAAAACTCAATCCATTACAAGAGAGTAGAGGGGGAGAAACATCATAGGATCCAAATATAATAGCAAAACTCGCGATACATCAAGACCGTACCACCTCAAGAACACGAGAGAGAGAGAGAGAGATCAAACACATAGCTACTGGTACATACCCTCAGCCCCGAGGGAGAATTACTCCCTCCTCGTCATGGAGAGCACCGGGATGATGAAGATGGCCACCGGAGAGGGATTCCCCCTTTGGCAGGGTGCCGGAACGGGTCTAGATTGGTTTTCGGTGGCTACGGAGGCTTCTGGCGGCAGAACTCCCGATCTATTATGCTCCCCGAAGTTTTTAGGGTATATGGGTATATATAGGAGGAAGAAGTACTGTGACACCCCAAGACCGGAGCTTCAGATGCCTTCCAGGGTTTCCGGGTTCCGTCGTGTGATTTGTTTGGTTCTTTGCATTCATCTTTGCATCGTGTGCATTGCATCATGTCATCATGCCATCATGTCATTTCTTTTTCTTAACTCAACCAAATAAAATCGGATGGATCTTCGGTCCATTTAAATCGAGGGATATTCACATGGTGAAATTCTCTTTATAACATATTCTACCAATATTTTAGGGAGCTATATAAATTATATTCCAATAATTTGGTATCACCCATAACACACGTGCAAAATATTTTCCATGTCTATTCCTCTTCAAGTTTGACCTTCAAACCTTGCCTATATTTCTCATCTCTTTTATCGAGGCTCCTCTAAAAATCTCAGCCCTTTTAGAGTCCTTCCGAATGGGTTTCAAAATTCAAACATGTTGAATTAAATTCAACATCTGCGAATGTATTGTTCTCCAAAAACCCTCTTGCCATTTTATTTAAATTCCTCACATTTTTGTGAGTACAAGGAAATTATCCGCATGTCCAACTTCTTCCCCTACCACCTCCTTCCTTTTCTTCTCTTCTTTGTTTTTTCTGTTTTAGCAATGAGAGAGAGGAGTCTAGTAGGCCGGCCTCTAGGGCCCATCCCTAGGCCCAGGCCAGCCAACCAGTCTCCACCGCACTGGCCCATTTGGCCAGGGCCTCCCGCAGCCCAGCCACCTAACCCTAGCGCAACCCCATCTTGTTCGATCCCTCTCCCTTCCCTCGTTCCCTCGCGCCGCCACACAGGGTCAAGGAGCCCCGATCCCATCCTCATCCTCCCTTCGACTCTCCTCTGGTCGATCCCATCTTTCCCTCGATCTCTCTTCTCGATCGCAGCAGCCCACTGCCGTCGCCTCCCTCTGCTCTACCCCGCGCCACGCCTCCTGCCATGGCCTTCCTTCCTTGCCTCAATGGACGCGAGGGCCGAGCTCGCCGCCCTGCCGCGTCGCCGGGGACGCCGGGCACCACAGCGTGCTGGGCCTCCCCTGCATCATTCTCGCCGTAGCGCTCCACCACCATGCGCCGCACGCCCAACCTCCCGCTCACGCCTGCGTCCCTCCATCATCGACGAGGACCACCTCTGGCCTCCACGTCCTCTGTTTCGCCTCCTCACAACCCTGCCGCCCCAGCGACCTCGCCGTCGGCGACTGAACCGCATGCATCAGAGGCCATGGACGTCGCTGCCCCTTGGGAGGCCACTGCCGTCGCTACGGAACCTCCCCAACGCCTAGCTCTTCCTTGCTGCCGCCCCATGGAGTTCCATCGGCCCAGATCTGGCCGGGAACCAGACGAGCCCCGTGCCTGTTGCTGTCACTGTTTTCACTCTGTCAAACGAACGCAACACCTTCACCGGAGACCGCCAGGAGCGTCAAGGATTCGCCAAGTACAACACCGTCGGAGCCCCTCCAAGTTTGATGTTGGAACGTGTATGACCATGCGGATTCGCCAAGTACCACGACGTCGACGACCGTCAAGTTCAACTACTTTGACTACGAACGGTGACGATCCCGAACATCTACGGACGTGTACAACTATTGTTGCCGTAGAACCGCGGGTCACAAGCGCAGTGAACAACTACCGTCGCCGAAGACCTATGAACCTAAAACTTCAAGTTCGACTACCGTCAAAAGGACGAGACCGACAAGTCCGAAGACCCCAAGTACCTCCACAATAACCCGAACATCTACAGAAAAATGTGTACCTCTACCATCGCCATGTACCCCTACTACCACTACGAACGTCCCGAGAACGTCTACTTCCCCTACACCGCATCGAACTTGTTCCGTTCCGACAACACACGCTTCGAAGGTATAACCCTGAGACGACTGCCCGTGAACGAATGCATGTGTGATGTATGAGATGCTCGTGCTTGCTTCGTGCTCGAATTGTCGGTGCACGTTGCCCCTCTTTTGCATTGTCACCATCGTCGACTCATGGGACACCCGGTATCTAGGAGTGCCCCACCATCTTTTGCACGCATCCGCACATTTCTCTTTTGCATCGGTATCTCAATCGAGTTACCGGAACCGGAACGCTGCCATGGCACCGTTTTCGTTATCGTTGCTGTGGCACCCCTTTTTCGTTTCCGCCACGATGACAAATGCTTCATAATGCTCTTGTCAACATTTTCTTAAAATTGCATAAAACTTGAACATGTCATCCGCATCATGTTAACAACATTAAGATTGTTTAAATTGTTGTTTGCATTAATTTACTAATGCATATGGGGATTTACCGGATTTGTTATTTGTTTTGTCTGGCCCCATTTAAATTGTTTAGATGGTGTAGTTTTGTTATGCTTCACCTCTTGCCATGTTTAACAACATTTAATATTGATGGGTACATAAACAAGATCGAACTAAATAACTTGTCGTGGCGTTTCGTCAATATGCAACTCGTTGCATATTGAGTTCCACTTAATTTGTAGTATTGTCTGTGCACTTTGCCATGTCATGCCCTCTTTAAACCGGACATGCATCATACTTGTTTGCGCATCATGCCATGTCTATGTGGTGGTTGTTTACTATGTTGTTTGCTTCTTTCCGGTGTTGCTTCTTCGGGTTGTTTCCGGTAACGTCGTGTTGTGAGGATTCGTTCGACTGCGTCCGTTTGTCTTCTTCATGGACTCATTCTTCTTCCTTGCGGGATTTCAGGCAAGATGACCATACCCTCGATATCACTTCTATCTTTGCTTGCTAGTTGCTCGCTCTTTTGCTATGCCTAAGCTGCGATACCTACCACTTGCTTATCATGCCTCCCATATTGTTGAACCAAGCCTCTAACCCACCTTGTCCCAGCAAACCGTTGTTTGGCTATATTACCGCCTTGCTCAGCCCCTCTTATAGCGTTGTTAGTTGAAGGTGAAGATTGAAGTTTGTTCCTTGTTGGAACATGGAGATACCGTTCCTTGTTGGAACATGTTTACTTGTTGGGATATCACTATATATCATATTTAATTAATGCATCTATATACTTGGTAAAGGGTGGAAGGCTCGGCCTTATGCCTGGTGTTTTGTTCCACTCTTGCCGCCCTAGTTTCCGTCATATCGGTGTTATGTTCCCGGATTTTGCGTTCCTTACGCAGTTGGGTTATAATGGGAACCCCTTGACAGTTCGCCTTGAATAAAACTCCTCCAGCAAGGCCCAACATTGGTTTTACCATTTGCCACCTAGCCTTTTCTTTCCCTTGGGTTCTGCAGACTCAAGGGTCATCTTTATTTAAACCCCCGGGCCAGTGCTCCTCTGAGTGTTGGTCCAACCCAGAGCACCTTGCAGGGCCATCCCTTGGCAACTTGGGTTACGTCGGCTCTTGTACACTTAGCTTATCCGGTGTGCCCTGAGAACGAGATATGTGCAGCTCCTATCGGGATTTGTCGGCACAGCGGGTGGTCTTGCTGGACTTGTTTTACCATTGTCGAGGATGTCTTGTAGAACCGGGATACCGAGTCTGATCGGAATGTCTCGGGAGGAGGTCTATTCCTTCGTTGACCGTGAGAGCTTGTGATGGGCTAAGCTGGGACACCCCTGCAGGGATTTGAACTTTCAAAAGCCGTGCCCGCGGTTATGGGCAGACGGTAATTTGTTAATGTCCGATTGTAGATAACTTGAACCTTAACTTGATTAAAATGAGTCAACTGCGTGTGTAACCGTGATGGTCTCTTTCCAGCGGCGTCCGGGAAGTGAACACGGTGTTGGAGTAATGCTTGACGTAGGTTGTTTTAGGATCACTTCTTGATCATACTTTTATCGACCGTGCTTTGCCTTCTCTTCTCGCTCTCTTTTGCGTATGTTAGCCACCATATATGCTAGTCGCTTGCTGCAGCTCCACCTCATACTTTTACCTTACCCATAAGCTTAAATAGTCTTGATCGCGAGGGTGCGAGATTGCTGAGTCCCCGTGACTCACAGATACTTCCAAAACCAGCTTGCAGGTGTCGATGAGTCCGTGCAGATGACGCAACCAAGCTCAGGAGGAGCTCGATGAAGATCTTGTCCTTTGTGTTGTTTCGTTCTAGTTGATTAGTAGTGGAGCCCAGTTGGGGTCGATCGGGGACCTTTGTCGCATTTGGGGTTCTTCTTTTATTTTGGTTCCGTAGTCGGACCTTGATTGTATTTGGATGATGTAATGCTTTATTCATGTATTGTGTGAAGTGGCGATTGTAAGCCAACTATGTATCTTT
This sequence comes from Triticum dicoccoides, assembly GCF_002162155.2. Lineage (NCBI taxonomy): Eukaryota > Viridiplantae > Streptophyta > Magnoliopsida > Poales > Poaceae > Triticum > Triticum dicoccoides. The sequence continues at coordinate 576,046,956 of NC_041384.1, read as the reverse complement.
TTCCTTATGTATTCATGGATTGTGTGAAGATTACCTCACTTGCGACATTGCTTTCAATGCGGTTATGCCTCTAAGTCGTGCTTCGACACATGGGAGATATAGCCGCATCGAGGGCGTTACAAGTTGGTAATCAGAGCCTTCCCCGACCTTAGGAGCCCCCATTGCTTGATCGTTTTTAGCAGCCGTTGTTGAGTCTAGAAAAATGTTTTGAGTCATTTAGGAATTATATATCGGAGAGTTTAGGAATTCCTTTTACTCCCCAATCTCCTCATCACTCTGGTAAGACATCCTGACGTAGAGTTTTGACTCTTCTCTTCTCAAATTTCACTAAAAAAATTTAGGATCACGCGGGTATCTTGGAATCGTTCCGATGGTTTTGTGACGAGAACATTGTCTTGGTGCCTCCTGTCAGGGGTTTTGTGGAAGTGTCCCGGGGAGTTGAGCTCCGAGGTTTTGTCGTCACAATTTTATCGTTGCAGTTCTAGAATACCTGAGTTTAGTACGACGACATCGAAAATCTCTTTTATGCAGTTCGTTGGTGAGATAACCTCGACGCCACCCAATACTGGGGCGGGAGTTCGGGAGTATTGCCATAACTTGTATAACGGATGCTTTTCGAAGGTTGAGGTAGACGATTTCTGAAGGTTTCTTGGTTATGTGTTGAAGGAGGATGGATACAGCTGGATGTAGGATTTGCTAGTTTTGGGTGAGATATTATGCTTCCCCTGTATCCCCAACACCTGATTGCATAACCGGAAAGTTTCGGGAGTTTATAAGTGGGAATTCAAGTAGCTCTTAGGAAATCTTTCCGACAGATGTATGATATGAAATTGGGGTTCGACGTCTAGTGGTCTGCCTATTCACGGTCAGTTTTACAGTGGTCTCGTTGTGTCTTAAAGAGTCCTTGGCTATGCCGACTCGGGGACGCTTCGTATGTCATGTGCACTGCCTTGTACATGATGGTGTTGTACGATCGAGCCCGTGTAGGCCCCACCACGAAAACTTCGGACAAAATCTCTATCATATGTTTGTTCCGACTTATTTTGCAAGCCAATACTTTGTTTTATTTTGAGTTGTGGTATTCGAGTTGCTTCGAAGTCAAATGTTGATTCCATACCTTCCCCGAATGGTGTTCTCATACTCCGATGTGGATACCAATCCTTCTTGATCATCAAGTTTGTCTTGTCAAAACTTTTCACCCGGCGTGTTTTTCTCTTCAAGTGGATCCAATCTTGTCAACATCCGCAAGATTCAATTTCAGTTCTTCTCAATGGTGTTTGTTTCTTTCGTCTCCAATTTTCCTTTGTTTTTTTCCCCGCCCACCCACCCTTTTTCTTCAAGGACTCAGAGTTCTTTTTCACTATTCATTTTATCGATGGAAGTCTCTCCATTCTTTTCCTTCATGTTCGTATCCGGTGATTGTCATGAAAATGCTAACGGAGTTTCAAGTTCGTCACTCGTTTTCTTCTCAGGTGGATTCAACTCAAACTTTGTGGATCATATCCCTTTCCTCATTTCAAGGTTTTCTCATGCCGGTGCAATTGTTAATCGTTCACTTCTCGCTATTCTATTGTCCCGGAGTGCTCAAGATATCTCGAAGATTCGTGTTTTCCACTCTGCATTCGTTCAAGATCTCTTGAAGATGTTCTCTCATTCAAGCCTTTTAATTCAACCGGTGCAGCCTCTCTTTTAAATCATTTCAACAGTGTTTCTTTTGAGTGGGCCCTAACCCACAGGTCTTTTTCCAGGATCTTACCTGACTCTTCTAATTTTCCCGGAGCTATCCTAAATTCGTTTCGAAGTTTGACGTAAGAATGAATTATCATCAGTCATAGGTATTTCTCCAAGATCTGTCAAGTTCTTTTAATCGTTGGCTCAACTTCTTCGCTTTTGATTCTTTCGGAGTGTCTAAATAATTCATGGTGGTGTTTCTCATTGTCATTCTCAACATTTGAAGACCGAAGAAGAGTTTCTTTTAAATCTTGCTTCATTCTCTTCAAAGATTCGTGATTCTAGCTTGTTGCCATCCTCTCATAATTATTTCCGATCGTGAGAATTCTTTCACCTATCCGGTGTAATTCAAGAGTCTTCTCAGTTTGATTATCTGGAGTCCATCAAATTCAGGTGTATTCATTCTTAGCTTTCAGTTATCATTCTCCAATCTTACCAGTGCATCATTCAAGTATTCTATTACCAGCTCTTGATCTCTTCGTTCTCATGGATCTAATATCTCTCTAGCATCTTTGTTCATTTTATAATTCTTCCCGGTGTTTCTTTATCTTCTCTTCGTTCATTTTCAATTCTTACAGGGGTTTGATCAAGATTCTTCTTCCTTCGTTATCATATTAATTCATTCGTTCTTGTCAATCCCACCGGTGATTCGTTGAAGTCCTCCCAAAGTTTGTGCTATATATATCTTAATCCTTTTTTATGACAATAAGTAGTTTGCCAAATCCGTTGCTTGTCATCAATCTAAATTGGTGAAGGATATGCATAACGTAATTCTTATTCTTGTTCATCCAAGCGATTAATTCCTTATTCCGGAGGTGCATCAACTTCTTGATTCCAATTGTGTCCAGCTTTTCTTTTCCCGAAGTTTCAAGATCTCTCCTTTATCTCGTCGCAAGCTTCATCTAATCATTGCAAGGCTTCAACCTTATTCTTTTCATCCTTCACTTCTTTGTGATCATTCTTTTAACCGGAGTTCTTCATGAAGGTTCTACATGATGGTTCATCAAGGATTTATATTCCTTTCGAAGTGTTCATCAAGTTTCTTTTCAGAAGAACTCAAGTATTTATTCATCTTGCAATCCGGAGTGCATTTCTTTCTACTGTATCATTGGAGGTGGTTTTACGTCATTCTTGATAATTTGAGTTCATGTTTCATGATTCACATGTTATTAAGAATGAGGTATTTTAAATCCATCAACCTCTTCTTTGGAGTTACTTTGGGTTATTTTTCACCTAAAGTTTTCCCTAAGGATTGTTGCTATCCATGGTGCTTATAAAGGACCCAAGTTTTTCTTCATCCTTTCCGGTGCGATATATTTTCTCGTCTCCTTGTTCATTCCAATCCAATTCTTTTCCCGTGAGTGGCAGGTTGTCACCTCATAATTTCGAGATGTTTTCCATAAGCCCACTTCAAGCTTATTCTTTTCGTTGTTGGTTTTCCAACAACTCCGTTCTAGCTGTTGTTGTAAGCGTGCTCCCTTGAGATCTTGTTTCACTTCGTTCATTCCATTCCACTCTTTCTTTTGTTCTGGAGGCATTGTGATGGTGCTATCTTCAACATTTCTTCTTGTTCTTGTCAGGACCTTGTTCTTTTCATGCCTATCCATTTAACCGGAGAGTTGTGCCCTCTGCTCAGTTCTTTTCATCTTATCAAGTCTTGTATCACTTTTCAACCGGAGTGCTGTCCGACTTTGTTCTTCCTCGTTCCTCTTTCCTAATGGAGTGTTTTCAACTTCGTTCATCTCCGTTGCTTTCTTTTTGTCTTTTGCTCAACCTCGCAAGGTTCTTTGGTTTCACTCGTTTGTCAAAGAAGCAACTTAGTTTTACCTCTTCTCTTTCTCTTCCGTTTGTCCCTCTGGTGCCATTCTAGATCTCGGGACGAGATCCTCTCGTAGTGGTGGAGTGTTGTGACACCCCAAGACCGGAGCTTCAGATGCCTTCCAGGGTTTCCGGGTTCCGTCGTGTGATTTGTTTGGTTCTTTGCATTCATCTTTGCATCGTGTGCATTGCATCATGTCATCATGCCATCATGTCATTTCTTTTTCTTAACTCAACCAAATAAAATCGGATGGATCTTCGGTCCATTTAAATCGAGGGATATTCACATGGTGAAATTCTCTTTATAACATATTCTCCCAATATTTTAGGGAGCTATATAAATTATATTCCAATAATTTGGTATCCCCCATAACACACGTGCAAAATATTTTCCATGTCTATTCCTCTTCGAGTTTGACCTTCAAACCTTGCCTATATTTCTCATCTCTTTTATCGAGGCTCCTTTAAAAATCTCAACCCTTTTAGAGTCCTTTCGAATGGGTTTCAAAATTCAAACATGTTGGATTAAATTCAACATCTGCGAATCTATTGTTCTCCAAAAACCCTCTTGCCATTTTATTTAAATTCCTCACATTTTTGTGAGTCCAAGGAAATTATCCGCATGTCCAATTTCTTCCCCTATCACCTCCTTCCTTTTCTTCTCTTCTTTGTTTTTTTTCTGTTTTAGCAATGAGAGAGAGGAGTCCAGCAGGCCGGCCTCTAGGGCCCATCCCTAGGCCCAGGCCGGCCAACCAGTCTCCACCGCGCTGGCCCATTTGGCCAGGGCCTCCCCCAGCCCAGCCACCTAACCCTAGCGCAACCCCATCTCGTTTGATCCCTCTCCCTTCCCTCGTTCCCTCGCGCCGCCACACAGGGTCGAGGAGCCCCGATCCCATCCTCATCCTCCCTTCGACTCTCCTCTGGCCGATCCCATCTTTCCCTCGATCTCTCTTCTCGATCGCAGCAGCCCACTGCCGTCGCCTCCCTCTGCTCTACCCCGCGCCGCACCTCCTGCCATGGCCTTCCTTCCTTGCCTCAATGGACGCGAGGGCCGAGCTCGCCGCCCTGCCGCGTCGCCGGGGATGCCGGGCACCACAGCCTGCTGGGCCTCCCCTGCATCATTCTCGCCGGAGCGCTCCACCACCATGCGCCGCACGCCCAACCTCCCGCTCGCGCCTGCGTCCCTCCATCATCGACGAGGACCACCTCTGGCCTCCACGTCCTCTGTTTCGCCTCCTCACAACCCTGCCGCCCCAGCGACCTCGCCGCCGGACTGAACCGCATGCATCAGAGGCCATGGACGTCGCTGCCCCTTGGGAGGCCGCTGCCGTCGCTACGGAACCTCCCCAACGCCTAGCTCTTCCTTGCTGCCGCCCCATGGAGTTCCATCGGCCCAGATCTGGCCAGGAACCAGACGAGCCCCGTGCCTGTTGCTGTCGCTGTTTTCACTCTGTCAAACAAACGCAACACCTTCACCGGAGACCGCCAGGAGCGTCAAGGATTCGCCAAGTACAACGCCGTCGGAGCCCCTCCAAGTTTGATGTTGGAACGTGTACGACCATGCGGATTCGCCAAGTACCACAACGTCGACGACCGTCAAGTTCAACTACTTTGACTACGAACGGTGATGATCCTGAACATCTACGGACGTGTACGACTATCGTTGCCGTAGAACCGCGGGTCACAAGCGCAGTGAACAACTACCGTCGCCGAAGACCTATGAACCTAAAACTTCAAGTTCGACTACCGTCAAAAGGACAAGACTGACAAGTCCGAAGACCCCAAGTACCTCCACGATGACCCGAACATCTACAGAAAAACGTGTACCTCTAACGTCGCCATGTATCCCTACTTCCACTACGAACGTCCCGAGAACGTCTACTTCCCCTACACCGCATCGAACTTGTTCCGTTCCGACAACACACGCTTCAAAGGTATAACCCCGAGACGACTGCCCGTGAACGAATGCATGTGTGATGTATGAGATGCTCGTGCTTGCTTCGTGCTCGAATTGTCGGTGCACGTTGCCCCTCTTTTGCGTTGTCACCATCGTCGACTCATGGGACACCCGGTATCCGGGAGTGCCCCACCATCTTTTGCACGCATCCGCACATTTCTCTTTTGCATCGGTATCTCAATCGAGTTACCGGAACTGGAACGCTGCCATGGCACCGTTTTCGTTATCGTTGATGTGGCACCCCTTTTTCGTTTCCGCCACAATGACAAATGCTTCATAACGTTCTTGTCAACATTTTCCTAAAATTGCATAAAACTTGAACATGTCATCCGCATCATGTTAACAACATTAAGATGGTTTAAATTGTTGTTTGCATTAATTTACTAATGCATATGGGGATTTACCGGATTCGTTATTTGTTTTGTCTGGCCCCATTTAAATTGTTTAGATGGTGTAGTTTTGTTATGCTTCACCTCTTGCCATGTTTAACAACATTTAATATTGATGGGTACATAAACGAGATCGAACTAAATAACTTGTCGTGGTGTTTCGTCAATATGCAACTCGTTGCATATTGAGCTCCACTTAATTTGTAGTGTTGTTTGTGCACTTTGCCATGCCATGCCCTCTTTAAACCGGACATGCATCATACTTGTTTGCGCATCATGCCATGTCTATGTGGTGGTTGTTTACTATGTTGTTTGCTTCTTTCCGGTGTTGCTTCTTCGGGTTGTTTCCGGTAACGTCATGTTGTGAGGATTCGTTCGACTGCGTCCGTTTGTCTTCTTCATGGACTCATTCTTCTTCCTTGTGGGATTTCAGGCAAGATGACCATACCCTCGATATCACTTCTATCTTTGCTTGCTAGTTGCTCGCTCTTTTGCTATGCCTAAGCTGCGATACCTACCACTTGATTATCATGCCTCCCATATTGTTGAACCAAGCCTCTAACCCACCTTGTCCCAGCAAACCGTTGTTTGACTATGTTACCGTCTTGCTCAGCCCCTCTTATAGCGTTGTTAGTTGAAGGTGAAGATTGAAGTTTGTTCCTTGTTGGAACATGGAGATATCGTTGAACATGATTACTTGTTGGGATATCACTATATATCGTATTTAATTAATGCATCTATATACTTGGTAAAGGGTGGAAGGCTCGGCCTTATGCCTGGTGTTTTGTTCCACTCTTGCGGCCCTAGTTTCTGTCATATCGGTGTTATGTTCCCGGATTTTGCGTTCCTTACGCGGTTGGATTATAATGGGAACCCCTTGACAGTTCGCCTTGAATAAAACTCCTCCAGCAAGGCCCAACATTGGTTTTACCATTTGCCACCTAGCCTTTTCTTTCCCTTGGGTTCTGCAGACTCAAGGGTCATCTTTATTTAAACCCCCAGGCCAGTGCTCCTCTGAGTGTTGGTCCAACCCAGAGCACCGTGCAGGGCCATCCCTTGGCAACTTGGGTTACGTCGGATCCTGTACGCTTAGCTTATCCGTTGTGCCCTAAGAACGAGATATGTGCAGCTCCTATCGGGATTTGTCGGCACAGCGGGTGGTCTTGCTGGACTTGTTTTACCATTGTCGAGGATGTCTTGTAGAACCGGGATACCGAGTCTGATCGGAATGTCTCGGGAGGAGGTCTATTCCTTCGTTGACGGTGAGAGCTTGTGATGGGCTAAGTTGGGACACCCCTGCAAGGATTTGAACTTTCGAAAGCCGTGCCCACGGTTATGGGCAGATGGGAATTTGTTAATGTTCGGTTGGAGATAACTTGAACCTTAACTTAATTAAAATGAGTCAACTGCGTGTGTAACCGTGATGGTCTCTTTCCGGCGGCGTCCGGGAAGTGAACACGATGTTGGAGTAATGCTTGACGTAGGTTGTTTTAGGATCACTTCTTGATCATACTTTTATCGACCGTGCTTTGCCTTCTCTTCTCGCTCTCGTTTGCGTATGTTAGCCACCATATATGCTAGTCGCTTGCTGCAGCTCCACCTCATACTTTTACCTTACCCATAAGCTTAAATAGTCTTGATCGCGAGGGTGCGAGATTGCTGAGTCCCCGTGACTCACAGATACTTCCAAAACTAGCTTGCAGGTGTCGATGAGTCTGTGCAGATGACGCAACCAAGCTCAGGAGGAGCTCGATGAAGATCTTGTCCTTTGTGTTGTTTCGTTCTAGTTGATCAGTAGTGGAGCCCAGTTGGGGTCGATCGGGGACCTTTGTCGCATTTGGGGTTCTTCTTTTATTTTGGTTCCGTAGTCGGACCTTGATTGTATTTGGATGATGTAATGCTTTATTCATGTATTGTGTGAAGTGGCGATTGTAAGCCAACTATGTATCTTTTTCCTTATGTATTCATGGATTGTGTGAAGATTATCTCACTTGCGACATTGCTTTCAATGCGGTTATGCCTCTAAGTCGTGCTTTGACACGTGGGAGATATAGCCGCATCGAGGGCGTTACAAGTACGTCGGTGGATCTCCGAGCTGTCCACGAGGCAGGGGGCGCGCCCCCCACCCTCGTGGGCAGCCCGGGACTCTCCTGGTCCATCTCCGATACTCCGTGGGCTTCTTATGGTCCAAAAATAAGTTTCGTGAAGTTTCAGGTCAATTGGACTCCGTTTGATTTTCCTTTTCTGCGATACTCTAAAACAAGAAAAAATACAGAAACTGGCACTGGGCTCTAGGTTAATAGGTTAGTCCCAAAAATCATATAAAATAGCATATTAATGCATATAAAACATCAAAGGTTGATAATATAATAGCATGGAACAATAAAAAATTATAGATGCGTTGGAGACGTATCATGGAGCTGTCAGTTGGTGCAGTTCCAAGCAGAGCATCGTGGCGGGATCTACATGTGAAGCGGAATACATAGTTGCTTCGGAAGCAACAAATGAAGGAGTCTGGATGAAGGAGTTCATATCCGATCTAGGTATCATACCTAGTGCATCGGGTCCAATGAAAATCTTTTGTGACAATACTGGTGCAATTGCCTTGGCAAAGGAATCCAGATTTCACAAAAGAACCAAGCACATCAAGAGACGCTTCAATTCCATCCGCAATCAAGTCAAGGAGGGAGACATGGAGATTTGCAAGATACATACGGATCTGAATATTGCAGACCCGTTGACTAAGCCTCTCTCACGAGCAAAACATGATCAGCACCAAGACTCCATGGGTGTTAGAATCATTACAATGTAATCCAGATTATTGACTCTAGTGCAAGTGGGAGACTGAAGGAAATATGCCCTAGAGGCAATAATAAAGTTGTTATTTATATTTCCTTATATCATGATAAATGTTTATTATTCATACTAGAATTGTATTAACCGGAAACTTAGTGCATGTGTGAATATATAGACAAACAGAGTGTCACTAGTTTGCCTCTACTTGACTAGCTCATTGAATCAATGATGGTTATGTTTCCTAACCATAGACATGAGTTGTCATTTGATTAACGGGATCACATCATTAGAGAATGATGTGATTGACTTGGCCCATCCGTTAGCTTAGCACGATGATCGTTTAGTTTGTTGCTATTGCTTTCTCCATAACTTATACATGTTCCTACGACTATGAGATCATGCAACTCCCGAATATCGAAGGAACACTTTCTGTGCTACCAAACATCACAACGTAACTGGGTGATTATAAAGGTGCTCTACAGGTGTCTCCGATGGTGTTAGTTGATTTGGCATAGATCGATATTAGGATTTGTCACTCCGATTGTCAGAGAGGTATCCCTGGGCCCTCTCGGTAATGCACATCACTATAACCCTTGCAAGCAATGTGACTAATGAGTTAGTTGCGGTATAATGCATTACGGAACGAGTAAAGAGACTTGCCGGTAACGAGATTGAACTAGGTATTAAGATACCGACGATCGAATCTCGGGCAAGTAACATACTGATGACAAAGGGAACACCATATATCGTTATGCGGTTTGACCGATAAAGATCTTCGTAGAATATGTAGGAACCAATATGAGCATCCAGGTTCCGCTATTGGTTATTGACCGGAGACGTGTCTCGTTCATGTTTACATAGTTCTCGAACCCGTAGGGTCCGCACGCTTAACATTCGGTGACGATCGGTATTATGAGTTTATGTCTTTTGATGTACCGAAGGTAGTTTGGAGTCCCAGATATGAACATGGACATGACGAGGAGTCTCGAAATGGTCGAGACATAAAGATCGATATATTGGACGGCTGTATTTGGACATCTTAATGGTTCCGGATGAGATCGGGCATATACTAGAGTACCTGGAGGTTACCGAAACCCCCCGGGAGGTATATGGGCCTTATTGGGCCTTAGTGGGAGAGAGGGGAATGGAGCAAAGGAGGGGGCGCCCCCCAAGCCCAATCCGAATTGGGAGGGGGCGGGTGTTGGTGTCAAAACCGGCGGATCTCGGGTAGGGGGTCCCGAACTGTGCGTCTAGGCCGAATGGTAACAGGAGGCAAGGAACACGATGTTTTACCCAGGTCCGGGCCCTCTTGATGGAGGTAAAACCCTACATCCTGCTTGATTAATATTGATGATATGGGTAGTACAAGAGTAGATCTACCACGAGATCAAGGAGGCTAAACCCTAGAAGCTAGCCTATGGTATGATTGTTGTATGATGAAGTTGTCCTACAGACTAAAACCCTCCGGTTTATATAGACACCGGAGAGGGTTAGGGTTACACAAAGTCGGTTACAATGGTAGGAGATCTTGAATATCCGCATCGCCAAGCTTGCCTTCCACGCCAAGGAAAGTCCCATCCGGACACGGGACGAAGTCTTCAATCTTGTATCTTCATAGTCCTGGAGTCCGGCTGAAGGTATAGTCCGGCTACCCGAACACCCCCTAATCCAGCACTCCCTCAGTAGCCCCTGAACCAGGCTTCAATGACGACGAGTCCGGCGCGTAGATTGTCTTCGGCATTGCAAGGCGAGTTCCTCCTCCAAATTCTTCATAAAAGTTTGTAAACACCAAGAGTAGTGTCCGGCTCTGCAAAATAAGTTTCCACGTATTGCCACAGAGAGAATAATATTAACACAAATCTAATCTGCTGACGTATTCTGCAACGTGTCATCACACTACGGCCAAGCCTTTATTCGAATCGTTTTCACTTTTCCACCTCAGCGTGTTTTGCGAGGTGGTTTCCTCGGCACGCCTTGTCAAAGCAGAGACCGTGTCCCCCATTTACGGGATTCTCATCAATACGGACGTGGGCAACCCAACCGCGCCATTTATCACGGCGCTTGGGAGGCAAGCGAGTTTTACTAGGCTGGTGGGGACGCATAGTCGCATCCGCCCATATAAGGGGATAAGGATCCACCTTTTTACCTACGCCTTCTTCCTCCTTTGCCTATCCATCTTCTGTGCACCCGAGCTCCAGCGCCCAAGCCCGCACTTCCTACCTCAACCTTCTCCAACAATGTCCGAAGCGGGAGGCAAGTGGATGGTCTCCTCCGTCACGGAGGGCCATGTCAAAAAGCTAAGGAAGGCCGGATACCTATCCAAAGACATTGCGCACCGGCTTCCTGAGGAGGGGCAGCTTCTCCCTACCCCAAGGCCCCTTGAGAGGGTAGTATTTCTTCCCCACTTCCTCCGCGGACTGGGTTTTCCTCTCCACCCATTTGTCCGCGGGCTCATGTTCTACTATGGCCTAGATTTCCACGATCTGGCCCCGAACTTCATCCTCAATATCTCGGCGTTTATCGTCGTGTGCGAGGCTTTCCTCTGCATCCGCCCCCATTTCGGCCTCTGGCTCAAGACCTTCAACGTCAAGCCAAAGGTGGTGCGCGGCAACCAGGCGGAGTGCGGAGGTGCCATCGCGGGCAAAATAGCCAACGTCCTATGGCTCGAGGGCTCCTTTGTGGAGACCTTGAAGGGGTGGCAGTCAGGGTGGTTTTACATCACCGAGCCACGCGATCCAAAGTGGATCGCAGCCCCTGAATTCCGATCCGGACCCCCTACGCGGCTCACGTCCTGGAAGGAGACGGGCTTGTCGTGGGGCGACGAAGAAGAGGTGACCGGACTGCAAAAATGCATCCAGTCCCTGGTGAACAAGCAGCTCAAGCTTGTCAACATAGTCCAGGTCATGCTCGTCCACCGGATCCTTCCGTGTCAAGGACGGGACTTCAATCTGTGGGAGTTCAACCCGGTGCGGCACCGAACTCTGAGCAGGCTCTTCGACACGACGTACGAAGATGTCTGGAAGGGGCTAACCAAAGGCGCCGAGGCTCCCACATCCGCCTCCGAAGACCGCGGATTCAGCTCGCAGCGTCCTGCTGGCGAGGTAAAATATTTTCATCTTTTACAGGATGTTAAGTTTTCTTCATAGTTTGACTCTATGCAAGATCTAAACTCACTCACCTTTGACAGGATTGGCAGGCGAAGTCCGGACTGATTAACTGTCCGGCTCCCTTGCCCGAAGACCCAGCCCCTGCTCTCCTAGTGAAGCTGCTGGTTCCGGCACCTTATGTGGTGCCGGAGAAGAAGGCCAAGAAGAAGAAGGCCACGGGGACTCGAAAGAGTTCCCGGCATATGGTGGTGTCGGACTCGTCATCCGACGTGTCCGAGACGCACTCCTCCCGTGACGACGAGGAGGAGGAAGAAGAGACCTCTCCCCCTCCAGCGGGGGGAGGAAAGAAGAGGAAGGCCGCCCCAGTAGGGGAGGCCGAAGGGTCCAAGAAGAGGAAAACCCCTCTGCCGGACTACGCCCCCGACGCCGACGAGGACGAAGAGGAGTGGCCGGACAGGGCCAAGCGTCCGGCAAAATCGTAAGTGTTCGGATACCAGAGTAACTCATGATATTCCTTTTGTTGTGCAGCTTTCCCTAATATCGAATATAATCATGCAACCCGCCCAAGGACGGGCTCGACGAGTCGTCGAGTGGCTCCCTGGATTCATCGGACATGAATTCAGTTCCGCCCGCTGCCTCCCCCTATGCTGCGGATGACGCCGAAGTGGCGTCGCGACAATCTCCGGGGCAAGAGGAGGTGGTCCAGGAGGAACCGCGAGGCGACCTCCCGGACTCCAGGAGTAAAGGGGACCAGACCCCCCAGGGCTCCAAGTCCGGCTTTAAGCCAGACACCGCGCCGGAATCATCAACGGTTCCGGACCGCGGCAGGCGAACTCCTGCCAAGAGGAGCAAACCTATTGAGCCGGTGTCCTCCGTCCAACCGGAGGCGCCGGACAATCTGCTGGAGGTGCTTAAGGGCGCCTCCATCGACGAGGAGCACCGTACCATCATGAGTACGGTGGTCCAGAAGGTTCGGTCCGCCAAAAGCGGACTGACTGAAGCTTGTGCTAGCCTTCTAACAGGCTTCGAGGTAAGTAAAAAATATGTAAAAATATTACCGCATAGACAGTAGCCCCTGATGCTCTGTTTGGCGTTCGGAAAGAAAAGCCGAATAGAGGATCTATTAAATACCGCAGGAGTCTAACTAAAAAGGAGTCAATATGCGTATGCAGGCTTCGCTGCTGGTCACCGTCCCACTGACTGCGGAGGTGGGTGCCCTGAAGCAGGGCCTCGAGCGGACCGAGCAAGAGCTCGGCCTTGCCAAACGGCAGCTCGAGGAGAAAGAAGGTAAGAGATACCTTATAGAAAAAATGCCTATAAGAAGACGCAATTGCAAAAAATGACAGGAGTACACTGCTTATTGTAGGGGCCACAACTGAGGTGGCGACCCTCAAGCAGGCGCTGTCCGAGGCCGAGAAGAAAGCGGCCACGGAGCGTACCGAGCGGGAGAAATTTGAGGCGCAGGTCGGTGAGGTGCAGCAAGAGCTTCAGGCTCTCATGAAAAAACATGAGAGTTTGGAGCTCGACTCGAAGACGCGAGCGTCTGAGCTTGCTGCGGCCCTTAAAACTGCCGAATCTGCCAAGGCCGAAGCCCAGAAGGCCCTCTAGGAATTGGATGCGGTGAAAAAGATAGCGGCGGGTAAGGCATTCTCTATGCAAAGCAGACATATAAAAGTAAACTACTTGTTACTTACCCGAATCCGGAGCTCTCCAGGGGCATTCGCAGATCTTCCCCGCAGCGTATCCGATGCTGCCGCATTCTACCAAGCCGAGGAAGGCAGCTCGACGGAGAAGGTGTTCTGGTCTCAGTACGCTGAGGCCGGACACCCTGTGCCCTTGAGCGACCAGCTGAAGCAGCTGGTCGAGCTCCATAAGGCGGCCGAACAAGCCCTGAAGGGCTTCATATTACGGCTGTGGCCTGGAGAGGCCCTTCCTGGGAACTACTTCGGACTGGTATGGCGGCTGGTGGAGGCTTGTCCAAGGCTCGAGGTCATCAAGCGCTCCGTCTGCATCGAAGGTGCCCGTAGGGCCCTTGCCCGTGCAAAGGTGCACTGGGGTAAGCTGGACGGTGAGAAGCTTGTGAGGGACGGGCCGCCGCCGGGGAAGGAGCATCGCAAGCCCGAGAACTATTACAAGGATGTTCTGGCTGGTGCCCGCCTTATGGTGGATGAATGTACCAAGGATGTAATTTTTGAATGAACTCGCTTGTGTTATCCTGTGCGCTGAAAACTTGTCCATATGCGCTAAGCAATGCTTGTTAAATTTAAAATATTACTTTCTGTGCGGCCGTTTATCAAAAAATTGAGAGATGGCCAGTCGTCGGCTTCTGCCCCCATGCCACTAGTGCTAGGGTGTTCGGGATAAACCTGAGCGCTCTTTTTCCCATGATTGGGTCCGTAGAGGGAGGCGCTCAGCACAACGAACAAGGCAATCGGACTATAATGCTTGAACACTCTCACTTAGCCATAGAACTCTATAATTTTAAATTTCGGCGAAGCCCCTAGTATTCGGAAGACCGAGTTCGGGGCGCTATCCATGCCTTGGCCGGACAAAGCCGGTTCCTCGCTCGAAGCGGCATAAGTCTTTAAGGACTCGAAAAACCTCTCGAACAGCGACCGGTCTCTCGCCTTATCATGACAGTCAGTTTTAGCTTTCTCTACTGAGGTGCTCAGCCCAGCTTAACTGGGGCACAATCGCAGTAGTTCTCCTAGTGCCACCTTAGCCGATATAGCGGAACGTAAGGCACCAAAACATAGGAGCCGGGCAAACCCAACTATTGACCCAAATCATGATTCGGAGCCGATGCATATAGTGCTATAAGTTCGGGGTGCCGCACTTGTGAAAGTGTACGGACTTCTCACGCCATATTGATGGGTACTGAAGCCCCTGGCGTATTTTTGCCGTACCACAGTGTACAGATGCAACATTTTATTAATAAACATATATATAAAAAGAGGATAATGCAAAAAATAGACAAAAAGCTATGCATTGTTTATAGAAAGGCTGCTATGAAAGCGGAACGATACAAATAGTGCAATAAGCAAAAGAAATTGGACTATTTAACATGTCCTGGCCAGGGGCAGGCCACGGAATTGTATTAAAAAACAGGTATACTGCTTGCAATAGAGACCACCTGGGAGTTCCATAATGCGGCGTGGCTTGTCTGCTTTCCTGGATCTTGCATCGTTTGTGCGGCAGTTGAATTGCCGAACGGGTCATCCGAAGTATGGAGTCCTGAGAGTAAGAGAAAAAAAGAAAAAAAAAGGAATCCGGCAGCCCCTGGTGCGGTTTAAGCCGTATTTCGGGCGTGCCGTGATAGTGCCCCTTCCCCTGTGCCCATGGTATTTCAAGAGCGTAGTTATGTACGCGAAGCACTGGTTTCGCTATATCGCGAGGGCTAGGGTTGGGGCCGCATTGCTACGCTAGCTCAGAACGTGCCAGGCGGTCTTGTTGTAGGGTACTCTGGGCGCGCTTGACAGTGTCCGGCTTTTTGAAGGCCGAGCCGGAGAACTGCCTGGAGAGGCTGCTTTGTACTTCTGTTGCGAGCACTGCCGCGTGCTCCTCCGTTCGGATGGAGCGTTCAGTGTTCCCATTGACCGTGATTACTCCTCTAGGGCCTGGCATCTTGAGCTTGAGGTATGCATAGTGCGGTACCGCGTTGAATTTTGCGAATGCGGTTCGCCCGAGCAGTGCGTGATAGCCACTACGGAACGGGACTATGTCGAAGATTAACTCCTCGCTTCGGAAGTTATCCGGAGATCCGAAGACCACTTCCAGTGTGACTGAGCCTATACAGTTGGCTTCTACATCTGGTATGACGCCTTTAAAGGTCGTTTTGGTGGGCTTGATCCTTGAGGGATCTATGCCCATTTTTCGCACTGTATCCTGGTAAAGCAGGTTCAGGCTGCTGTCGTCGTCCATGAGGACTCTTGTGAGATGAAATCCGTCAATGATTGGGTCTAGAACCAATGTGGCGAAGCCGCCGTGACGGATGCTAGTGGGGTGGTCCCTTCGATCAAAGGTGATCGGGCAGGAGGACCATGGGTTGAACTTTGGGGCGACTGGCTCCATTGCATATACGTCCCGTAATGCACGCTTCCACTCCCTCTTGGGGATGTGGGTTCCGTATATCATGTTCACCGTCCGCACTTGCGGGGGAAATCCCTTCTGTCCACTGTTGTTCGGCGGCCTGGGCTCCTCCTCGTTGTCGCTATGCAGCCCCTTGTCTTTGTTTTTGGCTCTTAACTTGCCTGCCTGCTTGAACACCCAACTATCCCTATTGGTGTGATTGGCTGGCTTTTCGGGGGTGCCATGTATCGGGCACAAGCGGTTGAGTATTCGGTCCAAACTGGACGGGCCCTGAGTATTTCTTTTGAATGGCTTTTTCCGTTGACCGGATTTATAGCCTCGGAATCCGGCATTAACTGTCGTATCCTTGTTGCTGTCGCTGTTAACGCGGCGCTTTTGTTTGTTCCGATGCGACCTGTCACTTTTGTCCTTGGTGTTCGAATTACCAGGGTTCTTGGTTAAATTGTTGCTGCGAGCTAGCTAGATGTCTTCTCCCGCGCAAAAGCGGGTCATGAGTGTCGTGAGGGCTGCCATAGATTTCGGCTTTTCCTGTCCCAGGTGCCGGGCAAGCCACTTGTCACGGATATTATGCTTGAAGGCTGCTAAGGCCTCTGCGTCTGGACAGTCGACTATCTGGTTTTTCTTTGTTAGGAACCGTGTCCAGAATTGCCTGGCCGATTCCTCTGGCTGCTGAATTATGTGGCTTAGGTCATCAGCGTCCGGTGGTTGCACATAAGTGCCCTGGAAGTTATCAAGGAATGCGGCTTCCAGGTCCTCCCAAGAACCAATTGAGTCTGCTGGCAAGCTGTTAAGCCAATGCCGGGCCGATCCCTTAAGTTTGAGTGGGAGGTATTTGATGGCGTGTAGATCATCACCGCGGTCCATGTGGATATGAAGGAGATAATCCTCGATCCATACCGCAGGATCTGTTGTGCCATCGTACGATTCGATGTTTACGGGTTTGAAGCCCTCAGGTATTTTATGATCCATTACTTCATCTGTGAAGCATAGTGGGTGTGCGGCGCCTTTGTATTGGGCTATATCACGACGCAGCTCGAAGGAGCTTTGTCTATTGAGTTCGGCCCGGCCAGATTTATTGCATCCGGAGTGATGATCACCGTCACGTGCCGTGGGGCGCCTGCGCGATCCGTAGATCGATCTTGTTTGCCTTGCCTTGTCCTCCAGTATGTCGCGCAGGTCAGGCGCATTTTCCCGTGCCTTAGTATGCTTGACGCGGTGTCGGGGCATGGCTTGAGTGGAGGGCCAAGAGGCCTCTCTGTCGCGGCCACGAGGTGGCCGGTCGGCCATGTCATGCGCTGGTGATGTAGGTGTCGTGGATCTAAGTCTGACAGTAGAGTGGGGGGTAGGTATGGAGAGGCAAGGTCCTAGCTATGGAGAGGTTGTAAACACAAGAGATGTACGAGTTCAGGCCCTTCTCGGAAGAAGTAAAAGCCCTACGTCTCGGAGCCCGGAGGCGGTCGAGTGGATTATGCGTATATGGATTACAGGGTGCTGAACCCTTCTGCCTGTGGAGGGGGGTGGCTTATATAGAGTGCGCCAGGACCCCAGCCAACCCACGTAATGAAGGGTTTAAGGTACATTAAGTCCAGGGCGTTACTGGTAACGCCCCGCATAAAGTGTCTTTACTATCATAAAGTCTACTTAATTACAGACCGTTGCAGTGCAGAGTGCCTCTTGACCTTCTGGTGGTCGAGTGAGTCTTCGTGGTCGAGTCCTTCAAGTCAGTCGAGTGAGTCCCTCGTAGGTCGACTGGAAGGTGATCTCTTCTAAGGGTGTCCTTGGGCAGGGTACTTAGATCAGGTCTGTGACCCTACCCTAGGTACATGACTCCATCATTAGCCCCCGAATGGATTGAGGCTCGAGTGATGAAGGAGTTGATGTTGTTTCCGATTAGCCTTCGCAGAAAAAAATCTCTTTGTTGATAGTGAGCAACTTTTCTTCCGTCGACACGATCCATTCTTTTCCTTCGTCGAGTGATCTTTTGGACTTCGCCGATTTCCGAGCGACGGATCGCAGGAAATCCCGCGTTTGGCAGACCGATCTGCCGTTCGCGGATTCCGCGGGATGCGAAATTTGGGGAAGCGCGCGAAGCGGGGCGGACCGCGGTGTTCGGATGGGACAGGGCATAGACGCCTCGATCCCCGCGCCGCTTTTTTCGCCACGTATCGCGTCCGCATAACTGTTCAGGATATGATTAGATCGACCGGGTCCACCTGTCATCCACTCGGAAGGGATCTTATAAATGCGCCCGGCGAGGGTTTTTTGAACAGTGCCTCAACATTCTCCCTCTGTTCCCTTCGTCTTCGCCCAATGCGCTCGCTCTCGCCTCCGCACAACTTCTCCTCGCGCGTCCCACCGGCAGCCATGGTCAAGGAGAAGACGGCGGCGTTGGAACGCGCGAAGAAGGCGTCGGCGACGAAGAAGGCGAAGGGGAGATCCACCAGTCGTGGCGGGTCTTCGTCTAGATCTTGCCTGCCGAAAGGCTGGGTCCAGGGAGATTGGATCCAGTCGACCATCACGGAGAAGGATCTCCTCGACATGGCCAACGAGGGCCTGATCCCTCATGGAGCTGCGAGGCATCCGGGGAAAGAGTGGCAGCCCCAGCCGGAAGAGGGTGAGTGCGTGCTTCTGGCTACCCATGTCGACCGCGGATTTTCTTTGCCGCCGAGCATTTTCTTCCGTGGTTTCT
Organism: Triticum dicoccoides; assembly: GCF_002162155.2. Lineage (NCBI taxonomy): Eukaryota > Viridiplantae > Streptophyta > Magnoliopsida > Poales > Poaceae > Triticum > Triticum dicoccoides. Next base: position 576,028,380 of record NC_041384.1, on the reverse strand, counting down.
TGAACTTCTTTGGAGCGCAACTCCACCACTTCACCCCGAATTCTATCGCCTATCTTGCCGCGTTTGTGTCCATGTGTGAGAGTTTCCTGGGTTGTCGACCGCATTGGGGTTTGTTCAAGCACATATTCACGTGTCGCTCTCAGATCGTGAAGAAGGCGAGCCCAGGCGACGAAAAAACCCGAGTTGTCCAAATGTGTGGGGGTCTGGGGATCCAGGTGAGGAACAAGAGCACCTTCCCAGCCATGACATTTCCCGAGTCAGTCAGAGGCTGGCAGTCGACCTGGTTCTACTGCCAGGATCAGTCGACGCCGGGGCAGTCGAGTGGACTCCCTCAGTTCACCATGGGCCGAGTGAACAAGCCCTCCTCTCTGAAGGTGATTCCGGAGGAGAAAGCTGACGTGAAGATGCTGATGGAGCGTGTAGTTCAGTTGGTTCGGGAGGGAGTGACGGGTATGGATCTCCTGGAGGTTTTTCTTAGGCGTCGTATCCAGCCTCTTCAGTTCCGGAGCCATTGCATGTGGTTGTACTGCGGGACTGAGGATGTGACTCGGGTCAATCCAGAAGCAGTCGACGATGCCACTCTGGAAAGGTGGATGGCCGCTGTTACTGGGAACAAGGATAACCCTCGCAGAGCCAGAAGGATTCCTCCACTCGACTGCCACAGTGATCCAAACAAGGTATGTCTGCTCCACTTCCTATTGTATTCTCGTCACATTTATTTCTGTTTTCTCTGCCGATCGGTCGACTGATCTTTGTCTTGATGTCTATCAGGCCCTCACTGAGCTGTACTCGATGCCCAATGGAGCACAGGCTCCGACCGAGGAGGGAGAAGCGAGCGGGGGCGAGAGCCAGGAGGAGGAGTGGGACTCGGACGCTGCTGAGGATGATGATGATGATGATGACGATGATGATGATGACGATGAGGACGAGGAAGAGGAGGAGGAGGAGGAGGTCGCACCACCGCGCTCGGAAAGGCGGTCGAAACTTGTCCATGACCCTGCGACTGAACGTGGCAAGGGGGTTGCGACTGTTACACAGTCGACCAAGCGCCCTCGGACCACCTCTCCGGCGCCGACTGAAAAGGCGTCGAAGCAGCCCAGGGCGGCCCCGTCAAAGCCGACCAAGCTCCTGCCGAAGATGAAGGTGTCCATCCCCACCATATCAGGGTAATCATGCTGCTTGAGTCTTCTTGTTTTGTGCGAACATTATCTCTGGTTGGCGCTGGAGTTAGTCAACTGACTCTTTGGAGTTGCAGTGCTGCTACTTCTGAGACCTCAGCCCGGGCTGACGACCATGAGATGGAGGACGCAGCAACCTCAAAACCTGGTACTATACTCTTAACACCATTTCTAGTCGACTGACTCATGATCTCTAATTCTGATTCTTTTCTGTAGCTTCATCCAATGTTGTTATCACTCTCCCTGATGTTGATGAAGATGAGGAACCGCTGAAGCCCAGAAGGAGTAGGAAAGCGTCTGCCGGCAGGGTGTCCCAGGATGTGACGGTGCCTGAGACTCTGGTCGCGGAGGAGGAGAACACCACTCGACAAACTGTGTCCTTCGCAGATCCACTAACGAGTGCTCTGCAGCCCTCCCTCTTCACGACGCACCACGTCCCAGAGGACCAAGCTGGCGCCGCGAAGGAGGCGATACGCCAGGCAGGGATCATGATGGAGCAGTTGAAGACCATCCGGGATGCGAGCCAGGCAGCTTACGACGCCAGTTCCGCCCTTCAAAGCAATGTTCAGGTCAGTCGATCACCGCTTGTTTTCTTTCCATAATTTATAGTAATCACCCACTGGGTGTGTCGATTTAAACTCCGTGATAGCGGGGGCACGCTGAGTGCACCCGCTGGGTGTAGTCCCCAAGGCTAAGGTCGACTGCTGGCAGTCGGCCTTAGGCTTTATAAGTTCAGTCTTTCTGTCATTCGACTATGGCGACTGGATTTTGCAAACCGGTGGGGGAACGCTGAGTGCACCCACTGGGTGTAGTCCCCAAGGCTAAGGTCGACTGCTGGCAGTCGGCCTTAGGCTTTATAAGTTCAGTCTTTCCGTCATTCGACTATGGCGACTGGATTTCGCAAACCGGTGGGGGCACGCTGAGTGCACCCACTGGGTGTAGTCCCCAAGGCTAAGGTCGACTGCTGGCAGTCGGCCTTAGGCTTTATAAGTTCAGTCTTTCCGTCATTCGACTATGGCGACTGGATTTCGCAAACCGGTGGGGGCACGCTGAGTGCACCCACTGGGTGTAGTCCCCGAGGCTAAGGTCGACTGCTGGCAGTCGGCCTTAGGCTTTATAAGTTCAGTCTTTCCGTCATTCGACTATGGCGACTGGGTTTTTTTTTGAGGTCGACTGGTCGATTCTGTCTTCAACAGGATTAGTGGGGGCACGCTGAGTGCACCCACTGGGTGTAGTCCCCGAGACTACGGTCGAATGCTTGTATTCGGCTGTAGTCTTAGAAACACATGATTTTTCCTGTTCCACTCGGAAGTGAATTATCTTTGACATTTAGTCGATTGATTCTTCCCAGAGATCCTGTGACCTTGCGGCTCGCTACACTGAGCTGGAAAACAAGCACATTCAGCTCGAGCTGGATTTGAAGCTGGCTCAGGAGAATCTGACGAAGGCAAAGGAGGAGACCAAAGGTATGTTTGGTGAGACCTCGACGACTGCTTTTTCCCTTTATTTGTTTCAAAATCTGATCTTGCTGTAACTTGCAGGTAGGGTGAAGGAGGCCCAACAGAAAAAAGACCTTGAACTAGCTGAGAGGATCAAGCTTGCTGACGAGAAGTTAGCTTCAGTCACCAAGCTTGAACAAGAAAATACCAATCTGAAAGCTGCTCTTGGGAAGAAAAATGATCTGGAGGCCTTCCTGAATGGTCTTGCCAAGAAGCTGTTCCTTATGCTTGAAGGTAAACCTTTATGCTAAACAATCATTTTCAACTGTGATTTTTCCATTCGACCATTGCCCCTCATGTTGGAAGGTTCTGCCAGAGCGTGGTTGAATCAGTTACCTCCTAGCAGTATTTACACTTGGGAAGATCTGTCCCGAGTGTTTGTCAGAACGTTTGAAGGAACTTGCAAGCGACCGGCTGGATTGACGGAGCTGCAAGTCTGCGTGCAGAAGACCAATGAGACCCTCAGGGAGTATATTCAGAGATGGATCACTTTGCACCATACTGTGGAGAATGTGTCTGATCATCAGGCAGTCTGCGCCTTCAAGGATGGTGTCAAGAACAGAGAATTGAGTTTGAAATTTGGTCGAACCGGAGACATGACCTTGAGTCGGATGATGGAAATTGCTACCAAGTATGCCAACGGTGAAGAAGAAGACCGACTCCGAAGCGGCAAGCACAAGCCGAGCCAGTCGGAGAAGGGAAACACCAGTCGGAAACAGAAGCGGAAGGCTGAACCGGCAGCTCCTGGAGAGGCTCTGGCCGTGGCTCATGGAAAGTTTAAAGGGAAACCAAAAGGATCCTGGAACCCTAAGAAGGTAAAGGATAAAGAAGGGAACGACGTGATGGATATGCCGTGTCATATCCACACGAAGAAAGACGAAGAGGGGAATATCATTTACCCAAAGCATACCACTCGCCAATGTCGACTCCTGATCCAGCAGTTTCAAGGAAAACAGTCTAAAGACAAGGAAAAGGAGTCGGACAAGGCCGAAGACAAGGAGGACAGTGAGGAAGGATATCCGCATGTCAACTCCACTCTGATGATCTTTGCAGATGTGGAAAGCAAGAGTCGATTGAAAGTCATTAACCGCGAGGTGAACATGGTTACCCCAGCAAAAGCAAATTATCTGAGATGGTCCCAAACACCCATCACATTCGACCAATCTGATCACCCGACTCATATTGCCACCCCTGGGAGGCAAGCTCTGGTGGTCGATCCAGTTGTCGAAGGCACTCGACTGACAAAAGTGCTGATGGACGGTGGTAGCGGGCTGAATTTGTTGTATGCAGACACATTGAAAGGAATAGGCATTCCGATGTCCCGACTGAGCACCAGTAACATGAGCTTTCATGGAGTTATACCAGGGAAGAAAGCCGAGTCACTCGGCCAAATAGCTCTGGACGTGGTGTTTGGTGATTCGAAACATTTTCGCAAAGAGAAGTTGACGTTTGAGGTCGTGGATTTTCAGAGTGCATATCATGCCATTTTGGGGAGACCAGCTTATGCACGGTTCATGGCTCGACCATGTTACATGTACCTCAAATTGAAGATGCCCGGCCCCAAAGGAGTGATCACTGTCACCGGTGATCGGAAAAAGGTAGAAGAGTGCTTTCAGAAGGGCTCAAAGATTGCTGATTCCCAGGTGACAGCGGTCGAGTTTGAAGAATACAAGCAAAACGCAGATCCGAGTGATTTGCTGCGATCCAAGAAACCCGCCACAGAATCTGCATTTCAGTCGTCCGGTGAGACAAAGCCTGTTCACATTCACCCGACCGACCCCGATGCAGCCCCGACCCACATCTCCACAACACTCGACCCAAAATAGGAAGAAGCGCTCATCCAGTTCCTCCGTGAGAACTGGGACATTTTTGCATGGAAGCCCGCTGGCATGCCAGGTGTTCCCAGGGGACTGGCTGAGCATCGCCTAAGAGTCGACTCATCAGCAAAACCAGTCAAAGAGCATCTTCGGCGGTCCGCCGTCCAGAAGAGAAAAGCCATTGGTGAGGAAGTGGCTCGACTGTTGGCGGCGGGGTTTATCCGAGAGATATACCACTCCGAATGGCTCGCTAATGTCGTCATGGTTCCTAAGAAGGACAAATCGCTCCGAATGTGCATTGATTTCAAGCACATCAACCGGGCCTGCCCGAAAGATCATTTTCCCCTCCCTCGCATAGATCAAATTGTTGACACGACCGCGGGATGCGAGAGATTGTCTTTTCTAGACGCCTACTCCGGGTACCACCAGATCCGTCTGTACGGACCCGACAAGGTAAAAACAGCTTTCATCACTCCATTCGGGTGCTTCTGCTATATCACCATGCCATTCGGCCTCAAGAATGCCGGAGCCACATTTATGCGAATGATTCAGAAGTGTCTACTCACTCAAATCAGTCGGAATGTGGAAGCGTATATGGATGATATCGTCGTCAAGTCACGAAAAGGTTCCGACCTGCTCGCTGACCTCGCCGAAACATTTGCCAACCTCAGAAGGTATGATATCAAGCTCAATCCATCAAAGTGCACATTCGGAGTTCCTGGTGGCAAGTTACTCGGTTTTCTCGTTTCCGAGCGAGGGATCGACGCTAATCCAGAAAAGATCAGCACTATTCTCCGAATGAAACGCCCTGTGCGAGTGCACGATGTCCAGAAGCTTACTGGATGCTTGGCCGCATTAAGTCGATTCATCTCACGACTCAGTGAAAAGGCATTGCCTCTTTACCGACTGATGAAGAAGGCAGACAAGTTCGAGTGGACTCCAGAAGCTGATGCAGTGTTTGCTGAGCTAAAAGCTCTGCTCTCCACCCAGCCGGTGCTTGCTGCTCCAATCAGCAAAGAGCCTCTGTTGCTTTATATCGCAGCCACAGGACAAGTCGTCAGTACTGTGCTTACGGTCGAGCGGGAAGAAGAAGGAAAAGCTTTCAAAGTTCAGCGCCCAGTGTATTATTTGTCTGAAGTCTTAACTCCATCCAAGCAGAGATATCCTCATTATCAGAAGCTTGTGTATGGAATATACATGCCCACAAAGAAGGTTGCTCATTATTTCTCTGATCATTCCATCACAGTCGTCAGCGACGCTCCACTATCAGAGATTTTGCACAACAGAGATGCAACTGGTCGAGTGGCGAAATGGGCGATTGAACTTCTTCCCCTTGATATCAGGTTTGAGGCAAAGAAAGCCATTAAGTCCCAGGCAATAGCAGATTTCCTCGCCGAGTGGATTGAACAGCAGCAGCCGACTGAAGTTCACTCAGAGCATTGGACCATGTTTTTTGATGGCTCTAAGATGTTGAATGGTTCCGGTGCTGGGGTTGTCCTGGTTTCCCCCAGAGGAGATAAGCTCAGATATGTCCTCCAGATTCACTTTGATTCCTCCAACAATGAGGCAGAGTATGAGGCCCTCTTATACGGATTGCGCATGGCCATTTCACTCGGCGTCCGTCGCCTGATGGTCTATGGTGATTCAGATTTAGTGGTCAACCAAGTGATGAAGGAGTGGGACATGAGAAGCCCAGCCATGACTGGATACTGCAGTGCAGTGAGGAAGCTGGAAAAGAAGTTCGAGGGGTTAGAGCTCCATCATATACCCCGACTGAAAAATCAAGCAGCTGATGATCTAGCAAAGATAGGTTCCAAGAGAGGAGCCATTCCGAGTGGTGTGTTCTTGGAGCATATACACACTCCATCAGTCAAAGAAGATCCTTTCACCGAAGAAGCTCCACAGCCCAAGAGTGCCACAGATCCGACTGAGGTTGAAGTCCCAGCAGTGGTCGACTTGGTCATGGAGGTCTTGGTGGTCATTCCCGACTGGACAGTTCCGTATATCGCGTATATCCTGAGAAAAGAGCTTCCGGAGGATGAGGAAGAAGCTCGACAGATCGTCCGTCGATCTAAAGCCTTCACCGTAATCAAAGGACAGTTATATAGAGAAAGCACGACTGGAGTTGGTCAGAAGTGCATAACACCAGAAGAAGGTCGAATCATCCTTAATGATATCCACTCGGGGACCTGTGGTCATCATGCGTCCTCTCGGACCATCGTGGCCAAAGCATACCGAGCCGGATTTTACTGGCCAAAGGCGAATGAGATGGCAAAGGAAATAGTGGATAAGTGCGAGGGATGTCAGTTCTACTCGAATATGTCGCACAAGCCTGCATCAGCTCTGAAGACCATTCCATTCGTCTGGCCTTTCGCAGTATGGGGGTTGGACATGGTCGGTCCTTTGAGAACAGGTCGAAGTGGCTTCACGCATGTACTGGTGGCAGTCGACAAGTTCACCAAGTGGATTAAGGCTAAACCAATCAAGAACCTTGACGCCGGTACTGTTGTTAGCTTCATCAGAGAACTGATATTCAGATATGGAGTCCCACACAGCATCATTACGGATAATGGGTTGAACTTTGACTCGGAGGAATTCAGGGACTTCTGCAACTCTCAAGGCACACGAGTCGACTACGCTTCAGTCGCCCATCCGCAGACAAATGGACAAGAAGAGTGAGCCAATGGCCTGATTCTCAAGGGATTGAAACCCCGACTGATGCGTGATCTCAAGCATGCAGCTGGAGCGTGGGTCGACGAACTTCCCTCGGTGCTTTGGGGACTGCGGACCACACCTAATCGATCGACTGGAAGAACTCCATTCTTCTTGGTCTACGGAGCTGAAGCAGTCTTGCCGAGTGATCTTCTCCACAATGCTCCTCGAGTTGAGATCTACAACGAAGCAGAAGCTGAACAAGCGCGGCAGGACGCAGTCGACCTTTTAGAGGAAGAAAGGGAGATGGCTCTGATCCGATCGACCATCTACCAACAAGATTTGCGTCGTTTCCACGCCAGAAATGTGAGGGGTCGAGCCTTCCAGGAAGGAGATTTAGTTCATGGCCACCTCGTCATTCCCACCACCAATCTGAACTACCACTCGGTAGTCCTCAAGCCAAGTTTCAGGCTTAGACTCACCGGTGAACTTGCTGACTCCTGTTGCCAACCTGAAATTGGGAGGAATCACTGCGGCTCTGATAGCTCTGCTGAAACATTCTGGACCAGAAACGTGCACTCGACTGCTCATGGGCGCATCTCTGTCGAGTCCACCTCGATGGGCTCTGTTCCGGTCGACCAAGCCTTGCACGATAATGGATCACGCGTCGAAGCCTGGTTCCCTGGGGTCGACTGGAACTCTTCGCCCCGCACTGAGGTGACGTCTGTCATCTTGCTGCCGAGGAGCGTAAGACCCACCCCTCGGAGGGGAAGTGGGCACTCGACGCCTATCATCTCGGTCGTGTCGGTCTCCATATTGGTCTTGCCGATTCTCGCGCCCCTCACGCCGCGGAGGCGATCTGGGACTGTGAGCCGACTGAACCGTATTCGCAGCGACGGATCGACTGTGAATTCTGTTGCGCGACTGCGACACGGCTGAATTCTGATCTCCTGCTGCCCGGAGCAGATCCCTGATCTGCATCAAGCCTCTGCCAGCTTCCGACTGAGAGGGCTGGATGGACTCTGCAATACGGGTCGCAGCTGCTAAATTCTGGATTGGGGTTCGATATACCTGAGTCGGCGGGAAGAGTTGACGTCGACTAGCGTCGGGAACTCGTTGCCGCGCGCGCTCGTCGAGTGCTCGCTGAAGATTCTCCAGGCGAGCGCGTTCGGCCAAATTGGCCAAACATGCCTCCTCCAAGGCGCGAGCCTCGGGGGTTTCTCCTGCGATGGGAGTATGCAGGGCATCCATGTTCCTGCGGCGAAGTTCCTCTCTTTGCAGAGAGTCGAGTGGCTCGGGCTGGTACTCTTCGTGGTCTCGTGCGGGGTCGCCTCCATCGCCTGCCCCACCATCACGGGCGAAGCCAGGGGGGCTGCGAGGCCCGTCGACCATCAAGATTTCCGCCGCTGGATCACTGCTGTCGCATTCGGATGCAGTCTCTACGGAGCCAGTCGACAGATCGAATAGGCCGTAGAGAGATTCGTCGGGCTCGATTGCCGCAACTTGGGTGGTGGACGTCTGGCGAGCCACCGCGGGTCTCACCCACCGCTGAAGCCTCGACCGACCCGAGCGCTTGCGCTGGCGGGAGACCGGGAGGGTGGTCGATAGGGGACTCGACCGATATGGGGTCGACGGTTGCCGCAGCAGAACGCCGTGGACACATGCGCGAAAATGCGTCGCACCGCGGACGGGGAGCGCATCGACGTCGAGTGGAGCCTCCTGGAGCCAGGCGGAGTCGTCGGCGATGAAGGTGAGAGCACCGAGACGAATCTCTCGACCCTCGACCAAAACTCCAGCAGCTACCATGATGAAAGTACTCGGAAGAATCGCAACTTCTCCACAAAATCGCTAAAACACCCGCCCCACGGTGGGCGCCAACTGTCGTGGATCTAAGTCTGACAGTAGAGTGGGGGGTAGGTATGGAGAGGCAAGGTCCTAGCTATGGAGAGGTTGTAAACACAAGAGATGTACGAGTTCAGGCCCTTCTCGGAAGAAGTAAAAGCCCTACGTCTCGGAGCCCGGAGGCGGTCGAGTGGATTATGCGTATATGGATTACAGGGTGCCGAACCCTTCTGCCTGTGGAGGGGGGTGGCTTATATAGAGTGCGACAGGACCCCAGCCAACCCACGTAATGAAGGGTTTAAGGTACATTAAGTCCGGGGCGTTACTGGTAACGCCCCGCATAAAGTGTCTTTACTATCATAAAGTCTACTTAATTACAGACCGTTGCAGTGCAGAGTGCCTCTTGACCTTCTGGTGGTCGAGTGAGTCTTCGTGGTCGAGTCCTTCAAGTCAGTCGAGTGAGTCCCTCGTAGGTCGACTGGAAGGTGATCTCTTCTAAGGGTGTCCTTGGGCAGGGTACTTAGATCAGGTCTGTGACCCTACCCTAGGTACATGACTCCATTAGTAGGTGCTTCCTCCTCTAGTCGGGGTAGCAGCCTGCGCTTTGGGTAACTCTTGGAGGGGCGTTCGAGTTCATACTCTTCGGCCGCAAGGACTTCAGTCCATCTGTCAGCTAGCAAATCCTGATCAGCTCTAAGCTGTTGCTGCTTCTTGAGGCTGCTTGCCGTGGCCATAAGCCTGCATTTAAAATGCTCTTGTTCGGCGAGATCCTCTGGCACGACGAACTCGTCGTCATCGAGGCTTGCCTCGTCTTCGGAGGGAGGCGTATAATTATCGTCCTCAACCTCTTGGTCCGCCGCCCTCTCGTGAGGGCTGGCTTCTCTGTCCTCCTGTGCTAAATCTTGCTGGAGGGGGTGTTTTTCGGCGCTATCCGGAGTAGTATTATCTCCCGTGCTGGAATCACCGTTTTTGCTTTGGCGGGATTTAGAGCGGCGCCACTGACGCTGGCGCTTGGGCTGTTTCTTAAAGGTATCGTCCCCTGCTGTTCCATCGCCATCTCCATCCTTTGGAGTGTCCATCATATATATGTCATATGACGAGGTGGCCTTCCAGCGCCCTACAGGTGCTAGTTCTTGTTCGTCTCCTGCATCGTCGTCCATGCCGTCGATGTCTTCGGAGTCGAAGTCAAGCATGTCGGTTAAGTCGTCGACAGTGGCTACGAAGTGGGTGGTGGGTGGGTTTTGAATTTCCTCATCATCCTTATCCCAACCTTGCTGAACGTAGTCCGGCCAGGGCTCTCCTGATAAAGAGAGAGACTTTAGAGAATTCAGGATGTCGCCGAAGGGCGAGTGCTGAAAGATGTCCGCGGCAGTGAACTCCATTATCGGCGCCCAATCGGATTCGATCGGCAGGGGCGCGGGGGGCTCGGAGTTCGGAGAGGAATCCGGCTCCTCGGAGTCACGGGCCATGCGGAGTGCGGGGCTGGAGTTCGGCTCGATCGCCTCTGAGATCGCAGCCCCTGAGGCAGCGTCCAACTGCTGATCCTCGATCGGCGCCGTAGGCTCCAAATCAATGGTCGGAACCGATGCGTGTGCGGCCTCCAAGGCGCTGTTCGGCGGCAGAGCTATATCATGCCCATCGAGACAGTGCGGCGCGCTTGGCTGTGGCTTGAATCCGTCGAAGATCAAGTCCCCGCGGATGTCAGCCGTGTAGTTTAGGCTTCCAAACCTGACCTGATGGCCAAGGGCGTAGCTTTCGATCTGCTCAAGGTGGCCAAGCGAATTGGCCCGCAATGCGAAGGCGCTGAAGACGAAGATCTGTCCGGGAAGAAAAGTCTCACCCTGGAATGCATCGTTGTTGATGATCGAAGGAGCCATCGGGCCTAAAAGTGACGACACAGAGGAACTCTCAATGAAAGCACCAATGTCGGTGTCAAAACCGACGGATCTCGGGTAGGGGGTCCCGAACTGTGCGTCTAGGCCGAATGGTAACAGGAGGCAAGGAACACGATGTTTTACCCAGGTTCGGGCCCTCTTGATGGAGGTAAAACCCTACGTCCTGCTTGATTAATATTGATGATATGGGTAGTACAAGAGTAGATCTACCACGAGATCAAGGAGGCTAAACCCTAGAAGCTAGCCTATGATATGATTGTTGTATGATGAAGTTGTCCTACGGACTAAAACCCTCCGGTATATAGACACCGGAGAGGGTTAGGGTTACACAAAGTCGGTTACAATGATAGGAGATCTTGAATATCCGCATCACCAAGCTTGCCTTCCACGCCAAGGAAAGTCCCATCCGGACACGGGACGAAGTCTTCAATCTTGTATCTTCATAGTCCTGGAGTCCGGCTGAAGGTATAGTCCGGCTACCCGAACACCCCCTAATCCAGGACTCCCTCAGCGGGCCCCCCTTTCCTTCCTCCTTCCTCCCCCTTCCTTCCACTCCTAGTCCAACTAGGAAAGGGGGGGGGGGGTCCTACTCCCGATGGGAGTAGGACTCCCCTTGGGGCGCGCCTAGGAGGCTGGCCCCCTCCCCCTCCTCCACTCCTTTATATATGGGGGAAGGGGGCACCCCATAGACACACAAGTTGATCATTGATCTTTTAGCCGTGTGCGGTGCCCCCCTCCACCATAATCCACCTCGGTTATATCGTAGCGGTGCTTAGGCGAAGCCCTGTTTCGGTAGCAACATCATCACCGTCATCACGCCGTCGTGCTGACGAAGCTCTCCCTCGAAGCTCTACTGGATCGTGAGTTCGTGGGACGTCAGCGAGCCGAACATGTGCAGATCGCGGATGTTTTGTACCTTCGGTGCTAGATCGGTCGATCGTGAAGACGTACGACTACATCAACCGCTTTGTCATAACGCTTCCGCTTATGATCTACGAGGGTACGTAGACAACACTCTTCCCTCTCGTTACTATGCATCACCATGATCTTGCGTGTGTGTAGGAAAATTTTGAAATTACTATGTTCCCCAACATTTATCATGTCTGCCCGGCCTTGGACCGCTGCGGCTGGCCCGATCACAATAGGGAGATGTCGTTCTCCAAAAAGTCTAAGTGTTGCCCAAACTTTGATCGTTGCGGCTAGCCGAATATCATGTTTTTCTATGGCTGCCAATCCTAGGACCGTTGCGGCTAGGCCGAATACAGTAGAGAGTAGTTGTTCTCCAAAAAAGTCTTGAGAGATGCCAAGACTTTGCCCCTCGCGGCTGGCCGAATAACGTGTCTTTTCATGTTACCCCTGCCTTGGACTGCTGCAGTTGGATCGAACATAGTAGGGAGATATCTTTCTCCAAAAAGTTTGAGTGTTGCCCGAAATTTGACCCTTGCGGCTAGCCAGATAGCGTGTTTTTTCATTCCTGGCCACTCAATCATTTGGTTGGTTCGTCTGGTTTCCTTTCGCTCATGTCATCCCAGGTGGGGATTGTTAGTTTGATGGTTCACATCATTTGCATGGAGAGATGTCGTCGAGTTTTCTATGAATCTGGTTGCAACATGAAAAGATAAAGCCTATGAGTCAATTTACCTTCTCAATCGCCCTTTGGGGATGATTTCGTAGAAGGAACATCTGCTCAACGTGTTGTCCATGGCTTGCTTAACTTCCCGGTCGAGATCGGTTTTTGCTTACAAGGAAAATACAAATGTGATACGAACATAACCTATTTCTCAGTTGTTATTTTCCGTAGCAGTTATGAGATGAGCTAAGGCCCGAGCATCAAAAGAACTCTCAGAGGCCATTCACCTACTCAAGAAAACAACTTATGTCTCGACAAAGAAAGCGGCAACACGACTTATATTGACAAAGAAAGTTATGAAATGATCATAGTCAAGGCAGTTGATGAAAAAAATCCTTCAAACAGTTCACTTAACTTTCGGGCTACAGTTGGTCTCTGCACCAATTGATGCAACGGGTCATATAATTAAGTTGATACAAGGTGCTTTCATGTAGCATCAAAGTTGATAGGTAGTCATGATAGGCAACTTATAGGTAATGATAGATAATTTGGTAGTCATTGTAGCCAAGTCAAGAAACATTTTTAGGATGATATGTGACCATGATACACATCATAAGTACCAAAGGTGCTTGAGAGGGAAACAATCTTCAAAAGCAACTTCATAGGTGACCCTAGGCAACTTGACGGTCATGATAGCCAACTTTATAAGAGCATTGAGTCGATAGGTAATCATGATAGGCAACCTGGCAAGTGCTGCTAATAACACCAGAGTTGATAGCTAGTCATGGTAGACAACTTACAGGTGATGCTAAACAATTTGGTAGTCATCGTAGCCAACTCAAAAAAACATCAGGATGATAGGTGACCATGAAACACAACCTAACCGAAAGTTGCCTACTATAGTACAAAAGTTGCTTCTCCATGGCATCAAAGTTGCTATAGAAAAAGGTATGTCGAAATCAACTTCATAGGTGACACTAGCCAACTTGCCGGTCATGATAGCCAACTTTATAAGAGCACTGAGTTAATAGGTACTCATGATAAACAACCTGGCAAGAAGATGTTTCATGTAACGGTGTAACACTATAGTTGATAGGTAGTCATGGTAGACAACCTACATGTGGACGAATAGCCTTGTGGGCACACACCTACAGGAGTGCCAGTGGTCGATTCTCCCCCTCTCGCGACCGTGTCGGCCCCATGCGGGAAGGACGTCGGGATGATAGGTGACCATGATACACGACCTAACTGAAAGTTGCTTACTACTTCATGGCACCAAAGTATAGTACAAAAGTTGCCTCTTCATGGCACCAAAGTTGCCTGAGAAAAAAAACCATGAAAACATACTAATATGTCATTTAGTTTTGAAGAGCTCGTCCAGAAATCCAATGATGAAAATGAATCTTAATTCTGATGCTCGGTTCAAAATTTATGAATTTTTAAAAAATGAAACACAGAAAACAATTACACATTGGACAAGATTTTATTTGAGGATGGATTTTGCATTATAGCATTAGGATAAAAACTTACCTTTTTGGTTGTGTGTTCGGAAACGCTAGGGAGCTTGCGTCCCTATTTAGAAGACACTGGAAAAGCTATTGCAGACTGAGGCAACAAATTTTCTTCTCGCTTACTACATGACGGAATCAATACCAAAAAACTAGTCCAGAGAAAATCAATTCATCCGGAATTTTATGATTGCGCATGTGTAATGAACATACTGAGACTGCAACGCATTTTTGGGGGGATTGTACTTTTGCACAAAATTGTTGGGCCACAATCATTCCTCATATAAACAATTTCATTGCACTTTTAGATGAAGCCTCTTTTGCCATCTCAGCACTCCCACAGAACATCGCACTGGATAGTATTATTCTGGGGCGTTGGCATATCTGGACAGAGAAATAGGGGAAAAAATAATCAAAAGTGTAGCTGAATATATAGACTCCAGGAAATTCTTGATTAAGCGAGACCTTCAACTGCTGGAGCACAGGATGCTTCTAGATACCTTAAAGGAATGGATTGGCACTCATCTATGATGTCGGCCATTGATTTAATTCACACTCTGTGATCCCTAGAACTGGTGTTGGATAGCTGTACTTTTTTTTCTGTCCTTTTGTACATATTTGACTTTAATTAATGAAAATCACCATAAAACGATTTGTTCTACAGTTCCCGATTCATACAAAAAAAGGCAGGGCATCAAACATGCTAAAAAAAATCACAGTTTAGATTGTTTAGGTCAATAGGCACCAGAATAGGAGAAAACAGATACTCAAGGCGATTCCAGTGCAGAAACCACCCTCTTTCTCACGCCTTTCTTCTTTTTTGCGAGGGAATCACAACTTTTTTAATTGCATTCTTTTATTCTTCTTTCTTTGCGTGGAATCACAGCTCTTATCTTTAACTTTGTCAAATTCGGATACTGGATATGAATTCAGAGGCCAGGGAAGCACGATTTCATCATCTAATGGCATTTGCACATGGCGTCTAGTAGAAGACCATGTCCTAGCTTCAGCTAAATAGGCAATGAAGACAAACCCGGTATGAAGGATCCAATATCGAAATGCAGGTATACCTTATGTTGAGCCAAAGGGTACAGCAAGAAATAAAAGTTGCATTTTTTTACATACAAACTATAGTTTGCGTTCCTCTTTGCCGAAGGGGTTTCCCCCGCTTTGTATACAAAGCAACCAACCGAACCATGTAGGAATAGGTGCTGGGGCGGAAGCAGCACAGTCACGCCAAAAGGAACGATAGAGAAAGAGCAAAAGAAACAAATGCCGACAACGGCGGATCAACAAAAACGAAGAAGTCTCGCGATCGCTGCGCTCACCGGGATCATCCACTAGGCTCCAAGACTCCGAAGCGCCGACACCTATCAACACCTCCAAAAGGATTGCGACGATGACGACGCTGCTATCAAGGGTTTTCCCCGGTACACGACGGGGCGAGAGGAAGGGTAGCCCCCGACGCCCTCTCGGAAGGTCAGGTGGCACCCACGAGCGCCACCGCGCCCATGTCGGCCACACCGACAGGGGTTTCTCCCGATCCCAACCCGCACCTCGAGCGCTCCGGATCCAGCCACCAAACCAACCACCACCCTGCGCCAACGCGGTCATGAGCCCCCCACGCCGTCTCACCACGACACCGCGAAGTGAGGACAGAGCGGTGAAGAGTCAAAGTCGGGACTAGGGCATCAGCACCGTCGGCACACGGGAGGGCCCCACCTCCACCGTCCGCGGCGGTAGCCGTCCGGACGCAATAGCAGGAGCACACCAGGCCCACGGGCCCGACCGAGCCCTCGTGGGCCCGTAAAGCTCCCGCCCTCACGCTGTTGCCGGCACGCCGTCGACACCGACGCCCCATATCCGAGCCACTCCTCCTTCTCACCGCGCCACAAACAACGAGGCCACGCCAGGGGGCCGGCCCGCTAGGACCCAACTGGGGCCCGACGGGCCCAAATCTGGGCCCGGGGCACGACGTCGGCCACCCAGCACCACCATGCTGCCCTGCCGCCAAGGAGCGGCGCCGACACCACGCCTGCCGTCGGCCGCCGCCGCAGGGCCGCCGGACCGCAGTCAAGCCAGGCTGCACCGCCACCGCCTCCCTGCCCCGAGAAGGGAGCACGCGCGCGTAGGGACAAGAAGGACCGCCGCCTGCGGCACCACCCGGGCCAGCGCCGGGGGCGTCCGCCGGTAGCGGCAGGGGGAGACGCGGGAGGAGGGGCCCGCGGGTGAGGAGCTCGAGCTCCGCCCCGGCCACCTCCCGAGGAGGCGGATCTGGACAGGGGAAGGGGGAGGGCTGAAGGGGACGGAGGCAGGGCGCGAGGCCGGCGGCGGTGGGAGGGGAGGAGGGGGAACCCTAGCTGCCTCCCTCACCGAAGCTTAAGCAGTTACCAACAACCTGAATGTTCCTTGCATTCCTCTTTCATGCATGTATCATTGCTACACTAATGCAGTTATCAAATAAGCAGCCAGTTCCTACTTCCTACTTCTTTTCTGCTCGCTGCTATTTCCTGGATCCCTGGCCGCAGCTCGAACATCACAGTGCGGCTATCCCTCTTATACTGGAGAAACCATATCAGGCAAAGCTAAATCAACTGCAATAATTATGCTTTTTTTAAGCTAAACCATCTCAAACTCTAATGGTCAGATATAATGGGCAGGCTAATGTGATGCTAATTGCTGCCCAGGGTAAAACAAGTCAATCAAAGGAAAAACAAAATACAATAATACTGAGAATTTTATTTAGAGATGTGGTTAAAACAACTTGCAAGAAGCGGACTTATTCTTGATATTACACGAGAACACGCTAAACCATGTCCGATAGAGCTACATCAACACCATAGCTGAAGATCCTTGCAAAGCTGGGACGCGCCTGAAATTATTTAGATTAACAAATCAATTCTCTACAAACAAATGGCGAACAAGGTTCTAAACATCATGTGTCTTAATAATCTCTAGTAATTCATGGTTAACATCATGTGTCCTGATGATCAATAATAAAGAAACTTATGGACATAGTTATTCACAGCCTGCATGATTCAACCAGGGCAAACACAGCTGAGATGATATGCTCTTGAAACAAGAATCAACCTTGATACTTTGCCGCATGAAATAGACGCAATTTTATTCGACGGTATTCAGTGTGAAACAGAGGGAAATCTTACCTTATGAGTTATGCGCTTGGAACGTCCTCCACCAGCTTGAACTCCTCGAGCTTCTTAAAGTTCTCCCATGGTTTCTCCCACACCTTAGCTTCATAGAGCTTCTTGGCCCCACCTTCAGTGACCCGGATTGTAATGTAGTGCATCGTGCCAGCAACAGTTTGCTTCTTCACCTTCACCACATTCTCGAACTCCAGCAGGGCATTCTGCGACAGGGCCAGCACCAACATTATCAATCGGACTAAAAACCTCCATTGTCATGGCGAGAAACGTACTAGGACAATTATTAGCACAAATACAAATACAAATCAGGTAAATATAGGAGGAGCACTGTAGTTGGACTGACTACCAAATACTCCGTCCATCCCAAAATAAGTGTCTCTAGTACAAAGTTGTACTAAGGGACATTTATTTTGGGACGGACGGAGTACTATACTTCATTTTTCTTTTTGTTGCGAAAAAAGACATCATGGTTCAGATCAAATCACACTGATTCATATGATTTACAGCGGTCGAACTCAACTTAGATCGGTGTAATAGTGAACAAGGGCCTGTAACCAAAGCTTTGTGGATCCAACAGCCCGGCTGTCCAACACAGATTCAGTTGGACCTCACTCACAGGGATGGACATGACAGAGACAG
>NC_041384.1:575964669-576010324 GCF_002162155.2 Triticum dicoccoides | reverse complement strand
GAGGGCTTACGGCTTTGTTGTTGTGCTCGGAGACGGCGAAGCGGGCGAGCGCGATGACGTCGAGGTCGTTCTCTTGCCCCATCGGCGAGTCACTGATGCCTCCCACCAGCGGCCCCGCGTCTTCCGCCATGGCAGCTTTGTCCCGTGCGCTCTGCGTCTGGGTCTGAGTAAACGGCACGACGATGGCGAGTAGCAAGAGGAGGGCAGCAACCGATCCCACGACCCGATATTTCCACATCTCCATCGATCGATCGGGGTCGGGATTTATAGCTGCAGCGGCAGAGCAGGGGAGGAGGGATACAATCCGTCGGCGGTGTATTATTGTGTGGGGACACTCCGGAGTCTGGACGGGGCACGGGAGCGGATGGAATAGGATCGTCGGGCCCTACCACGTCCCCGTGCCGACTTTTCCCCAATCCCGAGGGGTTGACGGCCTGCGTAACACGCTATGCTATCGCCAATGGCGACACTGTCGGCCATGGCTGGATTCCTTCCTTCTCCTTTGGTTCTTCTCCTTTGGTTCATAGGATAGAAATATCATAGGTATAGAAAAATCATAGAAAATGAGATGACATGCATCTTAATTTTTATAGAGAAAGAGATGTCATTTGATGCATATGATAGGAATTTTTTCATTGAGTCTTAGCTAATGTTTTTTTCCTTTAAAATGTGAAGGATTGATTCCTATCCTACATAGAAATAGGAAATCATTCCTACAAATCAAAGGGCTTCAAAGGAAATTTTCCTTTGTAAATCTTATTCTGTAGAAATCCTATGAAATTACTACAAACCAAATGAGGACTAAATGTTTATCTTCTGGTTTCCTTGTTCATGTAAAGTCAACAAAGAGCAATGGGGGGTTATTCTTTCCTATCTTCCTATGGGTGGATCCGTGGATGACAGAGGAGCAAAGCTTAAATGAAAATACTTGGAGCGAATTCTTGGGTTTAAGTCAAGATTATGAAGGAAGGGGTAATGAAGTCACGAGGCCGAAATTTCGCCACGTATATGAATATATGTATGATTCGTTGCATGCGTGTACCTGTGACAACTGACAAGTTGCTGCTTATCTTTCCAGGAGTTTTGCTTGGTCCTTAATTCACTGTCATGCATGTGATCGTTGACGCTAGAAAATTGAGAGCATTGCTTGGATTTAAAAGATAAAAGGTGTGTTTGGTCACCTACTGTATAAGAGCGTCTACAACCGGACTTCCCACCCCTACCCCTCCTTATACGCCCCGGTGGATGGCCCGGGCACTAGTCAGTCAAAAAAACCATACCCGGACGGATGCCCTTTCATATCAAACCCAAATCTGAGATGGATATAGAGGGACGAGACTTGCCTGCGCCCTACGTGTGCGCTCATCCGTGCTACCGCGTACGTGACTTGATTTCAATGGAACAAAATAAGGCCTGGGCCCACCTCGTTAAAATCAGGGGATGATTAGATTAGGAAGGAAAAAGAAAAAAAAACAGCCGTAGGATGAAGTGTAAGTACGGATGAAAACATGGGAAGGGAGCAAGCAAGCCGGATCCGATATAGAGAGGCCCAAGAGTGTCCACCACGTCAAACCAGGCAGTCTGACCATACCTTAAATTACACCAAATCCACCCCAACTCCCCCGCCCTCGGGCGCATCCAGGATTGCAGCATAGCAAGTGGTTTTGCCTCTTGTTTTGGTGTTCTATTGTTTCCTATCTATGGGCTTCACTTCATTTTTTCATTCATTTAGAAAACACGAAAAACATATTTATTTCAAATATTGAACAATGTTCTTTTTTTGCGAGAAACTTACAATCTATTTATCTTCAATCATGGCAGTACAAAGAACAATAGAGGTAATAAAAACTACAATCATGTTCGTGGACCACCCAACGATGACTACAAGCACTAGAGCGAGCCGAAGGCGCGCCGCCGTCATCGCCCCTCCCTCGCCGTTGTCGGGCAAACCTTATTGTAGTAGACAGTCGGGAAGTCATCGTGATAACGCATCATAGGACCAGCGCACCAGAGTAGCAACCATCGCCGATGAAGAAAATTATAGATTAGAAGGATCAAACTTGTAAATGCCTGAACAAAGACGAACGAATACCGGATCTAAATAGATCCACTGAAGACCAGCACCGACCGAATTCCGCAAGATCCGACGAAGACAAACCTCCACACACCCTCCGATGATACTAGATGCACCATCGGGACGGGGATAGAATGTGGGAGACATTATTCCTATTAAGGGACATCGTCGCCGCCACACAACCCCAACCAAGATGCTGAATCTAACAAGAACGAGAACGGGGGTCCCTCCTGCCGGCGGGGGGCCGAGATCCTGCGCACCTCCATGGCCTAGAGGCCATCGGAGATGGGACGGATCGGCGACGCCGCCAACGGGAGAAGAAGAGCTTTTCTTATGGAGGAGAAAAAACAATGTTTGAAATTTGAGAACACTGTTTTGACATGATCATTATTTGAAAAATGCGATCATTCTAAAAATATTTGGTGAACTTTTTTAAAAAAATTGTGAACATTTTAAATGTTATTTTTAAAAAAAGTATGAACCTTTTAATTGTTGTAGATTCTTTTTCATGAAAATTCATGAGAATTTTATTAGAAAGCATAGGAACCATCAAGAAACATTGTCCTCATAGAAAGCCAAAAAAATGTTGCACAAAGAAGAAAATACAACCAAGTCCCCTAGACAGGGTCTTCATTGTTTAGGGTGGGCATAAAAACTGACGAACCGGATACTGGACCGAAACCATTTTTTCTCATTGGTACAAATTATCCGGTTTTTACCTTCCACAGCCGAACAACATTTGGTAGGTTCGGTTAGCCGAAACAAAACAAAATTGTATATATAACCTAGCCAATACACAGAACCTATCCTGGAACTCTCCCAGGCTGGACGAACGACCATCTCCTTTTTTCCAGTAGGCAAATCATATTGCCTGTGTAGGTCGCGGAATAGCAATCAATCGTGGGAGGTCCTAACTGGCGCAGCGGTAGCGAGAAAAAAGCGGGAAAAAAACCCCGCAAAAATCGTTCTCGTCGAGGACGGAACTCACGCCACAATAAGGGAGAACGAGTGTGTTTACCACCGCACCTACTTTGCGCTACTGACCAAATCCAGGGCGAACATATATAGGTACATTTGTAGTCGCGTAATTTATTGCAAACATAAACAATTACTATAGCTCTTTGATTTTTAATTTTCCTAAAAACACTTTGGAAAAAGTCCATGAATTACAGAAAAGTTCATTTGTTTTGAAAAAATATCGATTTTGAAAAAGAGTTCACGATTTTAGGATAAATGTCTATCAATTTTTTAAAATAGTTCACAAATCATGAGAAAAAGTTCACAGATTTGAAAAAAGTTCATCAAAATTCAAAAAAGGTTCATCGATTTTGAAAAAAGTTCATCAAAGTTCAAAAAAGGTTCATCAATTTTGAAAAGAATTTCATCAAAATTCAAAAAGGTTCATCGATTTCGGAAAAAGTTCATCAAAATGAAAAAAAAGGTTCATCGATTTTCAAAAAAGTTCACCGA
Source organism: Triticum dicoccoides (assembly GCF_002162155.2). Taxonomy (NCBI): domain Eukaryota; kingdom Viridiplantae; phylum Streptophyta; class Magnoliopsida; order Poales; family Poaceae; genus Triticum; species Triticum dicoccoides. The sequence continues at coordinate 576,006,780 of NC_041384.1, read as the reverse complement.
TTGAAATAAAAGTTCATCAAAATTCAAAAAAGGTTCATCGTTTTTGGAAAAAGTTCATCAAAATTAAAAAAAGGTTCATCAGTTTTGAAAAAAGTTCACCGATTTTCAAAAAAGTTCATCAAAATTCAAAAAAGGTTGACGGTTTTTGAAAAACTTCATAAACTTTGAAAAAAAGGTCATGATTTTGAAGAAAGTTCATCGGTTTTGGAAAAAAGTTTACGAAAAGGTGAAAAAAGTTCATCGAATTTGAAAATAAATTCATTAAAATTGAAAAAAAGTCAACAAATCTGAAATAGTTCATTGACATTGAAAAAATTCATTGAAATTCGAAAAAAGTTCATCAAATTGCAAAAAATGTTCATCGAATTTGAATAAAAGTTCATCAAAATTTTTTAAAAAACTTCATAGATTTTGAAAAAAGTTGGTCGATTTGAAGAAAATGTTCATGTATTTGCGATCCAATTCATCGTACCAAGACGAAGAGAAAAAAGAAAATGAAAAAATTAAAAAGGAAAACAAAAAAAGGAAAAAGGAAGTAGAACGAATACTAGACGGAAAAACTAAAGCGTAACCATATCCTATCCTGTGGTCGCGTGGTTGAACTAGCCCTCCTTTACGCAGGAGGTAGGTGGTTCGAATCCTGGTAGCGTCCTTTTCTTGCGGATTAAGACACAAAATTAAAACACGTAATGGGCCAGCCCAGTGCGCCGCGGGAGGTGTGCGCCCGTTTGCGCCCATGCCTGTAACGGGCGCCGTTTAGGGAATGCCATCAATCGTGTACCCCCACCCCCTCCCAGCTAGACATGTTCATGGACAAACCGGCCCAAAGCCGAAGCCCGACATTCGGGCCGGGCTCGGGCTCCACTTTCTGGCCCAAAGCCCAACCTGAAAGCCCGAAATGGCCATATATATATTTTTATTCAAAATAAAGGTATAATAAATTAATATAATATCCCAAACATTATTAATTTCATTAAAAAGTGCCACTGTTCATGTGATTTGGGCCGAGCCGGCCCGGGCTCAGGCTTGGGATTTTTTCATTGGGATTTGCCAAGCCCAGGCCCGAAGCCGACCAGGCCCAGGGAATGATCAGGTTTACTCCCAGGCACATCGTGCTCCGCATGGGCCAATCCATTCTAGGGATTTTTCCACCGGTTCTCAGGAGGTTCTATAACCTTCGATGAACCATTTTTCCCCTTTTCATTTTCTCTTTCCCTTCTTTTATCAAATTCACATTTATATTATAAAACTTTTTAAAAAAAATCATGAAGAATATTTCAGTTTTGAACCTCTTTTAAAATATTGGATAATTTTCAAATTTTCCATTATTTTTTAAAAGTTGTCAACATTTTCTGAATTGTAGAAAAAAATTGGAAATCCGTCAATATTTTTTTGAAATTTGCGAACATTTATTTGAAAGTCGTGAACATTTTTTTCAAAGAACCCTAATTTTAAAATTCATGATAAAAAATATATTTGGAATTTTTTAACTTGTGATTTTTTTGAATCGCAAAAAAAAACTGAAAATGATGAATTTTTTTGAATGGCGAATAGTTTTTGGAATTCGGAAATGAAGTTTGAAGTTCGCGAACATTTATTGAATGAGCGGACTATTTGGAATCACAAGCATCTTTTGAGTTCATGGGCATTTTTTGAAATTGGGGCACAATGTTTAAAATTCATGAATATTTATGAATTCGTTAAAATCTGGGCACTTTTTTTAAATTCAAAACAATTTAAAGAATTTTTGAACATTTTTTGGAATATGCCGCCTGGCAGCTTGGGACGAAGGAAACCTAAAACTGAGAGGACACTCTATTTCTACTATAGAGAAGTCACCATCCGACAACTATTTCTCGCATCAAGCGAGACGATAGTTTGCACTTAGGAGTGCGTGGGCAGGGGTATTCGATCCCATGTCACCTGGGTAATAACCAGAGCGGCTAACCACTGTGCTACTGTGGGGTTATTTATGAAATATATGGCGCGCCTTACTTGAGGCGACATGGTCCGGTTTTCTCCACTGTTTTTTCTTTCCTTTTCCCGTTTCATTGTTTTTATCCTTTTTTTCTCTATTTTCAAATACAAATTTTACTGGTTTTTGAAAAATGGGTTTTCATGTATACATTTTTTTTAAAGATCAACATTATTTTAATACATGGCCAACATTTTTCTATAGACATTTAACATTTTCCAAATGCTTGATTAACATTTTTCAAACACTTGTTCAACATTTTCTTTTTTCTTGTCCGGGTTTTTCATTTGTCTCTTCAGTTTTTTTCATTTTCCTTTTCCTTTGATTTATTTTGTTTCTTTTTCGTTTTTCATTTTTTGGTTTTTGTTTGTTTCTTTTTGTTTTTCGTTCTACATTCTTATATATACTTGCTCAACATTTTCTAAATAATTTTCAACATTTTTAAATACTTATTTAATATTTTTATATACATGATCAACATTTTTCAAATATTTGTTCAACACTTTTCAAATACTAATTCAACATTTTTTAATATTTGTTCAACATTTTTCAAATGTTTTTTAAAGAGCATTTTTAACATATATTTAAAAAAGTATAAACAAAAGGGAAAAAAGAAAAACAGAAAACATAAATATAAAATCAGGAAAAAGAGGCTGTAGCCTCCCGCACTCGTGGGCCGGCCCAGCTCGCTCGCCCCTTCGCGATTCCGAAGCCAGACTCCCTGAAGGTACACCTAAAAAAAAAGACTCCCTGAAGGCGAGATATACGGGAATGTATCTGGTGCACCAAGGCAATTGGTGCTACCGGTGCACCGGTCGTCCGTTGCACATTCAAAAACGTTCAAAAAAATCTGAAAAAATTAATGCATTGACATAACATGAATGTATATTGTCACAAAAATTTAGATCAATATTCAAAACATAGCTCGAGATACAAAAAGGACAAATTTGACATTGAATAGTACATAACACAAGTTGGGCTTGAGTTTTGGCCCATTAGCACATCGAAGTTGAATTTGTCATTTTTGTATCTTGACCATTGTTTTGATTTTTTATTTGAATGTTTGTGACAAGATACATTGAAGTTGTATCGATACATTAATTTTTTTCAGATTTTTTTTAACAATTTTAATTGTGCAACATGGTCCGGTGCACCGGTAGCAGCAATTGCCTTGGTGCACCAGATACGTTCCCATAGGCGCGCACATCAGACAGCCCTTAGGCCGAACGCCCGAGCTGGCGACGACGATGCAAACTTGCAAAGACGCGAAAATAACTTTTCACCATGCCGACGGTTACAATTATATCTAAAAAAAATATGCCCATGGTTACTGCCAGTCGAATCGAGCAGAACTTGACTAATCACTAGCTGCACGGCGACTCCACGTCTCACTCGTAGGTGCTCCCGAGCCGAAGAATGACTCGCAAAAACCTAAGTAAGTTTTAACATAGCTCGTCGTCCAGTGTGATGTTAGTTACACGACGTTAGCTCGCCCATAAGAAAAGATCATTTTCTTTACCGTTCTGATGTCCCTTTCTGGGCCCAAATTTCGTGTTGCCTTTCTCGGAAGGGAAGTACGTATGCACTAGGGGGTCGCTCATTTTGCCCTTATTATCTCAGGGTCTGCCCCAAAAGCCCGGCAACTGTTGAAATGATGAATCCAAACTTTTCTCCGGCCAACCACTTGACACAGCCCCCCTCCCTTGTTAGCACACCAAAACTCGTTGTACAGTGCATGATGATGGCTAGGAAAAGTCATGCAGCTTCAGATGGCCGTCCCTTATCCACCATAGGGAGGACCCTGCCCACCGGAAGATATAATTTTGCTTAATCTAGTTTCTAAAGAAATATCTTAATCATCAGCTGGAGTAAGAAATAACAATGCCCTGTCTTGGTAATCTGCCCCCGTCAATTTCCCTCCGTTGCAAGCAACATGCACGTTTATGAAAGAAGACAACGCTGTCCCAACAACAGAAGACCAAACAAAATCTACTTGAATTGACACTGCCGAACCAAACCAAACCGCGCACATTATCCATCCACGGACCGGAGGTACGCGTATCAGTCAAAGTGAGAGAACAGCCTAATCAAGGAAATTCATCACGGTGACAGGATCGATGAGCCAGGACCCAGGAGGAACCGCTGCTGTAAAGAGGCGCGCGGTTCACATGGGACGGGAGATTCGAATATGCCAGCGAAGGAGCTGTACCCTGCCCGATCAGATCGCCTTTGCCAACTTCACCGACTGCCGACCGGTCTCCAGTCCACACCAAGGCACCAGCAAACACTCTGCGCAAGTAGTAGGCCCCCGACCTCGTCACCCCCCCTGGAGTGCTTGACCTGGGCGTTTCGCCGGTCGAGCTCGAGCCATGCCGAAGCGGCCTCCTTTTTCCGCACAGGGACATGGCACCTCCCCCAACATTTTTGTGCCTTTTCCTCCCCATCGTCCACTCACAAGTTCGGTTGGGTTTGGCGAAAGAGATCGGTTATCGGTGGACTGGTGAAGTCGAGGTGCACGCTTTGGATGGGAGAAGGGTTCCTGTCCGGGTTCGGTGCCACGCCACAACTTTAGGTCTATCCAGAAGGTCATTGTGGACGCTACTCTGAACAGAGATAATCCCAAGAATTTGTCTTGAAGGCTTCTGCTCCAGCGTGCACTGCACTGCTACACTGCTGCTGCATCACCTTCCCAAGAAGCACGGTCCATAGTATACCATGATTTTTTTATGGGCCCATCGTCACAATTGCTTGCACTAACTTGGCCGCTGAGTGTGTATCTATTTTTCTCTCTCATTCGACGATGGATTTATACGAACGATACAAGCCATCTCGAAAAACAAGGAAATTGTAATAATGTTCTCTGATAGCCAACCAAACTTAATCTCCAGTACGAGCCGAAGGCAGGCTGTAGTTGCCGCTCCATCCTCGAAGCCGGCCTGATCATGTATCCTGCGGTGCGGAAGTCGTCGTGCTTCCAGCTGCACCGACGTGCTAGAGAAGGACCCGCCATCGTAGAAGCCATCTGTAGATAGAAAACCCTAAAGCTGAACCATCTCCTGAATAAAACTTGTGAGAGCTTCACAACAACGGGAAGAAGGCACCGTTGCAACAGAGAATGAGCATGGACCACCAGGGGGGCAAAAGTAGGCCCTCGCCTCATCGCCGCCGCAAAAACGGGGGGGATCACCCCGATCCCCAAGGGTCGATCTTCTATCGTAGCGACTAGTTGCCTGCAACACCACCACGCAAAGAATAGGAAGAAGATGACTATTACTGTCACCAACACAAAGATGCATGAAGCGCCAGTCCAGATCCAAAGGACTTGAGCAGGCATAGACACCGCTTTCAAGATTCAACACCGAAAGCCGAGAGAACCATTGCTTGTGGGAAAGATATGGAGAAAATATATTTGCCACCGTCATCGCCACCACATAAGTCGAAATCATGAACAATTGAAGACCTAATTAAGACACTAAACTGCTAGACACGTGCAAAAGTAAAGTCCCGGCGTTTCCCTCCCTCCAGCCAGCGAGGGAACCCCGCTAGCATGTAGTTTAGGCTGTCGGTTCCTTGCGGTGGCGGCGGCTACGTCATGAGTCGAAAGAAAAATTGATTGGGTGTGGATAACACTATTTTTTTCTTTATCCCCTACTTTTTTTTAACATAGTACAATCGCAGATCGCCACATAAACGCACATACGCTTACCTCTATGAACGTAAGCACACACACCTTAGCATTATGAGCACCTTTGAAATACTACTACCTCCGCCTCGGTGAATAAGTCATTTGCGTAGTTCTAGGTCATCGATTTGAGAAATTAAATATATGTTATATGTCATGAGAAGTATGTCACTAGATTTCTACATGGATGTAGTTTCTCAATATATTTTTTTGTCACATATAATACATATTTAGATAGTTAAATCATCGACCTAGAACTACGTGAATGATTTATTCACCGAGACGAAGATAGTAAGCCTACATCGCATCTTGAGATTGACGAAATCATCACAGGCGCCTAGTAATCGAACGTCTCCTCCCACGAGAATTAACCATCAGACTACGCTGACTTGGCAAAAAAAAACTACATGTCTAATAAAAAAAACTGCATGTGAGAATCAGATGACTGCTCAGTGGCACACGGCAGTACAGGACTTCGATCATGTGATCAGCATCCCAACATTGCACACCCTGTTCCACATTGGGCGTGGTGAGAAGATGAAATTAGCAGAATAATACACCGACACATTGCCGTCTTCCAAATCACTAAGTGCAAAAGTTGGCACCACCCATATGCAGATATGCTGTCTTGAGCTTTTCTACCGCCAGCCATCTTAAAACAACTCCCCTTTCCAGCAATTTTTTAGGGAACCCTTTGCATCATGAGATCTAGCACGTCAAATCAGCAGCAATCAAAGAACATTTCTCCCCCAAAAGAAGAGGAGAAACAAACAGCGCAACATTGGCAATATAAAACTGAAAGACCGAGTGTAAGTACGCAATGTCTTTTTGATGAAAAGCGTAGGAAAACAATCACATATTTTCTAACTAAAATAGCTAAAGAGATATATTATATATCCTTGCGCAAAAGCCTATTGGTTTTGCCCATTTCTAAGTTGACCGAGAAGCTTTTATTTTTGTGTAGAGAGCCAATTCAATATCTGTTGATATAAATTGTAAGGTGCGCAATGTATATTTTATTTTGTGTGGAGTGTTGGAAATATTAGCACTTTTTTGATTAGACTAATCCACGAGTATACAGTAAACATGTCAAATACTGTATGCATCTCATACCAATATATAAGCATGTGAGCACGTACAATACATAAAATTGAAACCTATGAACGACACATATACGACCAGCACATGAACGAGCAAATAGGAGATGAACGAGTCATACCCTCCGGTTGGCCAGGCCAACGCGACGGTGGCAGCGGCAGCCTCGGCATCGGCCGAGGCCTTCTTCTTGGCGGCTTCGTCGTCAGCCATGAAGTCGATGCAGGGGAAGTAGTGGAAGCAGAAGCGGACGGATTAGGAGCAGTCGCGTCGAGACGCTCCCCAAAAACTTCCCCTGCATCGACTCCATGGCTGACGACCTGCTCTCCCTACCAACCATGCACGCGGTCGTCAGGATGGGATCGTCGGAAGCATCACAGAGAGAGGAATAGTAGGCGACGGCGAGTGAACTGAACTAGGTCACTCCACTAGCGAGCGCCTACTTATATAGGCCGGTGTGGCGTGACGAGGCGAGGCGGGCGGCGAAGGAGGAAGAGCGCGCGTGTACAACTCCTCCTCCCAAGCTTTCAATGACATGTGGTAGAGCAACCCTTATAAAGGGGTTTCACTCTCACTCCACTAGCAGTATGGGACTAAACTTCCCACCACTTGTCATGCACCTAAATGAGCCTTAGAGATTAACCAGGGATTATTGTCTTATATGGGTCTAAGTCCATCTATAATCCAATAATCCCCCATCAAATCTCGAGGCACATAAGTTTGTCAACTGTTCCAAAATTCAATCCTCCGAACAGTACGAGCTCTCCCAAATCCAGACCATATGCGTCGGAGCAATGGGGTTGTCCGGACTATTCATTATGTTATCTTCAACATGCGGGCCCAACGCAAAAACCCCACCCCGCGACGCACCCTTTTCTTTTCCTTGTCGGGCCCTCCCCTCCCCGTTTGGTTTCCCATCGTAGAGGGACATTTCTTGCTGGAGCCCTCTCCTCTAAAACCGGATGACGCCCACCTCACATTCGCCATGACGCCCTCTCTCCATCACAACTTATTTCTCCATGGACCGCTAAGGAGGAGTCTCCCACCAACTGCCCCACTCTTGCCCTGATCCCCTTCCCCATGTTTGTGCTGATCCGCCAGCCCCATCAAGGGGTGAGAGGCGTGCACCGCCTTTGACGCCCCTTGAGGGAGTCCTGGATTAGGGGGTGTCCGGATGGCCGGACTATACCTTCAGCCGGACTCCTGGACTATGAAGATACAAGATTGAAGACTTCGTCCCGTGTCCGAAAGGGACTTTCCTTGACGTGGAAGGCAAGCTTGGCGATACGGATATGTAGATCTCCTACCATTGTAACCGACTTTGTGTAACCCTAACCCTCTCCGGTGTCTATATAAACCGGAGGGTTTTAGTCCGTAGGACAACATACAGAACAACAATCATACCATAGGCTAGCTTCTAGGGTTTAGCCTCTCCGATCTCGTGGTAGATCTACTCTTGTACTACCCATATCATCAATATTAATCAAGCGGGACGTAGGGTTTTACCTCCATCAAGAGGGCCCGAACCTGGGTAAAACTTCGTGTCCCTTGCCTCCTGTTACCATCCGACCTAGACGCACAGTTCGGGACCCCTACCCGAGATCCGCCGGTTTTGACACCGACATTGGTGCTTTCATTGAGAGTTCCTCTGTGTCGTTGCCGTTGGGCTTGATGGCTCCTACGATCATCAATTGCGATGCAGTCCAGGGTGAGACCTTCCTCCCCGGACAGATCTTCGTCTTCGGCAGCTTCGCACTGCGGGCCAATTCACTTGGCCATCTGGAGCAGATCGAAAGCTATGCCCCTGGCCGTCAGGTCAGATTTGGAAGTTTAAACTACACGGCTGACATCCGTGGGGACTTGATCTTCGATGGATTCGAGCCACTGCCGAGCGCGGTCATGACGAGCATGATCTAGCTCTGCCGCCGAACAGTGCCCTGGAGGCCGCATCCGCATCGGCTTCGACCCTTAATTCGGAGCCAACCGCGCCGATCGAGGATGGGTGGTTGGACGCCGCCTTGGGGGCTGCGATCTCAACGGTGATCGAGCCGAACACCAGCCCCGCCCTCCGCGAGACTCGTGACTCCAAGGAGCCGGACTCCTCTCCGGACTCCGAACCCTCCGCACCCCTGCCGATCGAATCCAATTGGGCGCCGATCATGGAGTTTACTGCCGCGGACATCTTTCAGCACTCGCCTTTCTGCGATATTCTGAAGACACTAAAGTCTCTCTCTTTATCAGGAGAGCCCTGGCCGGACTACGGTCAGCAAGGTTGGGATACGGACGATGAAGAAATTCAAAGCCCACCCACCACCCACTTTGTAGCCACTGTCGACGATTTAACCGACATGCTCGACTTCGACTCCGAAGACATCGACGGTATGGACGCCGATGCAGGAGACGATGAAGAACCAGCGCCTATTGGGCCCTGGAAAGCCACCTCGTCATATGACATATACATGGTGGACACCCCAAAAGAAGGAGATGGTGATGGAACAGCGGAGGATGACCCCTCCAAGAAACAGCCTAAGCGCCGGCGTCAGCGGCGCCGCTCAAAATCCCGCCAAAGCAAATACGGGGATTCCAGCACGGGAGATAATAATACTCCGGAGAGTGCCGAAGAAAACCCCCTCCAGCAAGATTCAGCACAGAAGGATGGAGAAGCCAACCCTCATGAGAGAGCGGCAGACAAAGAGGTCGAGGACGATTATATGCCTCCCTCCGAAGATGAGGCAAGCCTCGACAACGACGAATTCGTCGTGCCAGAGGATCCAGTCGAGCAAGAGCGTTTTCAACACAGGCTTATGGCCACAGAAAAAAGCATCAAGAAAAAACAGCAACAACTTAGAGCTGATCAAGATTTGCTAGTCGACAGATGGACTGAAGTCCTTGCGGCCGAAGAGCATAAACTCGAACGCCCCTCCAAGAGCTACCCAAAGCGCAGGTTGCTACCCCGATTAGAGGAGGAAGCACTTAAACCTACATCACCAGCACTTGATACGGCCGACCGGCCACCTCGTGGCCACGACAGAGAGGCCTCTCGGCCCTCCACTCAAGCCGCACCCCGTACCAAGGCACGGGAAAATGCGCTAGACCTGCGAGATATGTTGGAGGACAAGGCAAGGCAAGCAAGATCGATCTACGGATCGCGTGGGCGCCCCACGACTCGAGACGATAACCGTCACGCCGGACACAAATCCGGTAGGGCCAAGCACAGTAGACAAAGCTCATTGGAGCTACGTCGTGATATAGCCCAGTACAGAGGCGCCGCACACCCACTATGCTTCACAGACGAAGTAATGGATCATCAAATTCCCGAGGGTTTCAAACCCGTAAACATCGAATCATATGATGGCACAACAGATCCTGCGGTATGGATCGAGGATTATCTCCTTCATATCCAGATGGCCCGCGGCGATGATCTCCGCGCCATCAAATACCTCCCACTCAAGCTTAAAGGACCAGCTCGGCATTGGCTTAACAGCTTGCCAGCAGGATCAATCAGTTGTTGGAAGGACCTGGAAGCCGCATTCCTCAACAATTTCCGGGGCACTTATGTGCGACCACCAGACGCCGATGACCTCAGCCACGTAATTCAGCAGCCAGAGGAATCGGCCAGGCAATTCTGGACACGGTTCCTAACAAAGAAAAATCAAATAGTCGACTGTCCGGACGCAGAGGCCCTTGCAGCCTTCAAGCACAATATCCGTGACGAGTGGTTTGCCCGGCACCTTGGCAGGAAAAGCCGAAATCTATGGCAGCACTCACGACACTCATGACCCGCTTTTGCGCGGGAGAAGACAGCTGGCTTGCTCGTAGCAACAATATGACCAAGAACCCTGGTAATTCGGATATCAGGGACAGTAGTTGCAGGTCGCGTCGCAACAAGCAGAAGCGCCGCATTAACGGCGACAATGCCGAGGATACGGCAGTTAATGCCAGATTCAGAGGCTATAAATCCGGTCAGCGGAAAAATCCATTCAAAAGAAATCCTAGGGGCCCGTCCAGTTTGGACCGAATACTCGACCGCTTGTGCCAGATACATGGCACCCCCGAAAAGCCAGCCAATCACACCAATAGGGATTGTTGGGTGTTCAAGCAGGCAGGCAAGTTAAATGCCGAAAATAAAGACAAGGGGCTGCATAGCGATGACGACGAAGAGCCCCGGCCGCAGAACAACAATGGATAGAAGGGTTTTCCCCTACAAGTGCGGACGGTGAACATGATATACGCAACCCACATCCCCAAGAGGGAGCGGAAGCGCGCGTTAAGGGACATATACGCGGTAGAGCTAGTCGCCCCAAAGTTCAACCCATGGTCCTCCTGCCCGATCACCTTTGATCGAAGGGACCATCCCACTAGCACCCGTCATGGCGGATTTGCCGCATTGGTTCTAGACCCAATTATTGACGGATTTCATCTCACTAGAGTCCTTATGGACGGCGGCAGCAGCCTGAACCTGCTTTACCAGGATACAGTGCGGAAAATGGGCATAGATCCCTCGAGGATTAAGCCCACCAAAACGACCTTTATAGGCGTAATACCAGGTGTAGAGGCCAACTGTACAGGCTCAGTCACACTTGAAGTGGTCTTCGAATCTCCGGATAATTTCTGAAGCGAGGAGTTAATCTTCGACATAGTCCCATTCCGCAGTGGCTATCACGCACTGCTCGGGCGAACCGCATTCGCCAAGTTCAATGCGGTACCGCACTATGCATACCTTAAGCTCAAGATGCCAGGCCCTCGAGGAGTAATTACGGTCAATGGAAACACCGAACGCTCCCTCCGAACGGAGGAGCACACGACGGCCCTTGTAGCGAAAGTACAAAGCAGCCTCTCGAGGCAGTTCTCCAGTCCGGCCATTAAACGTCCGGACACCGTCAAGCGCGCCCGGAGTGACCTACAACAAGACCGCCTGGCACGTTGTGAGCAGGCGTAGCGATGCGGCCCTAACCCCAACCCTCGAAAAAATGCGACACCAGTGCTTCGCGTGCATAACTATGCTCTAGAAATACCATGTGTACAGGGGGAGGGGCACCATCACGGCATGCCCGAAACACGGCTTAAACCGCACAAGGGGCTGCCAATTTTTTAATTTTCTCTTACTTTCAGGACTCCATTCTTCGGAAGGCCTGTTCGGTAGTTCAATTACCGCACAAACGATGCAAGAACCAGGGAAGCAGACAAGCCATGCCGCATTCCGGAACTCCCAGGTGGTCTCTATCACGAGCAGTATACCTGTTTCGCATACCATTCCACAGCCTGCCCCTGGAACGGACATGTTAAATAGTCCAACCTTTTGCTTATCGCATTATTTGTATCGTTCTGCTCTAATAAACAATGCATAGCTTTTGTCTATTTTTGCATTACTCTTTTTTTACAAATATATGTTCCTTAACAACATGTTGCACCCGTACACTTTGGTATGGCCAAAATACGCCAAGGGCTTTAGTACCCGTCAATATGGTGTGAGAAGTCCGAACACTTTAACAAGTGCGGCATATTTTGGTGCCTTACGTTCCGCTATATCGGCTAAGGTAGCACTAGGAGAACTACTGCGATTGTGCCCCAGTTGAGCTGGGTCGAGCACCTCAGTAGAGAAAGCTAAAACTGACTGTCATGATGAAGCAAGAGCTGGTCGCTGTTCGAGAGGTTTTTTGAGTCCCTAAAGACTTATGCCGCTTAGAGCGAGGAGTCGGCTCTGTCCGGCCAAGGCATGGATATCGCCCCGAACTCGGTCTTCCGAATACCAGGGGCTTCGCCAAAATTTAAAATTATAGAATTCTATGGCTAAGTGAGAGTGTTCAAGCATTATAGTCCGATTGCCTTGTTCGTTGTGCTGAGCGCCTCCCTCGAAGGACCCAAACATGGGAAAAAGAGCGCTCAGGTTTATCCCCGAACACCCCAGCACTAGCGGCACGAGGGCAGAAGCCGACGACTCGCCATCTCTCAGAATTGATAAACAGCCGCACAGAAGGTAATATTTTAAATTCCAACATCATTGCTTAGCGCATATGAACAAGTTTTCAGTGCACAGGACATAACGAGCGAGTTTTACTCAAAAATTACATCCCTGGAACATTCATCCGCCATAAGGCGGGCACCCTTCAGAACATCCTTATAATAATTCTCGGGCTTGCGATGCTCTTTCCCCGGCGGTGGCCCGTCCTTCACAAGCTTCTCAGCGTCCAGCTTGCCCCAGTGCACCTTAGCACGGGCAAGGGCCCTACGGGCACCTTCAATGCAGACGGAGCGCTTGATGACTTCGAGCCTTGGACAAGCCCCCACCAGCCGCCGCACCAGCCCGAAATAGCTCCCAGGCAGAGCCTCTCCAGGCCATAGCCGAACTATGAGGCCCTTCATGGCCTGTTCGGCGCCTTGTGGAGCTCGACCAATTGCTTCAGCTGGTCGCTCAGGGGCATGGTGTGTCCGGCCTCAGCATACTGAGACCAGAACACCTTCTCTGTCGAGCCGCCCTCCTCGGCTCGATAGAATGCGGCGGCATCGGACACGCTACGGGGAAGATCTGTGAATGCTCCTGGAGAGCTCCGGATTCGGGTAAGTAACAAGTAACTCACGTTTATGTGTTTGCTTTGCATAAAGAATGCCTTACCCGCCGCTATCTTTTTCACCGCATCCAACTCCTGGAGGGTCCTTTGGGATTCGGCCTTGGCAGACTTGGCATTTTTGATAGCCACCGCGAGCTCGGACGCTCGCGTCTTTGAGTCAAGCTCCAAACTCTCATGTTTTTCCATGAGAGCCTGGATCTCTTGCCGCACCTCGCCAACCTGGGCCTCATACTTCTCCCGCTCGGTGCGCTCCGTGGCCGCCCTCTTCTCGGCCTCAAACAGCGCTTGCTTAAGGGTCGCCACCTCAGACGTGGCCCCTACAATAGCCACGATAATCCTACTATTTTTTGCAATTGCACTTTTTATATATATATTTAAACAAGGTATTTCTTACCTTCCTTGTCATCGAGCTGCTTCTTGGCACGCCCGAGCTCTTGCTCGGACTGCTCGAGGTTCTGCTTTAGCGTGTCCACTTCCACAATCAGTACGGAGAACGCCAGCAGAGAAGCCTGCATACGCATATTGACTCCTTTTTGTTAGACTCCTGCGAATTTTATTTGATCCTCTATTCGGCTTTTCTTCCCGAACACCAAATAGAGCATCAGGGGCTACTGTCTATGCGGTAATATTATTTACACATTCTTTACTTACTTCAAAGCCTGTTAAAAGGCTAGCACAAGCTTCAGTCAGTCCGCTCTTGGCGGACTGAACCTTCTGGACCACCGCACTCATAATGGTGTGGTGCTCCTCGTCGATGGAGGCGCCTTTGAGCACCTCCAACAGATTGTCTGGCGCCTCCGGTTGGACGGGGGTCACTGGCACGGTGGGCTTGCTCCTCTTGGAAGGAGGTCGCCCGCCGGACTCTGGAACCTTTGAAGGTTCCGAAGCGGTGTCCGGCCTAGAGCCGGACTTGGAGCCCTGGGGGGTTTTATCCTCTTTACTCCTGGAGTCCGGGAGGTCCGCCTTGCGGCGCCTCCAGGACCACCTCCTCCTGGCTTGGAACCTGTTGGGACAGCACCTCGGCATTGTCCGTAGGGTGGGGGGAGGTAGCGGGCGGAAGTGAATTCACATCCGACGAATCCAGGAGCCACTCGACGACTCATCGAGCCCGGCCTTGGGGGGTCTATATAATCATATTCGACATAAGGGAAAGTTGTGCAATAAAGGAATACTATGAATCACTCTGGTATCCGGATACTTACGATTTCGCCAGGGGCTTGGCCATGAGCGACCACTCCTCTTCGCCGTCGTCGGTGTTGGTGGAGTAGTCCGGAGGAAGGGTTTTCCCCTTCTTGGACCCTTCGGCCTCCCCAGTTGGGGCGGCCTTCCTTTTCTTCCCTTCCCCCGCTGGAGGGGGAGAGGTCTCTTCTTCCTCCTCCCCGTCTTCATGGGAGGAGTGCGTCTTGGAGTCGTCGGATGATGAATCCGACGCCTCCTGGCGTCGGGCACTCTTTCGAGTCCCCGTGGCCTTCTTCTTGGCCTTCTTCTCCGGCACCACATAGGGTGCCGGAACCAGCAGCTTCGCCAAACGAGCGTCCGCTGGGCCTTCGGGCAAAGGAGCCGGACAGTTGATCTGTCCGGACATCTCCTGCCAATCCTGTCAAAGGTAAGGGAGCTTAGATCCCACATGGAGTCAAACTATGAAAAACTAATACCCTGTAAAAGGTAAAAACAACTTACCACATGAGCGTGACGCTGCGTGCTGAATCTGCGATCCTCGGTAGCAGATGCGGGGGCCTCGGCGCCCTTGAAAAGCACCTTCCAGGCATCTTTGTACGTCGTGTCGAAGAGCCTGCTCAGAGTTTGGTGCCGCGCCGGGTCGAACTCCCACAGGTTGAAAGCCCGTTGTTGACACGGGAGGATCCGGCGGATGAGCATAACCTGGACCACGTTGACAAGTTTGAGTTTCTTGTCCACCAGGGTTTGGACGCATGTTTGGAGTCCGGTCAGCTCTCCTTTTTTACCCCACGACAGGCCCGTCTCTTTCCAGGAGGTGAGCCGTGTAGGGGGTCCGGATCGGAACTCGGGGGCTGTGACCCATTCAGGGTCGCGCGGCTCGGTGATGTAAAACCACCCCGATTGCCACCCCTTTAGGGTCTCCACGAAGGAGCCCTCGAGCCATAGGAAGTTGGGCATCTTGCCCACCATGGCGCCTCCGCACTCCGCCTGGGTGCCGTGCACCACCTTCGGCTTGACATTGAAAGTCTTGAGCCACAGGCAGAAATGGGGGCGGATGCGGAGGAAAGCCTCGCACACGACGATAAACGCCGAGATATTGAGGACAAAGTTCGGGGCTAGATCGTGGAAATCCAGGCCATAGTAGAACATGAGCCCCCGGACAAATGGGTGGAGAGGAAAGCCCAGTCCGCGAAGGAAATGGGGGAGGAACACCACCCTCTCATGGGGCCTAGGGGTGGGGATGAGCTGCCCCTCTTCGAGAAGCCGGTGCGCAATGTCGTTAGACAAGTATCCGGCCTTCCTTAGTTTTTTGATGTGTCCCTCCGTAACGGAGGAGACCATCCACTTGCCTCCCGCTCCGGACATGACTGGAAAAGGTTGAGGTGGGGAGTGCGGACTGGGGCGCTGGAGCTTGAGTGCGCGAAAATGGATAGGCAAAGGAGGAAGAAGGCGTTGGTGAAAAGGTGGATCCTTATCCCCTTATATGGGTGGACGCAACTACGTGTCCCCACCAGCCTGGTAAAACTTGCTTATCTCCAAGCGCCATAATCAATGGCGCGGTTGGGTTACCCACGCCCGTATTGATGAGAATCCCGGAATAAGGGGACACGATCTCTGCTTTAACAAGACGTGCCAACGAAACTGCCTCGCATGACACGCTGAGGTGGGACAATAAAACGATTCAAATAAAGGTTTGGCCGTGGTGCGATGTCACACTACGGAATACGTCAGCAGATTAGATTTGTGTAAATATTATTCTCTCTATGGCAATATGTGGAAACTTATTTTGCAGAGGCGGACACTATCTTTGTGTTCAAAATCTTCTATGAAGTACTTGGAGGAGGAACCCGCCTTGCAATGCCGAAGACAATCGGCGCGCCGGACTCGTCGTCATTGAAGCCTGGTTCAGGGGCTATTGAGGGAGTCCTGGATTAGGGGGTGTCCGGATGGCCGGACTATACCTTCAGCCGGACTCCTGGACTATGAAGATACAAGATTGAAGACTTCGTCCCGTGTTCGGAAGGGACTTTCCTTGGTGTGGAAGGCAAGCTTGGCGATACAGATATGTAGATCTCCTACCATTGTAACCGACTTTGTGTAACCCTAACCCTCTCTGGTGTCTATATAAACCAGAGGGTTTTAGTCCGTAGGACAACATACAGAACAACAATCATACCATAGGCTAGCTTCTAGGGTTTAGCCTCTCCGATCTCATGGTAGATCTACTCTTGTACTACCCATACCATCAATATTAATCAAGCAGGACGTAGGGTTTTACCTCCATCAAGAGGGCCCGAACCTGGGTAAAACTTCGTGTCCCTTGCCTCCTGTTACCATCCGGCCTAGACGCACAGTTCAGGACCCCCTATCCGAGATCCGCCGGTTTTGACACCGACACCCCCCATCCAAGCCACAAAGGTAGATCCACTATCTCCAGAGCCATCGCCACATTGTAACATACAATTGAACGCCGTAAATTCCACAAAAATATTAAGTCCATTGTTGGGCACACCTCATCTTTGGCATGGGGACTTCTCTCCTTCACACCAACTTCTTATCAGACGGCCATGGAGGAGTCCCCCGCCAACTGCCCCGCTCTCCGCCCTGATCCCCTCCCCACGTGTTCGCAACGATCAACCACCCGCCCCGCTCTCAGCTTTGATCCCCTCCCCTCGCAGGAAATGTGGTTGTCTGGACAATTCGTTATCTTATCTCCAACATGTGGGCCCAACACAAAAAATGCACCCCATGACGTACCCTTTCCTTTTCCTGCCGGACCATCCCTTTCCCGCTCAATTTCCGCTATAGAGGGACATTTCTCGCTGGAGCCCTCCCCTTTAGAACCGGATGATTTCCACCACACCTTCGCCATGGCATCCTCTCTCCTTGACACCGTACTTCTCCAGGACCACTAAGGAGGAGTCCCCCACCAACCGCCCCACTCTCCGCCCTGATCACCTACCCCATGTTGGTACCGATCCGCCACCCCCATCAAGGGGTAAGATGTTGGGAAGCGTTGCATGGAAAACAAAAAAAAGCTACACACACGCAAGATCTATCTGAAGGAAATATGCCCTAGAGGCAATAATAAAGTTGTTATTTATATTTCCTTATATCATGATAAATGTTTATTATTCATGCTAGAATTCTGTTAACCGGAAACTTAGTACATGTGTGAATACATAGACAAACAGAGTGTCACTAGTATGCCTCTACTTGACTAGCTCGTTGAATCAAAGATGGTTAAGTTTCCTAGCCATAGACATGAGTTGTCATTTGATTAACGGGATCACATCATTAGAGAATGATGTGATTTACTTGACCCATTCTGTTAGCTTAGCACGATGATCGTTTAGTTTGTTGTTATTGCTTTCTCCATAACTTATACATGTTCCTATGACTATGATATCATGCAACTCCTGAGTACCGGGGGAACACTTTGTGTGCTACCAAACGTCACAACATAACTGGGTGATTATAAAGGTGCTCTATAGGTGTCTCCAATGGTGTTTGTTGAGTTGGCATAGATCGAGATTAGGATTTGTCACTCTGATTGTCGGAGAGGTATCTCTGGGCCCTCTCGGTAATGCACATCAATATAAGCCTTGCAAGCAATGTGACTAATGAGTTAGTTGCGGGATGATGCATTACAGAATGAGTAAAGAGACTTGCTGGTAACGAGATTGAACTAGGTATTGAGATACCGACGATCGAATCTCGGGCAAGTAACATACCGATGACAAAGGGAACAACGTACATCGTTATGTGGTTTGACCGATAAAGATCTTCGTAGAATATGTGGGAGCCAATATGAACATCCAGGTTCCGCTATTGGTTATTGACCGGAGACGTGTCTCGGTCATGTCTACATAGTTCTCGAACCCGTAGGGTCTGCACACTTAACGTTCGGTGACAATTGGTATTATGAGTTTATGTGTTTTGATGAACCGAAGGTTGTTCGGAGTCCCGGATGTGATCACGGGCATGATGAGGAGTCTCGAAATGGTCGAGACATAAATATTGATATATTGGAAGCCTATGTTTGGACATTGGAAAGGTTCCGAGTGAGTTTGGGCATATACCGGAGTACTGGGGGGTTACCGGAACCCCCCGGGGAGTATATGGGCCCTAATGGGATTTAGTGTAGAGAGAGAGGCAGCCAGGGTAGGCCATGTGCCCCCTCCCCCTCTGATCCAAATTATACTAGGAAGGTGGGGGGGCACCCCCTTTCCTTCCTCCCTCTCTCCCCCTTTCTTCTCTCCTAGTCCAACTAGGGAAGGGGGAGGAATCCTACTCCTGGAGGGAGTAGGACTCCTCTAGGGCGCGCCATAGAGGGCTGGCCCTCCCCCCTCCTCCACTCCTTTATATACGGGGGAGGGGGGCACCCCATAGACACACAAGTTGATCATTGATCTCTTAGCCGTGTGTGGTGCCCCCATCCACCATAATCCACCTCAGTCATATCATCGTAGTGCTTAGGCGAAGCCCTGCGTCAGTAGCTTCATCATTACCGTCATCACGCCCGTCATCATGCTGACGAAGCTCTCCCTCGACACTCTGCTGGATCGAGAGTTCATGGGACGTCACCGAGCCGAACGTGTGCAGATCGCGGAGGTGCCATACTTTCGTTACAAGGATCGGTCAGATCATGAAGACGTATGACTACATCACCCGTGTTGTCATAATGCTTCTGCTTACGGTCTATGAGGGTACGTGGACAACACTCTTCCCCTCTCGTTGCTATGCATCACCAAGATAGATCTTGCGTGTGCATAGGATTTTTTTTGAAATTACTGCGTTCCCAAAAGTGGCATCCGAGCCAGGTCTATGCGTAGATGTTATATGCACGAGTAGAGCACAAAGGAGTTGTGGGCATGGGTATATACACATTGCTTGCCGTCACTAGTTGTTTCTTGATCCGGCGGTATTGTTGGATGAAGCGGCCCAGACTGACATTACACGTATGCTTACGCGAGACTGGTTCTACCGACGTGCTTCGCACACAGATGGCTGGTGGGTGTCAGTTTCTCCAACTTTAGTTGAATCAGATTCAATGAACAGGGTTCTTTCTGAAGATCAAAAAGCAATCACTATACCACGTTGTGGTTTTTGATGCATAGGTAAGAACGGTTGTTGCTCAGCTCGTAGCAGCCACGTAAAACTTCTAACAACAAAGTAGAGGACGTCTAACTTGTTTTTGCAGGGCATGTTGTGATGTGATATGGTCAAGAAATGATACTAAATTTTATTGTATGAGATGATCATGTTTTGTAACACAGTTATCGGCAACTGGCAGGAGCCATATGGTTGTCGCTTTATTGTATGAAATGCAATCGCCATGTAATTGCTTTACTTTATCACTAAGCGGCAGCGATAGTCGTAGAAGCAATAGTTGGCGAGACGATAATGATGCTCCGATGGAGATCAAGGTGTCAAGCCGATGATGATGGTGATCATGATGGTGCTTTGGAGATGGAGATCAAAGGCACACGATGATGATGGCCATATCATATCACTTATATTGATTGCATGTGATGTTTATCCTTTATGCATCTTATTTTGCTTAGTTCGACAATAGCATTATAAGATGATCTCTCACTAAATTTCAAGGTATAAGTGTTCTCCCTGAGTATGCACCGTTGCTACAGTTCATCGTGCCGAGACACCACGTGATGATCAGGTGTGATAAGCTCTACGTTCACATACAATGGGTGC
This sequence comes from Triticum dicoccoides, assembly GCF_002162155.2. NCBI lineage: Eukaryota > Viridiplantae > Streptophyta > Magnoliopsida > Poales > Poaceae > Triticum > Triticum dicoccoides. The sequence goes on along the minus strand of NC_041384.1, from coordinate 575,986,565 downwards.
AAGCCAGTTTTGCACACGCAGAATACTCGGGTTAAACTTGACGAGCCTAGCATATGCAGATATGGCCTCGGAACACCGAGAGCGAAAGGTCGAGCGTGAATCATATAGTAGATATGATCAACATAGTGATGTTCACCATTGAAAACTACTCCATCTCATGTGATGATCGGACATGGTTTAGGTGATATGGATCACGTGATCACTTAGATAATTAGAGATGTCTATCTAAGTGGGAGTTCTTAAGTAATTTGATTAATTGAACTTTAATTTATCATGAACTTAGTACCTGATAGTATTTTTGCATGTCTATGTTGTTGTAGATAGATGGCCTGTGCTGTTGTTCCGTTGAATTTTAATGCGTTCCTAGAGAAAACTAAGTTGAAAGATGATGGTAGAAACTACACGGACTGGGTCCGTAACTTGAGTATTATCCTCATTGCTGCATAGAAGAATTACATCCTGGAAGCACCGCTAGGTGACAAACCCGCTGCAGGAGCAACACCAGATGTTGTGAACACCTGGCAGAGCAAAGCCGATGACTACTTGATAGTTCAGTGTGCCATGCTTTACGGCTTAGAACCGGGACTTCAACGATGCTTTGAACGTCATGGAGCATATGAGATGTTCCAGGAGTTGAAGTTAATATTTCAAGCAAATGCCCGGATTGAGAGATATGAAGTCTCCAATAAGTTCTACAACTTCAAAATGGAGGAGAATAGTTCTGTCAGTGAACATATACTCGGAATGTCTGGGTACCAGAACCACTTGACTCAGCTGGGAGTTAATCTTCCTGATGATAGTGTCATTGACAGAGTTCTTCAATCACTATCACCAAGCTATAGGAGCTTCGTGATGAACTATAATATGCAAGGGATGGATAAGATGATTCCTGAGCTCTTCGCAATGCTAAAGGCTGCGGAGGTAGAAATCAAGAAGGAGCATCAAGTGTTGATGGTCAACAAGACCACCAGTTTCAAGAAAAAGGGTAAAGGGAAGAAGGGGAACTTCAAGAAGAATAGCAAGCTAGTTGCTGCTCAAGTGAAGAAACCCAAGTCTGGACCTAAACCTGAGACTGAGTGTTTCTACTGCAAAGGGACTGGTCACTAGAAGCGGAACTACCCCAAGTATTTGGCGGAGAAGAAGGATGGCAAAGTGAAAGGTATATTTGATATACATGTTATTGATGTGTACCTTACTAATGCTCGCAGTAGTGCCTGGGTATTTGATACTGGTTTAGTTGCTAACATTTGCAACTCGAAACAGGGGCTACGGATTAAGCGAAGATTGGCTAAGGATGAGGTGACAATGCGTGTGGGAAATGGTTCCAAAGTAGATGTGATCACCGTCGGCACGCTACCTCTACATCTACCTTCGAGATTAGTTTCAGACCTAAATAATTGTTATTTGGTGCCAGCGTTGAGCATGAACATTATATATGGATCTTGTTTGATGCGAAACGGTTATTCATTTAAATTAGAGAATAGTGGTTGTTCTATTTATATGAGTAATATCTTTTATGGTCATGCACCATTGGTGAGTGGTCTATTTTTACTAAATCTTGATAGTAGTGATTCACATGTTCATAGTATTGAAGCCAAAAGATGCAGAGTTGATAATGATAGTGCAACTTATTTGTGGCACTGCCGTTTAGGTCATATTTGTGTAAAGCGCATGAAGAAAGCCCACTCCCCATTCTATCAACAACAGGCTCGGCGGTATCAAAGCAGAGAAGTACGGGCCAAAACTTATAATGTTGGCGAACTCGTTCTACGCCTACCGGAGAAGAAAAAGGACAAGCTCAAGCCCAAATGGGAAGGTCCCTTCGTTATTGACAAAGTTCTGACCGGTGGAGCGTACCGTCCGCGGGATGCATCGGACAATCGACTCGAGCCAAACCCGTGGAACGCAGCCAGACTCCGAAGGTTCTACGCCTAGTGCCGGACTCTGTGTTCATCTCCTTACCTTCGTCAATTTTTTATATATCTGTTATCTGTCTTTTCTTTCTTTCTTTCTCCCCTTTTTCTTCACGGCCTTAAAAGGTTAAAATGTGTCTCATTATACCTGGGGGCTTCTTATACAGAAGCTTAATATAACTATGTTCCGGGCTCTATGCCCCCCCCCCCCGCACATGTGTTACTTCTCCACATGTACCTTTTCTTCGCCATTATATGCATCGATATGACTTAAGTTTTGGCCAAGCTGGGTTGCCTGGCTCTTGTGTTTATGCCCTACGTTCCCGTTAATTCGGCTAGGGCATAAGGGGAGCACCTCTGCGATTGTTACTGCCGGGTCAGCCGGATGTGTACCTCAGACTGGGTGAAGCCGAAAGCTAGCATTCTTAAGGGAATATTCGGTCGGTGAATGAAAGATGACTTTTATTTATTGTAATACATGCCCCCAGATGTTTTTATCCTGCGTGTCTTCTCGCAGTTCGAACATGCACATTAATGCATGCGTACCCAGGGAAAGGAACCCTTAACGGAACTATTCTCCCTGGAAGATGTTTCTTACTGTCCATGTAATATAACATAGCTAGTTGGGTACTTGTCTGTTCAAGCACTTATGACCCCTACGCCTGGTTTCCACGCGTACCCCAATTTTTACATAACTGAGCAGGTATTCGGATACACTCCGGACTGTCTGGTCCGGAGGTTGAAGCGAAAAGGTCCGCCATGACAAATGATTTACAATCTGGCTAGGGACAATATATGTCACTTGAAGTACACAGTCACTTAGACTGACTAAATTCTTCTTCTATACCATCCAATAGGCTGTCTAGCCTACAATCCTGTTGGGAATACTTTGCGGCTAATTTCACCTGGTCATACACCAAACTGACGAGGATCTCTTTCCCATCAGACCCCATAGGTCCGACCTCGGCCATGTGGTTCGGGTCAGCCTTGGTATATCGCGTCTTCACCATGGCCCAGGCTTCCCTTGCACCTTGTCGGCAGGCTGATATCTTCCATAATTAGAAGCGCCGCCGCGCTCCCTTGAGCATCTCTACAAGCTCCCCCATGCCTCCTGGCAGGGAGGCGGATGGCCACAAGGCTTGGGCAATGCCTTGCATCACCTCCTAAACTTGTTCGTGTAGTTGTGAGAGCTCTGGCAGAAGATCACCCGCAGACCCGAGCATCTCCTCTATGGGACGACCCATCAGCATACCTACAGATATAACTCTGCTAGCCAGTTTCTTCGCCGAACTCTATAAAAGTTCGTTCAAGCACTTACTAAAAATGCCGCGTCGAAGCCTCTTATTCTCCTTTACGGAGTCAGCAAGCTGGGCCTGAACATGTTTCAGTTCAACGCCCAGCCGGTTATTGGCATCTTGGAGATCGTTTTTCACCCGCCTAACCTGCGTAAGCACGCGCTCGCCAGCCTTTAGCTATCATTGAGCATGTTGCTCATCCCCTCGCACGACCTCCGGATTCACTCCGGGATCATCTGCAAAATCTATTGTTGGATTTGCATGCATGCCGAATACTAACTGGTACATGTCATTCTTTTAAAACAAGTGTTACCAGATGGGGCCTTCTTGGACTCCTTCATTGCGGCAACTGCGGCCCGTAGCTGGGCTTTGCACTCCTCCAGCTCTTGAGACATCTGGGTATTCTTCTCCGTAAGAACCTACGCAAACAATGATCCTTAAATCAGTTGCGCCAACTGTTTTAAGTCTCAGGGGCTACTGATATACATAATTATTAGATTTTCTTACCCGTATATCCTTCACATACTGGTCCGTGGCTCGGGCAAGACCATTTTGAGCAGCTCGGATGTACACGTCTCCCGAGTTGAAGGCATCGAACGGCTCTTGAGAGAAACAAGCGTCGTGGAGTACGGCCCGGCGACGCCTGTGATTCATGGCGCTCTCCACTTAGGAATTCGTAGCGGATAGCCTATCCGCATCCTCTGTAGGAGGAACATCCGGTGTTGGCCCCACGTTAGCATCTGCCTCTAAGTCTGGCTCTGGAGCCCGGCTGGTGGAGGCTTGGCCAGCAGGCTCTCCAGATATAGTCCGGCGAGCGTTTTTCCTGCCAGGAACCATGGACGTTATTATATTTTAAAAGACGACAACCACGGAGTAGGGTTTGTTTTCATACCTCTGCGACGGTGTCTTGGTCCTAACCACCTTCTTTTAAGCCTACCCGGCTTCGGTGTCCCTTGTTGGTGAGTCACTGCGGGTTCGGCATGGCGTCCCGAGGGCCTTCCCTATAAGACACCATATGTGTGTGGTAGGTGAAGTGCGGAAAAAGGGACCCTTCTCGGAAGTTGGGACTCCGGTTTTACTTACATGCGATGCAGGGAGCAGTCCAGGATAATCGGCTATGATGGCCACCAAGGCACCGTCATAGCTTAACTGATAGAACGTCATGTCGATGAGCTCCACAAATGTGTCCGGATCTTCTTAGAGTCCGGGGTCGAGGGCCCGATTAGGGTCCTCTGGTTGTGGAGACGGGTTGTGGACCTCCCTCACAGCTTTTTGAAGTTCCTGCTATGAAATAGAAAGGTAAATACTTATGACGAACAATGCGGGAAGGTCTGGAGTAGAAAGTAGCAGCTCACCCAGTTTGGGGGGTTGTACATGGAGAATCCATCCCGTGGCTTAATGCGGATGAACTCCTCTTCCTCTCCTTTATATAAGTCGGACAATATTTTTGCTAGAGCAGCGACAGAATCCGGTCCCTTACGACCGCAGCGGGTGGCATCGTCTTCTCCGTTAAAGTGCGACATGGGTTGTCCCTGATATTGAAGTGGTTGCACCCCCCGCATTATACATATTGACATAACCTCGATTATTGTCAATCCTGATTTGGCCAATGTTTTTATCCGGCCCATCAGGTAAAGGACCTCTCTGTTATCTTCCTCCTGGGGGCTCCGAGGGCACCACCTGCGGCATTTCTTCAAAGGGGCATTATCGAACTCAGGAAGGCCCATCCGAATAGGGTCCGAATGGGGGACATCCTCCATATAAAACCACTCCGAAGGCCAGTCTTTAGATGTCTTCTTCAGAGTACTGGGCAGGTATCCGGTCCCGGCGATGCGCCATATCTCGGCTCCGCCCACTTGATATATTGACCCCTCCTGTGTACGGGGTACGAGGCAGAATAGCCTCTTCCATAGCTCGAAATGAGCTTCGCAGCCCAAAAACAGCTTGCAGAGGGCAACGTAGCCAGCGATGTGTAATATGAGGCGAGAGTAAAGTTATGCAGCTGGAGGCCGTAGAACTCCAGGAGCCCGCGGAGGAACGGATGGATTGGAACTCCAAGCCCCCTCAATAAGTAAGGGACAAGGCATACCCGCTCCCCATGGATGGGTTGGGAAAGCTCTCCGCTTGCTCCCCGCAGTTGTAAGTGGCAAGTCCGGCTCAAACGGGGACCATATATGCTGCAGGGAGAAACCCCTGGGTCTATAACTCTACTAATTGGCTGTGGGGGACGGAACACTTCTTCCAATCGCTTGGCTTAGGGCCACGGGAGCGAGAGGAGGAGCTGCGATGGCCGGCCATGATGGGTTGGACTTTTTCCGGGCGCGCTCCGATGGATACTCGTTGTGGGCGGATGGTGTGATCTGGATCTGAGGATCCCTGTCTCTTTAAATATACGATTTACTCACATGGTTAGGGTGGCAAGTGTAAAAATGCCCCGACTTCTCACATTCGCTCAACACATGGAGGACAACATTATTAGGCGCAGAAGCCAAGGAGTGCAACATTCATGGGAAGCCGAACACTACTCGACAGGTATTCGGAATTTGGAGAAGACCCCGCCTTGCAATGCCGAAGACAATCTGCGCGCCGGACTCATCGTCATTGAAGCCTGGTTCAGGGGCTACTAAGGGAGTCCTGGATTAGGGGGTCCTCGGACAGCCGGACTATATACTTTGGCCGGACTATTGGATTATGAAGATACAAGATTGAAGACTTCGCCCCGTGTCCGGGTGGGACTCTCCTTTGCGTGGAAGGCAAGCTTGGCAATTCAGATAAGTAGGTCTCCTCCCTTGTAACCGACTCTGTGTAACCCTAGCCCCCTCCGGTGTCTATATAAACTGGAGGGTTTAGTCCATAGGACGAGAACAATCATAATCAAAGGCTAGCTTCTAGGGTTTAGCCTCTATGATCTCGTGGTAGATCAACTATTGTAATACTCATATCGTCAAGATCAATCAAGCAGGAAGTAGGGTATTACCTCCATCGAGAGGGCCCGAACCTGGGTAAACAGTGTGTCCCCCGCCTCCTGTTACCATCCACCTTAGACGCATAGTTCGGGACCCCCTACCCGAGATCCACCGGTTTTGACACCGACACCAAGCAAAACACATATCATGTGGCGAATAAAAATATAGCTCCAACTAAAGTTACCGATGGACGAAGACGAAAGAGGGGATGCCTTCCGGGGCATCCCCAAGCTTAGGCTTTAGGTTTTCCTTGGATTTTACCTTGGGGTGCCTTGGGCATCCCCAAGCTTAGGCTCTTTCCTATCATTGTTCCATAATCCATCAAATCTTTACCCAAAACTTGAAAACTTCACAACACAAAACTTAAAAGAAAATCTCGTGAGCTCCGTTAGTAAAAGAAAACAAACCACCACTTCAAGGTACTTTAATGAACTCATTCTTTATTTATATTGGTGTTAAACCTACTGTATTCCAACTTTTCTATGGTTCATAAACTCTATTACTAGCCATAGATTCATCAAAATAAGCAAACAACACACGAAAAACAGAATCTGTCAAAAACAGAACAGTCTGTAGTAATCTGTAGGTTTCGAATACTTATGGAACACCAAAAATTCTAAAATAAATTTCTAGACGTGAGGAATTTATCTATTAATCATCTTTAAAAAGATTTAACTAAATAGCACTCTCCAGTAAAAAATGGCAGCAAATCTCGTGAGCGCTAAAGTTTCTATTTTTTACAGCAAGACCGCAAAGACTTTCCCCAAGTCTTCCCAAAGGTTCTAGTTGGCACAAACACTAATTAAAATCATAAAACCACATATAAACAGAGGCTATATGAATTATTTATTACTAAACAGAACCAAAAAGCAAGGAACAAAAATAAAATTGGGTTGCCTCCCAACAAGCGCTATCGTTTAACACCCCTAGCTAGGCATCTATAATTTTAATGATGCTCACACAAAAGATAGCAATTGAAACATGAAGGGACCATCATGAAACATATGAAAATCACATCTAATTCTAACATACTTCCTATGCATAGGCATTATATAAGCAAACAAATTATCAAGACAAGAAAAAACTAGCATATGCAAGGAAGGAGAAAGAAACAATAGCGATCTCAACATAACGAGAGGTAATTCAGTAACATGGAAATTTCTACAATAATATTTTCCTCTCTCATAGTAATTACATGTGGGATCATAAGCAAATTCAACAAAATAGCTATCACATAAAATATTTTCAACACGATCCACATGCATGCAAAGTTGACACTCTTCCAAAATAGTGGGATTAACATTAACTAAAGTCATGACCTCTCCAAACCCACTTTTATCAAAAATTTCATAAGATTGAACATTCTCCAAATATATGGGATCTATAGTTGACACTCTTCCAAACCCACTTTCAATAATATTACAAACACTATTATCAATCTCATATTCATCATGGGGCTTAAATAAATTTTCAAGATCAAAAGAAGAATCACCCCAATCATGATCATTGCAACAAGTAGTGGGCATATCAAAACTAGCATCCACAAGCTTAGGGTTTTGCATATTATTAACACAATTGACACTAAGAGAGTTTATAATAATATCATTGCAATCATGCTTTTCATCGAAGGAACTATCAAGTATGGGTGCAATAGCAACGATCTCATGTTTAACATAAGGAACTATAGCAAACTCATCTTTATAAATATTGGTATCATGGCCACAAGAATAGCAAGCATCATATTCATCAAGGGATATTTCAATCAAATCATCGGAATCATAATTATCTATAGATTCATGCATATCATTATTTTCATCCAAAGCAACGGTCATTCTTTCAATAAATTATTTGACATAGACACTATGAGCATAGTTTTCATAGCAATATTTAAGTATGTCAAAATTTTCAGATTCGTAGAGAGTAATATCATACTTTTCAATCAAAGAAGCAACTTCATAAGCACCCTTAAAAGCAACAAATTCTTCAATTTGTTTGATATCGTAGTAACTATAAACACCCTTTGCATAAGAAGATAAGAGTTCATTATCATTAAACTCGCATAGGTAGGGGAGGTGTTTTTTAGGGTTCTTAGAGCAACAAGTAAGATCACAAATTTCACAAGGATTCTAAGCATAACACATAATCTGTTTATTTGATCCCATAAGAGTCTCCCTTTTTCAGAGAAACAGTGACGCACAAAATGAGCATGCTCATCTAAAGATTTACCATCAACTAGGCTAGTTGGGGTTTCAGCACGAGCGTATAAGGATCGAAGATGATCCAAGTAGAACACTTTAAGTCACTAGTAGAAAAAGGACCTAATGTGAGACACATTAGTGCCAGTTTGATTTTAGCCCGGTACTAATGGTACCATTAGTGCCGGTTCGAACGGCTATGCATTAATGCCGGTTCGTGTTGAACCTTTAGTACCGGTTCGTGCCACGAACCGGTACTAAAGGGGTGATGGCAGGCTGGCGTCAGGCCGGGGCCCCACGATCACCTTTAGTACCGGTTCATGTCACAAACCGGTACTAAAGGGCTAACCTTTAGTACCGGTTTGTGCCACGAACCGGTACTAAAGGGGTCTGACCTATAGTACCGGTTTGTGACACAAACCGACACTATAGGGCAATTTTCAAACTCTACCCCCCGTGTGTCGCCATTTCAGTTCTGAAAAAATCAAAAGAAAATGATAAAAACTTCAAAAAATAAAATCCTTCGAGAGGTAGTTATATTACTACATCTACTAGTTAGGAAAATTTGAAAACTACATCTACGACCTGCTTGCAATTTTTTAGAATCCTCAAATTCCAAAACGAAAAAAAGATATGGTCAAATTTCATTTTTTTTAAAAAATTTGGTTAAATCTGGTTAAACTACTTATTCAAGAAGTATTAATGTTACTACATAATTATTCAAGAATATTAGTGTTACTAAATAATTATTTCAATTTTTTAAATTTTGGTCAAATCTGGTCAAACTGTGGTCAAACTATGGTCAAACTTATTCAAGAAATATTAGTGTTACTAAATAATTACTGTTTTTTAGAATAATAGTTTCAAACTCAAACGATGAAACGTGTGACCTAATGCTCAAGCTAAACTGCTGAGGGTTAATAGGATTGACAGCTTACATTTGTCAGGAAAACAAGAAGTGCAGACTTGGAATGTAGGGGGAATAGAACTCCGAAGTTGAGCGTGCTCAGGCTGGGGGAGCGAGAGGATGGGTGACCGGCCGGGAAGTCAGGCGATTTGGAATGAGTGATCCACACTTGAGCAGTTAAGAGAGGTGATTAGAGACTAAATCATCAAATAATTCAGGAAAATTAAAAATCAAAAAAAATCATATTTTTTTTTCCAAAATTTTCAAAAAAAAAATTTAAAAAAAGAAAAACCTTTAGTACCGGTTGGTGTTACCATGTGGTGGCACTTTAGCGCTTGTTCATGCCGAACCGGTACTAAAGGGGGGGCTTTAGTGCCCACCCTTTAGTGTCGATTATGGAACCGGCACTAAAGGCCCTTACGAACCGGCGCTAAAGCTCCATTTTCTACTAGTGAGTGGATCCATATCAATAGATTTTTAGCAAGCAAAGATGCGAGCAAATAGAAGGCACATGGAAACAAAAACAAAGATACATACGAGAAGAAGGCGAATAGAAAAGAGGGCAAATAAAACGACAAGGGTGAAGTGGGGGAGAGGAAAACGAGAGACAAATGGCAAATAATGTAATGCGAGGGATAAGAGTTTGTGATGGGTACTTGGTATGTCTTGACTTGTGCGTAGACTCTCCGGCAACGGCGCCAGAAATCCTTCTTGCTACCTCTTGAGCATTGCGTTGGTTTTCCCTTGAAGAGGAAAGGGTGATGCAGCAAAGTAGCGTAAGTATTTCCCTCAGTTTTTGAGAACCAAGGTATCAATCCAGTAGGAGGCCACACGCAAGTCCCTTGTACCTACACAAACAAATAAGAACCTTGCAACCAATGCGATAAAGATAAAGGGGTTGTCAATCCCTTCACGGTCACTTACGAGAGTGAGATCTAATAGAGATGATAAGATAATATTTTTGGTATTTTTATGATAAAGATTAAAAGTAAAGATTGCAAATAAAAGATAATAGAAATAGCTTGTTGACGGAAGATTAATTTGATGGAGAATAGACCCGGGTGCCATAGGTTTCACTAGTGGATTCTCTCAAGATAGCATAAGTATTACGGTGGGTGAACAAATTACTGTCGAGCAATTGATAGAAAAGTGCATAATTATGAGAATATCTAGGAATGATCATGTATATAGGCATCACGTCCGTGACAAGTAGACCGACTCCTGCCTGCATCTACTACTATTACTCCACACATCGACCGCTATCCAGCATGCATCTAGAGTATTAAGTTCATAAGAACAGAGTAACGCATTAGGTAAGATGGCATGATGTAGAGGAATAAACTCAAGCTATATGATATAAACCCCATCTTTTTATCCTCGATGGCAACAATACAATACATGTTGTTTCCCTTTCTGTCACTGGGATCGAGCACCGCAAGATTGAACGCAATGCTAAGCACTTCTCCCATTGCAAGAAAGATCAATCTAGTAGGCCAAACAAAACTGATAATTCGAAGAGACTTGCAAAGATAACCAATCATGCATACAATATTTCAGAGAAGAATCAAATGTTGTTCGTAGATAGACTTAATCGTAAATCCACAATTCATCGGATCTCGACAAACACACCGCAAAAAGAGTTACATCGAATAGATCTCCAAGAAGATCGAGGAGAACTTTGTATTGAGATTCAAAAGAGGGAAGAAGCCATCTAGCTAATAACTATGGACCCGAACGTCTGAAGTAAACTACTCACACATCATCGGATTGGCCATGGAGTTGATGTAGAGGCCCTCCGTGATCGATGCCCCCCTCCCGCGGAGCTCCGGAAAAGGCCCCAAGATGGGATCTCTCGGGTACAGAAGGTTGTGGCGGTGGAAATAGAATCTCGTGGTGCTCCTGGATGTTTTCAGGGTATGTGAGTATATATAGGAGGAAGAAGTAGGTCGGTTGAGCCACGAGGGGGGAGGGCGCGCCCCCTGCCTCGTGGACTCCTTGTTCGTTTCTTGACGTCCACTCCAAGTCATCTGGATCACGTTTGTTCCAAAAATCACGTTCCCGAAGGTTCCATTCTGTTTGGATTCCGTTTGATATTCCTTTTCTGCGAAACACTGAAATAGGCAAAAAAAAACAGCAATTTGCACTGGGACTTGGGTTAATAGGTTAGTCCTAGAAATAATATAAAAGTGTAAAATGAAGCCCATTAACATCCAAAATAGATAATATAATAGCATGGAACAATGAAAAATTATAGATACATTGGAGACGTATCAATGGTCGAGACATAAAGATCGATATATTGGAAGCCTATGTTTGGACATCGGAAAGGTTTGGAGTGAGGTTGGGCATATACCGGAGTACCGGGGGGTTACCGGACCCCCCCCCCCCCGTGGAGTATATGGCCCCTCATGGGCTTTAGTGGAGAGAGAGAGAGAGGCAGCCAGGGCAGGCCGCGCGCCCCTCCCCCTCTGGTCCGAATTGGACTAGGAAGGGGGGCGGCACCCCCTTTCCTTCCTCCCTCTCTCCCCCTTCCTTCTCTCCTAGTCCAACTAGGCAGGGGGGGGGATCCTACTCTCGGAGGGAGTATGACTCCTCCAGGGTGCGCCATAGAGGGCCAGCCCTCCCCCTCCTCCACTCCTTTATATACGGGGGAGGGGGCACCCCATAGACACACAAGTTGATCATTGATCTCTTAGCCGTGTGCGGTGCCCCCTGATGACCCACAACCACAAGTATAGGGGATCTATCATAGTCCTTTCGATAAGTAAGAGTGTCGAACCCAACGAGGAGCAGAAGGAAATGATAAGCGATTTTCAGCAAGGTATTCTCTGCGAGTACTGAAATAAGTGGTAACAGATAGTTTTGAGATAGGATAAATTGTAATGAGCAACAAGTAACAAAAGTAAATCAAGTGCAGCAAGGTGGCCCAATCCTTTTGTAGCAAAGGACAAGCTAGAACAAACTCTTATAATAGTAAAAGCGCTCCCGAGGACACATGGGAATATCGTCAAGCTAGTTTTCATCACGTTCATATGATTCGCGTTCGATACTTTGATAATTTGATATGTGGGTGGACCGGTGCTTGGGTGTTGTTCTTACTTGAACAAGCATCCCACTTATGATTAACATCTATTGCAAGCATCCGCAACTACAACAAAAGTATTAAGGTAAACCTAACCATAGCATGAAACATATGGATCCAAATCAGCCCCTTACGAAGCAACGCATAAACTAGGGTTTAAGCTTCTGTCACTCTAGCAACCCATCATCTACTTATTACTTCCCAATGCCTTCCTCTAGGCCCAAATAATTGTGAAGTGTTATGTAGTCGACGTTCACATAACACCACTAGAGGCTAGACAACATACATCTTATCAAAATATCAAACGAATACCAAATTCACATGACTACTCATAGCAAGACTTCTCCCTTGTCCTCAGGAACGAACGTAACTAATCACAAAGCATATTCATGTTCATAATCAGAGGGGTAATAATATGCATATAGGATCTGAACATATGATCTTCCACCAAATAAACGAACTAGCATCAACTACAAGGAGTAATCAACACTACTAGCAACCTACTAGCACCAATCCCGGACTTTGAGACAAGAATTGGATACAAGAGATGAACTAGGGTTTGGAGATGAGATGGTGCTGGTGAAGATGTTGATGGAGATTGCCCTCTCTCGATGAGAGGAGCGTTGGTGATGACGATGGTGATGATTTCCCCCTCCCGGAGGAAAGTATCCTCGGCAGAACAGCTCTGCCGGAGCTCTAGATTGGATCCGCCAAGGTTCCGCCTCGTGGCGGCGGAGTCTCGTCCCGAAAAGTTCCCTCTTATTTTTTTCTCATCGAAAGACTTCATATAGGAGAATATGGGTGTCAGAGAGCCACCAGGGGGCCCACGAGGTAGGGGCGCGCCCTAGGGGGGCGCCCCCACCCTCGTAAGCAGGGTGTGGGCCCCCTGGCCTTCATCTTTGGCGAGGATTTTTCTTTATTTATTTTAAGACGTTCCGTGGAGTTTCAGGACTTTTGGAGTTGCGCAGAATAGGTCTCTAATATTTGCTCCTTTTCCAGCCCAGAATTCTAGCTGCCGACATTCTCCCTCCTTATGTAAACCTTGTAAAATAAGAGAGAATAGCCATAAGTATTGTGACATAAAGTGAAATAACAGTACATAATACGATAAATATCGATATAAAAGCATGATGCAAAATGGACGTATCAACTCCCCCAAGCTTAGACCTCGCTTGTCCTCAAGCAAAAAGCCGATAACAATAAATATGTTCTCATGTTTAGAGGTGGAGGCATCGATAAAAATAAAATACGGACATGAAGGCATCATGATTATTCTCATAACAGCAACATATATAGATTTTGTCATATGATTACTTATGTTCAAGTGATGATCTATTCACAATGCAAAAGTATAAATCATAAACCTTATTGGGCTCCAACAAACTATAATCTCAGTCATTGAAGCAATTGCAATTTATCATAACATCGGAAAGAGTCTATGTCAGAGCTAAAAAGCAAGTCCACATACTCAACTATCATTTAGTCCTCCATAATTGCTAACACTGACGCGATACTTGTGGTTACGGAGTTTTAATCGGACACAGAGAAAGATAGGGGCTTATAGTTTTGCCCCACAACCTTTTACCTCAAGGGTAATGTCAACAATAATGGTTCATGCTCCCCTACATCCAATTATATATATATATATATCATGTTCTTTCCAACATGCTGATCTTGCCAAAGGATAAAATGAAGAAGAAAAGGTGAAGATCACCGTGACTCTTGCATAAGATAGAAGATAATAGTAAATGATATGCCCTTCGCAGAGGGAAACAGAGGTTGCCATGCGCCTTTATGGTTGGATATATAAAATCTCAATGCGAAAGAACGTCACTTTATATTGCCCCTTGTGATATGAACCTTTATTATGTAGTCTGTCGCTTTTATTACTTCCATATCACAAGATCGTATAAAGCTTATTTCTCCCACACCAATCAATCATACATATTTAGAGCAATTTTTATTGCTTTGCACCGATGACAACTTACTTGAAGGATCTTACTCAATCCATAGGTATATATGATGGACTCTCATGGCAAAACTGGTTTAAGGGTATTTGGAAGCACAAGTAGTATTTCTACTTGGTGCTGAGAATTTGGCTAGCATGAGGGGGAAAGGCAAGCTCAACAAGTTAGAGGATCCATGACAACATACTTTATCTCAGATATAAGAAAGACATAACTCATTACGTTGTCTTCCTTGTCCAACATCAACTCTTTAGCATGTCATATTTTAATGAGTGCTCCCAATCATAAAAGATGTCAATGATAATATATCTATATGTGAAAACCTCTCTTTCCTTATTACTTCCTATTAATTGCAACAATGACCAAAGCTATGTTTGCCAACTCCCAACAACTTTTAATCATCATACTCTTTTTATGTGAAGTCATTACTCTCAATAAGATCAATATGAACTTTTTGTTTCTTTTTTCTTTTCTTTTATTCACCCAAGAACATGGCAAAATAGTCAAGCCCTTGACTCAACACTAATCTTTATTATATATAGCTCACTGACTCGATTACATAGAGAGATCATAAAGCAAAACTCAAAACTAGATCATGCCATAAACTTTATTCTACTAGATCAAGATATTACTAATAGGATCGAACTAAGAAAAACGGTAAAGATAGGAGTTGTGATTGTGATACGATACCGGGGCACCTCCCCCAAGCTTGGCAGTTGCCAAGGGGAGTGCCCATACCCAAGTGATTATGTCTCCTTCTTTGTTGTTGGTGTAATATTCTTGGCGATTATTCCCCTCAGGATACGGTTCTCCTCCTCGAGCTTATTGACTTGCTGCTTGAGGTCCATTATTTCCTTACGAAGCTTTCCTGTGACAGCTAAAGCTCCTTGCACCCAAGGGTGTTGCATGGCTGCAGGAGAACAAGTGACGCTCCTCTTCATATTTTCATAAGAAAGAAATCTAACATTGGAAGGGATAACCGAGTTTGGAATGGCTGAGCTCTGTGGTTCCCCCGTGAATCCAGCTCGGAAGCGAGAGGTGACTTCTTGATCCTCCATGGCATCTACCCTCATCAAGTCGGCCTCCATCTCCTCCTCCATTGCTGGCCCAAAGTGGTCAGCGTCATTGTTTGCCCTTGGTTCCGGTGCCGGATTAGATACCCGGCTCTCCCCGATTGACTCTTGAGAAGACATCTTGCTCTAATCTGCAGCAGCAACAGCTCAAAAACAAAAACAGAGGAAATTTGCGTGATACGGGAGTCAAAACCTCCAGGAGAATATATAATGAATTTTTACCAACAAAAATACGTAACGTGCAAGAAAACGGAGTCTGGAAGGCACACGAGGTGCTCACAAGGTAGGGGGCGCGCCCAGGGGGGTAGGGCGCGCCCACCACCCTCGTGGGGCCCTCGTGTCCTTCCCGGACTGCTACTTATTTTTCTATTTTTCTAAATATTCCAAAACGGAGAAATATTGCCTTAAAAATTGTTTTGGAGTCGGTTTACTTACCGTACCACATACCTATTCCTTTTCGGAGTCTGAAACGTTCTGGAAAGTGTCTCTTATGTATTCCTCCGGGGTTACGGTTTCAATAATATTGGTTTCAACATTTATGGGATTACCTGAGATATAATGTTTAATTCTTTGACCATTTACCACCTTCGAATTTGTGCCCTCGAAGTTGTTGATCTTTATGGCACCGGAACAATAGACCTCTTCGATAACATAGGGGCCTTCCCATTTAGAGAGAAGTTTTCCTGCAAAAAATCTTAAACGAGAGTTGTATAGCAATACATAATCACCTACATTAAACTCACACTTTTGTATCCTTTTGTCATGCCATCTTTTAACTTTTTCTTCAAACAACTTGGCATTTTCATAAGCTTGGGTTCCCCATTCATCAAGTGAGCTAATATCAAATAACCTCTTCTCATCGGCAAGTTTAAAATCATAGTTGAGCTCTTTAATAGCCCAATATGCCTTATGTTCTAGTTCGAGAGGTAAGTGACATGCTTTTCCATAAACCATTTTATACGGAGACATACCCATAGGATTTTTATATGCAGTTCTATAAGCGCATAATGCATCATCAAGTTTCTTAGACCAATTCTTTCTAGACCTATTAACAGTCTTTTGCAAAATTAATTTGAGCTCTCTGTTGCTCAACTCTACTTGACCACTAGACTGTGGGTGATAAGGAGATGCAATTCTATGATTAATATCATATTTAGCAAGCATTTTACGGAAAGCACCATGAATAAAGTGTGAACCACCATCAGTCATTAAATATCTAGGGACTCCAAACCTCGGGAAAATAACTTCCTTAAGCATTTTAATAGAAGTGTTATGATGATCACTACTAGTTGGAATAGCTTCTACCCACTTAGTAACGTAATCAACAGCAACTAGAATATGTGTGTATCCATTAGAGGTAGGAAAAGGTCCCATATAATCAAAGCCCCAAACATCAAACGGTTCAATAACAAGAGAATAATTCATAGGTATTTCTTGACATCTACTAATATTACCAATTCTTTGATATTCATCACAAGACAAGACAAACTTACGGGCATCCTTGAAGAGAGTAGGCCAATAAAAACCAGATTGCAATACCTTATGTGCAGTTCTATCTCCAGCGTGGTGTCCTCCATAAGATTCAGAATGACACTTGCGAAGGATCTGTTCCTATTCATGCTCAGGTACACAACGTCTAATAACACCATCTACTCCTTCTTTATAAAGATGTGGGTCATCCCAAAAGTAATGTCTCAAATCATAGAAGAACCTTTTCTTTTGTTGGTATATGAAGCTAGGTGGTATAAACTTAGCAACAATATAATTAGCATAATCAGCATACCATTGAGTACTACGAGAAGTACTTATAACATTTAATTGTTCATCTGGAAAACTCTCATTAATAGGTAGTTTGTCATCAAGAATATTTTCTAACCTAGACAAGTTGTCTGCAACGGGGTTCTCAGCTCCCTTTCTATCAACAATATGGAAATCAAATTCTTGTAGCAAGAGAACCCATCTAATAAGTCTAGGTTTAGCATCTTTCTTTTCCATAAGATATTTAATAGCAGCATGATCAGTTTGAATAGTTACTTTAGAATCAACAATTAAGATCTGAACTTATCACAGGCAAATACAACTGCTAAAAGCTCTTTTTCAGTAGTAGCATAATTTCTTTGAGCATTGTCTAGAGTCTTACTAGCATAATAAATAACATTTATTTTCTTATCAACTCTTTGCCCTAGAACAGCACCTACAACATAATCACTAGCATCACACATAATTTCAAAGGGTAGGTTCCAATCAGGTGGCTGAACAACAGGTGCAGAGACTAATGCTTTCTTAAGTATTTCAAATGCTTCTACACAATCATCATCAAAGACAAATGGTATATATTTTTGCAATAAATTAGTTAGAGGCCGAGAGATTTTTGAGAAGTCCTTAATGAACCTCCTGTAAAATCTGGCGTGACCAAGGAAACTTCTTATACCTTTGATGTCCTTGGGACATGGCATCTTTTCAATAGCATCAACCATTGCTTTATTAACTTCAATACCTCTTTCAGAAACTTTGTGCCCCAAGACAATACCTTCATTAACCATAAAGTGGCACTTTTCCCAATTCAAGACAAGATTAGTTTCTTCACATCTCTGCAAAACTCGATCAAGATTGCTCAAGCAATCATCAATAGAGGAACCATAGACGGAAAAGTTGTCCATGAAAACCTCACAAATCTTTTCACAAAAGTCAGAGAATATAGCCATCATGCATCTTTGAAAGGTAGAAGGTGCATTACATAAACCAAAAGGCATACGTCTATAAGCAAAATTACCAAAAGGGCATGTAAAAGTAGTCTTTGATTGATCTCTAGCCGACACAGGTATTTGAGAGAAACCAAAATAATCATCTAGAAAGCAATAGTGTGTATGTTTGCATAATCTTTCTAGCATTTGATCAATAAAAGGTAAGGGGTAATGATCTTTTTTAGTAGCTTTATTTAATTTGCGAAATCAATTACCATCCTATAACCTGTGATAATTCTTTGTGGAATCAATTCATCTTTATCATTAGGAACAACAGTAATACCTCCGTTCTTAGGGACACAATGGACATGACTTACCCACTCACTATCAGCAACGAGATAGATTATACCTGCCTCCAGAAGCTTTAGTATTTATTTTCTTACCACTTCTTTCATTTTAGGATTCAGACGTCGTTGAGGATCCCGAACTGGTTTAGCATCTGCTTCCAAATTTATTTTATGTTGACATAGAGTGGGACTAATGCCCTTAAGATCATCAAGAGTATATCCAATAGCAGCACGATGCTTCTTCAGAGTTCCCAATAATCTTTCTTCTTCATGCTCTGAAATGTTAGCACTAATAATAACAAGATATATCTTCTCTTCATCAAGATAAGCATATTTAAGATTATGAGGCAAAGGTTTAAGCTCAAACACGGGATCACCCTTGGGTGGAGGAGGATCCCCTAAGATTTCAACAGGCAAGTTGTGATGCAGAATAGGTTCCTGTTTAAAGAATACTTCATCTATTTCCCTTCTTTCATTCATGAACATATCATTTTCATGGTCTAGCAAATAGTGTTCTAAAGGATCACTAGGAGGTACGACAATAGAAGCAAGACCAATAATTTCATCCTTACTAGATAATTCTTCCTCACGATGTTGTTTACTAAATTTAGAGAAATTAAACTCATGAACCATATCATCCAAGCCAACAGTAACAATATTCTTAGTGCAATCTATGGTAGCATTGACAATGTTTAAGAAGGGTCTACCAAATATAATGGGACAAAAGCTATCTTGCGGAGAAGTAAGAACAAGAAAATCAGCAGGATATTTAGTTTTCCCACACAAGACTTCAACATCTCTAACAATTCGCATCGCTGAAATAGTGTTTCTATTGGCAAGTTTAATTGTGACATCAATATCTTCTAACTCAGCAGGTGCAATTTCATTCTTAATTTCTTCATACAAGTCATAAGGTATAACACTAGCACTAGCACCCATATCACATAAGCCATGATAACAATGATCTCCTATTTTAACAGAAATAACAGGCACGCCTACCACAGGTCTATGTTTATCTTTATCACAAGGTTTAGCAATTCTAGCAGTTTCACCTTCGAACTGAATAACATGCCCATCAATATTAGCAGACAAGAGATCTTTAACAATAGCAATATTAGGTTCTACTTTAACTTGCTCAGGAGGTGTATAAGTTCTAATATTGCTTTTACGAACAACAGTTGAAGCTTTAGCATGATCCTTTATTCTTACAGGGAAATGTGGTTTCTCAATATAAGAAGTAGGAACAATAGGATCATTATAAGTGACAGTCTTTTCTTCAACTTTAATAGGTGCAACTACTTTTACTTCTATGGGAGGATGATATTTAAACCACTTCTCCTTAGGGAGATCAACATAAGTAGCAAAAGATTCACAAAAAGAAGCTACTATCTCAGAGTCAAGTCCATATTTAGTGCTAAACTTACGGAAAATGTCGGTATCCATAAAAGATTTAACACAATCAAACTTAGGTGTCATACCTGACTCCTTACCTTCGTCGAGGTCCCAATCTTCAGAGTTGCATTTAATTCTATCCAATAAATTCCATCCGAATTCAATAGTCCTCATCATAAAAGAGCCAGCACAAGAAGTATCGAGCATGGTTTGATTATTATGAGAAAGCCAAGCATAAAAACTTTGCATAATTATTTCTCTCGGGAGCTCATGATTGGGGCATGAATATAACACTTATTTAAGCCTCCCCCAAGCTTGAGCGATGCTTTCTCCTTCGCGAGGCCAGAAATTATATATATAATTGCAATCACAATGAACAAGATGCATAGGGTAATACTTTTGATGAAATTCCAACTTCAATCTTTATAGTCCCATGATCTCATATCATCACCTAGCCTATACCATATCAATGCGTCTCCCTTCAAAGATAAAGGGAAGACCTTCTTCTTAGCAACATCATTGGATATACCTGCAAGCTTAAATAATCCAGAAACTTCATCCACATATATTAAGTGCTCATCAGGATGCTTTGTTCCATCTCCTGTAAAAGGATTAGCTATCAGTTTTTCTATCATACCCGAAGGATACTCATAAGGAATTTCATTTTCAATAGGTTCAGTAGGTTGAGGAGAAACTCTTTTCTCTACGGGACGGGGTGAAGATACCCCGAACAAGCCCCTCAGAGAATTACTTTCCACAGTAACAAGTGACAGTAAATTTCAGCACACTATATAAATTTTTCCTTACCAAATTCCACCTACCAAAGGCGCTACACTCCCCAGCAACGGCGCCAGAAAAGAGTCTTGATGACCCACAAGTATAGGGGATCTATCGTAGTCCTTTCGATAAGAAAGAGTGTCGAATCCAATGAGGAGCAGAAGGAAATGATAAGCGGTTTTCAGCAAGGTATTCTCTGCAAGTACTGAAATAAGTGGTAACAGATAGTTTTGTGATAGGATAAATTGTAACGAGCAACAAGTAACATAAGTAAATAAAGTACAGCAAGGTGGCCCAATCCTGTTGTAGCAAAGGACAAGCCGGAACAAACTCTTATAATAGGAAAAGCGCTCCCGAGGACACATGGGAATATCGTCAAGCTAGTTTTCATCATGTTCATATGATTCGCGTTCGATACTTTGATAATTTGATATGTGGGTGGACCGGTTCTTGGGTGCTGTTCTTACTTGAACAAGCATCCCACTTATGATTAACCTCTATTACAAGCATCCGCAACTACAACAAAAGTATTAAGGTAAACCTAACCATAGCATGAAACATATGGATCCAAATCAGCCCCTTACGAAGCAACGCATAAACTAGGGTTTAAGCTTCTGTCACTCTAGCAACCCATCATCTACTTATTACTTCCCAATGCCTTCCTCTAGGCCCAAATAATGGTGAAGTGTTATGTAGTCGACGTTCACATAACACCACTAGAGGCTATACAACATACATCTTATAAAAATATCAAACGAATACCAAATTCACATGACTACTCATAGCAAGACTTCTCCCTTGTCCTCAGGAACGAACGTAACTACTCACAAAGCATATTCATGTTCATAATCAGAGGGGTAATAATATGCATATAGGATCTGAACATATGATCTTCCACCAAGTAAACCAACTAGCATCAACTACAAGGAGTAATCAACACTACTAGCAACCTACTAGCACCAATCCCGGACTTTGAGACAAGAATTGGATAAGAGAGATGAACTAGGGTTTGGATATGAGATGGTGCTGGTGAAGATGTTGATGGAGATTTCCCTCTCCTGATGAGAGGAGCGTTGGTGATGATGATGGTGATGATTTCCCCCTCCCGGAGGGAAGTATCCCCGGCAGAATAGCTCTGCCGGAGCTCTAGATTGGATCCGCCAAGGTTCCTCCTCGTGGCGGCGGAGTCTCGTCCCGAAAAGCTCCCTCTTATTTTTTTCTCATCGAAAGACTTCATATAGGAGAAGATGGGCGTCGGAGAGCCACCAGGGGGCCCACGAGGTAGGGGGGGCACGCCC
>NC_041384.1:575893712-575964306 GCF_002162155.2 Triticum dicoccoides | reverse complement strand
GGGGGGGGGGCGCCCCCCACCCTCGTGAGCAGGGTGTGGGCCCCCTGGCCTTCATCTTTGGCGAGGATTTTTCTTTATTTATTTTAAGACATTCCGTGGAGTTTCAGGACTTTTGGAGTTGCGCAGAATAGGTCTCTAATATTTGCTCTATTTCCAACCCAGAATTCCAGCTGCCGGCATTCTCCCTCCTTATGTAAACCTTGTAAAATAAGAGAGAATAGCCATAAGTATTGTGACATAAAGTGAAATAACAGTCCATAATGCGATAAATATCGATATAAAAGCATGATGCAAAATGGACGTATCACCCCATCCACCATAATCCACCTCGATCATATCGTCGTAGTGCTTAGGCGAAGCCCTGCGCCGGTAGCTTCATCATCACCGTCATCACGTCATCGTGCTGACGAAGCTCTCCCTCGACACTCTGCTGGATCGAGAGTTCGTGGGACGTCACCAAGCCGAACGTGTGCAGATCGCGGAGGTGCCGTACTTTCCGTACATGGATCAGTCGGATCGTGAAGACGTACGACTACATCAACCGCATTGTCATAACGCTTCCGCTTACGGTCTATGAGGGTACTTGGACAACACTCTTCCCCTCTCGTTGCTATGCATCACCATGATAGATCTTGCATGTGCGTAGGATTTTTTTTAAAAATTACTGCGTTCCCAACACTATCCATGGAGATGCATAGCTACGACAGGGGAGAGCATCTATATACCCTTTTAGATCGCTAAGTGGAAGCGTTTATCAACGCGGTTGATGTAATCGTACACCTTTACGATCCATTCCGATCAAGCACCGAACGTACGACACCTCGGCGTTCAGCACACGTTCAGCTCGCTGATGTCCTCACCTTCTTCATCCAGCAAGAGGAGCAAAGTAGTAAATGAGTTTCGGCAGCACGATGGCGTGGTGACGGTGGTGGTGAAACTATTTCCGCAGGGCTTCGCCAAGCACAACGGATTCAGAGCGGAGGACGAACTAGAGGAAGGAGATTAGAACCACGTCGGGCTTATAATTATGAGCATTAGAGGTAGCTAGGTCTAGCTCTAATTAGTCAACTAGGACCAACTAGAACTAGAACTAGATCAACTAGAGGAGGCTCAAAAATCTTGTGTTCTAGGGGCTAGCCCTGCTCCTCTATTTATATGTTGAGCCTTGGGGTCGTTACTTGGGGATAGGGCCTCCCCAAAGTCGGTTTGGAATGCAAGGAAGAGTCCTTCTCATATTCCAGCACTAGGCGCCACGGTCCTCGACGTCTGCCCTAGGCGCCATGGTCCTCGGCGTATGGCCCAGGGCCAAACGCAAGGGTCCCTGGCGTCTAGTCTCCGACCTCCGCAAAAATTCCTTTTGCACCGACCGAAAGCCCTGTGGGCCTTACCCCTTGGCCCAACTATCATCTTATATATCAATCTTTACCTCCGAACCATTCCGGAGCTCCTCGTCATGTCTATGATCTCATCCGGGACTCTGAACAACATTCGGTCACCAACATACATAACTCATATAATACTATATCGTCAACGAACGTTAAGCGTGCGGACCCTACGAGTTCTGTAGACATGACCGAGACGCTTCTTTGGTCAATAACCAATATTGGTTCCTACATATTCTACGAAGATCTTTATCGGTCAAACCTTTATGACAACATGTGTAGTTCCCTTTGTCTGTCGGTACGTTACTTGTCCGAGATTCGATCACCGGTATCTCCATACCTAGTTCAATCTCGTTACCGACAAGTCTCTTTACTCGTTTTGTAGTACATCAACTTGTAACTAAATCCTTACTGACTTTTCTTGCAAGCTTCTTGTGATGCTATATTACCGAGAGGGCCCATAGATACCTTTCCGTCATACGAAATGACAAATTGTTGGGGAATGCAGTATTTCAAAAAAAAATCCTACGATCATGCAAGATCTATCTAGGTGATGCATAGCAACGAGAGGGGAGAGTGTGTCCACGCACCCTCGTAGACTAAAAGCGGAAGCGTTTAGAAATGCGGTTGATGCAGTCGAACGTCTTCACGATTCAACTGATCCAAGCACCGAACATACGGCACCTCCGTGTTCAGCACACGTTCAGCTCGATGACGTCCCTCGAGCTCTTAATCCAGTTGAGGACGAGGGAGAGTATCGTCAGCACGACGATGTGTTGACGGTGATGATGAAGTTACTGGCGCAGGGCTTCGCTTAAGCACTACAACGATATGATCGAGGTGTGTAACTGTGGAGGGGGGCACCGCACACGGCTAAGAGAAGACTTGGTGTGCCTTTGGGGTGCCCCCCTCCCACGTATATAAAGGGGGAGGAGGAGAGGTGGCCGGCCCAAGGGGGGCGCACCAAGGGGGGTAGTCCTACTTGGACTCCCAGTACAAGTAGGATTCGGCCCCTCCTTTCCTTCCCGGAGAAGGGGGAAGGGGAAAGAGGAGGAGGAGAAGAAGGACAGGGGGCCTCCCCCCAACCCTAGTCCAATTCGGTTTGGGCTTGGGGGGGCCGCCTCCACCTGGTCTTCGCCTCCTCTCTCCACTAGGGCCCATGAAGGCCCATTAACTCCCCCCCCGGGGGGGGGTCCAGTAACCCGCCGATACTCCGGGAAATTACTGAACCTTTCCGAAACCATTCTGGTGTCCAAACATAACCTTCCAATATATCAATCTTTACATCTCGACCATTTCGAGACTCCTCGTTATGTCTGTGATCTCATGTGGGACTCCTGAACAAACTTCGGTTCATCAAACGTTAAGCGTGCGGACCCTACGGGTTGGAGAACTATGTAGACATGACCGAGACACATCTCCGGTCAATAACCAACAACAGAACCTGGATGCTCATATTGGCTCCTACATATTCTACGAAGATCTTTATCTATCAAACCACATAACAACATATACTGGTGCGCGTTGGTCCTAAACAAATGGTTTTTAACCCCTTGCCGCGACGGCCTTCGGAACCGTCGCCAAGTGAGTGTGTGCGATAGTGGGTCCTTCCCACACGACCCATAAACCATCGGGGATATGGAACAGTGATCCAGAGGCCTTCCAAAATGTAATCGTGTGTGATGCAGCACACACTAAATTCTTTCGCACGTGTGGTATCGGTGATTAAGCGTTTCTAATGACGCAGTGAAACCATATGGTCTGTTGTAACGAACCGTTTGGGAAACAGTATGTAACACACACGGGCCAACATATGAACTGTGTGTGATTTGTGCCCTATCGCACACGAGTTTTCTGTGTAACCCGTCTGCCATGCTAGACTCCATCGCACACGTTTCCCAACAATTACCGTCTGCGATAATGGTATATCACAAACGGTTCAGGAGCCCCTTCGCACACATACAAGTACTGCAGACCGTTTGTGATTTGTTAGGTATCACCAATGGTTGCCGCAAGAGTGACGTGTGCTTTTCGTTTGGGATCCCACACGTTTCCTGAAAAAAAATACGACTAGGATTGTATTTTGCATTGGGCACAGTTTACTCCCAGTTCTCATGTGCGATAAGGCGATATCATAAACGGTTCCAGAGAACCTATGCACACGTAGTAGCGCTACAAATCGTTTGCGGTCTGCTGTGTATCACCGACGGTTCCGCTACGATTGACGTATGCTTTCTGATGTGGATCGCACACACTCATTTAGTTGAACCGTGTGCGGAGCAATTGCGAGGTTAAAACAAAAATATCCCATTTTGAATCAGCACGCAAAAAGCAAATTCGCCACAATATTCAATTGAACAAATAGACAAAAATATCCCATTTTGAATCGCACGCAAAAAGCAAATTTGCCACAATATTCAATTGAACAAATAGTGTCCACAGGAAGAACCTTCATCAGATTTCGCAACAATTGCAATTGAACATATGGTAGCTAAATTCCAATGATTTGTCCACACATACATGCATTACATAATTAATCATAGTGTACGAAATACGAAGACCTCATTAGATGGAAAACAATGGATCCATGCGTTATATGTTTAGCGGCTAACTCTTACTCAATGTTTTAGGAGAACGCATGCTGAAATCTTCATTATCACCAGTGGGATTGATGAAGTGATCCAGGAAGAAGTCACTGATAAATCTCCGAACCATCAGCAATTCACCAGCCGGGAGCGGTTCAGGGGTCCTCGGTTTTAAGATGAGCTGCAGTATTTTTAAGATCAGATTGTGCCATATGAGTGGAGTAGAAGATATTAATTAAGATAGACTTACTGGTACTAATTCGCAAGGATCGTCACAACTATCAGCAGATTTGCATATGGAGATCATGTGTCTGCAAACATAGTCTCCACAAAGGTTGGTCCCTGCTTCTTGCTGAGGACACTGAAATTTTTTGTACAAAATTAGTCATGTATTTGTCCTGTTAGGAACAACCTAACCGGTGTTAGATGTATTATTTTTTCTCCGGACAAAATAGAAAGAGGTTTATTTAGAAGCTTGAACATTTGACTAGTGTAAGGAAAGGTATTTGCAGACTATTGGATAAATTTTCTGAAAATAATAGATTTCGGTGTGTTACCGGAGAAACGATCTCGTGCTGCAGAGGTAGTTTCCTCTTGAACAGGTTCCCTGTTTTAGTTTCCCACAATGCGAGCACGTTGCAAATGATGATGAATTTTGACAACATCAAATCATAGAATTCAATACATATTCAAGAATTGCTGAAGATGCGTCAGATCCTGAGCGTTTGTTGACTCTCTGAGAGAATCGGTGTAGTAAACTGTGTTCTTGTTTGAAACAATCAATACCAATATCCAGTGATTGCTACATATTAAGAAAGCCATGATCTTACAAATGATGTCAAAATCTGAAAGAC
This sequence comes from Triticum dicoccoides, assembly GCF_002162155.2. NCBI lineage: Eukaryota > Viridiplantae > Streptophyta > Magnoliopsida > Poales > Poaceae > Triticum > Triticum dicoccoides. Next base: position 575,959,485 of record NC_041384.1, on the reverse strand, counting down.
AATACGTGTATGCGTGGTTGTTTACTTGACGTACCGTTCATGATATGGCCAGAGAAATGATTCCGCATGGGACGTGTTTTCGAAGATACGGACGACCGTGTTAACGGCCAAGTCCCGTCGGTCCTGTTCATGTAATGTTGTGCCATTTGCTAATGCAGGATCTATGAAATATACACTCTCACTTTGTCTTCTCTGCGCGTTCAATCCCCTGAGAGAAATAAAATGCAGTTAGCTATTTATCATTTACAGCCTTGTATGGAGAAGTTGATCAGAGTTTGTTAAGTACTTACAAAATCAGGCATCTAACAAGAGTGCATCGAGCACGTTGAAGTTGAAGAAGAGATGTAAGTCCTCGAAACTCACAATGATGGAACCGGCATCATGTCGGAAATGACCTCTTTTGTAGTGGACTAGCAAATGGTGTTGACCTTCTGACATTTGATCCATGCAATATTCATGTAACTCACGGCAACTGGAGCTGCTCACATCAAAGTATTCACCAACAAGAAATGGCTGGCCATGGACGTAATTGCATGCTTCAAGTACGCCTGCTTTATTTTTAGCAAGCAACAAACGTACTTCTTCATCACCCATGGCGTCAGAAATAATATTACTCCCCGATTCGAACAATCTGCTGTTAATTTGGTTCTGGGCGATGAGTGCTTTAAGTAAGAGGCAATCGTTCTCTTTCCTCTTCACTCTCCCACTGTGCTTCCTCGTGGTCGTGGGTGTAGCCTTTTTGGCCACTTCCTTCTTAGTACTTGAAGAATTTCTTGCAAAACGTCTGGTTGCCTGCACGGTAGACTGCCGAGCAGATGGTGAAGCTTGGACGGACTGCTTAGCAGACGGTTTATCTATCCCGGACTTCTGAGCTGGAGGTCCTGCTGTGACGGACTACTGGGCTGTAGGAGCAGAGGCATCAGACTGCTGACCATGCGTTGAAGCTATGTTGGGTTTCTGCGCAGGTGGTGCCAACTTGTCGGTGTGCTGAGGAGGCCGTGGCAACATGTTGGTTTGCTGAGCAGGAAGTGCTAACACATTGGTATGCTGATCACACGTCTGCGGGCCGACGAACTGATGAGCAGTCAGTTCTGGACCTACAGACTACTTAGCAGGTGGTTCTGAAGCATCAGACTGCTTAGAAGTTTGTTCCACCAGGTTGGTCTGCTGAGCATGTGCTGCAGCTAGGTCCCCCCCCCCCCGCTACTTCAGCGGCCGGCATCTGAACCGGTGGTGCATCATCAGCAGTTATAGGCCTTGCCACTGGCTGCTTGGGGGCGGAGGATGACATGGCCTGTATGCCACAAAGTCGGGCCGGCTGATCACAGGTTGATGCAACAGCCCACGAGAGCTGCTGTGGCAAGGAGAGTGTCACCAGTTGAGGGGCGATAGTGGTTGCTCTAGGCGGGGCTTCAGGAATCTCATCGATGAACTCTATTTCCTTTCGTGGCCACTTGATGTGATGTAACAGTGTTTCTCCCAAGGTCCTTTGCTCATTGAAGTCTCTTAGGACATTCTTCAAGGCAAATTCATTGAATCCAGGCTTTACTTCAGTCACGTAGCACTTCACACAGCCTGGCTTCAATGGCACATTGTCCAAGAAGAGGCCATCTTCCAAGAAGGATGGGCAAACCCAGGCTATTGCACATTTTAATGTACCTTCATATTGTGTAAGCACGCCCTTCAGTCTATCTTTTATTCCAGATAGATCAGATATAGTATCATCACGAGCAGCTGCAGTCTCAGTGTCACTAGGGCCAGCTGATGCACAACTACTCTTGTGCAGTGTTGTCGCGCAATAAGCAACATCATCCATGCCCTCCTCCCCTCCCATCTGCTGGCTATCTGTCAGTGTTAGAGTCTTCTGCATCATCAATGACTCCTCAACATCCTTTCGAACAGCCGGATAAATCTCCTTCTTCAACTTTTCAAACAATGCATTCTGCTTCATTTCACTCCTCGCTTTTTTCATGATGAGTCTCTCTTCTTTGCTGAGTGTGAAAGCCCTCTTGTGCGGGACATTAACATATATACCCCTTGCATGGCCAAGGGGCTCTTTTGTGTCCAGAGCAATGGACAGAATGTCACATGGCCCTGAGTTCTCGTAGAACCTTCCAGGGATCTTGGAAGCCTCTACCATCACTTCATAAAGTTTGGCGTCACGTGCGTTTTCAAAGTAATAAGTTCCGTCATCACGCCTCTTTGCACATGCCCGCAAGTAGTCTCTGGCATGTTCGCCCTTGATTTCACTAAAGGCCGGATTCCCACCCACCGCTACTGCTTCTTTGTCGTCCTGTTCCCATATCAGTTTCATGCCATAGTATCCTGCCACACCCATATGGTGGGGGTGTATGTTCTTCTTTCGAAGTTCCGATTGCTTGAAACTCTTTGCAGCAAACTCTGGAGTTGCCCTGACCCTTTTGAATTCTGCCCAGTCTGCCATTGTAATTTGGGGGTATGCGGGGATTGGGTCCTTGCCTTCACTCAAGTACTTCTTGTACAACACGTGCTTCCAGTTTCTCCAAGCATCCCTAGCCTTCTTCAGTGCAGCGTGTTCCACCTACATTCTCCACTGCTCTGGAACGTTGAAGTGATCCATGATCTCCTGGACTATCCTTCGCCGTGTTTCTATGCCAGCCTTCCGAAACCCCGGCAGATTAATGTTGAGCCTTGCCCTACCAACAAATCCACACACACTCCTGAACATCATGCGTGCTTTATCTAGTTTAGTTGGAGCCCAGGACTTTAAATCAATCTCGGTTACTTCATATACACCTTTAGGCTGGTGTGTGGGCTTCCTTGGAGCGTTCCTCCGTGTCCTGACCGGAAGGGTAATTGCTGCAGCTCTATCCCGTTCAAGACTACTTGATCCCTTACAATCTGCTGAAGACCTAGGGTTGTCCGAATTAGATGAAGATACATGGCCTGAATGAGTGCTGTCGCTGCTACTCGACATCTACAGAGAACACATGCGAAACTCAGGAAAGGAGGATAAGCATAACACTAACAACTTGGTATCAAGCTTTCTAAACATGCCATGCAATAATTTAGAAAAGGGACAATTGCATTTTTGCCCCTAGTTGGTTCCTACCCACACGGGTTTTGTCCTTACTTTTTGAGCTTGCTCAGTTTTTCCCTTACATTTTCCATCGACGTCCCTCCAATGCCCTTTGACCATTTGACCAGAACTTTGAAAATTCATAACTAATACATATGAACTCACAAAAATGCAAATAATATATCAAAATGTTCAGATAAACATTACCTTTATGTGCATATCATTTCCATTCAGGACAAAAGCACCCTTTAAACTACCCGAGGTAATTAATGTTATTAACATTATTAAAAATAAAAAGGTATAAACAATATTTTTTTCATGAATAAAAATTACATGCAAATGTAGGTGATGTTTTCTGAACATCCTGATATCTTATTTACATTTTTCTGAGTTTGTATCAATTTGTTATGAAGTTTCCAAATAATAATCAAAGTCGTATGAATATTCATAACAAGATGATATGAACTCAGAAAAATGCAAATAAGATATCTGGATGTTTAGAAAACATCACCTACATTTGCATGTAATTTTTATTCATGAAAAAAATCGTTTATACCTTTTTATTTTTAATAATGTTAGTAACTTTAATTATCTCAGGTAGTTTAAAGGGTGCTTTTTTCTTGAATGCAAATGATATGCACATAAAGGTAATGTTGATCTGAACATTTTGATATCTTATTTGCATTTTTCTGAGTTCATATGAATTAGTTATGAATTTTCAAAGTTTTGGTCAAACAGTCAAAGGGCATTCGAGGAACCACGATGGAAAAAGTAAGGCCAAAATTGGGCAAGCTCTAAAAGTAAGGGAAAAACCCGTGGGTAGGAACCAACTAGGGGTAATGATGCAATTGTCCCTTTAGAAAATGTACGGCTAATTTGTTAAGTTTGTGTGACTCGGGCGCCCACGATATGTAAATAGGCAGTAACTTATTGGAACAAATACAACTTATATGTAGTAAGGAAGGTAGATAATGAACATATATACACTCTCCGTTATTTATAGCCAATTTGGGAACATACAGAACGAAATTGGAAGAGGGATTGCGAGGAAATATGCCTCACCGCGATGGAGAACAGTAATGCAAACCCGGCCGGACCACAAGAGAGGCGAGGGTCACTACGTCGATATGCTCGATGGTGGCTGGCGAGCAAACGAAGACGGCGAGGCGCGGGCCGCCGCATGTTGGTAATGGCAGTGGAGGTAGGCTTGATGCCGAAGAGCGGCCACACGGCCGGGGTGAGCACGACGGCGCCAGAGAGGGTTCTGCTGTGGATCTGGGGGAGGGGAGCTGGCGAAGGAGATTGGGTGGACTAGTTGAGTGAAATGCGGGCGGACGGTGGGGGGGTGTTGGCGGCCTAGGTTAAAAGGGTGAAAAATATCCCCGGTCGCCGCGCATGCGGAAAGGCCTATGCAAACGGTTGCCTCTAAGCGCCCGTGTGCACAAACAGAATAATTTCTTTTTAAATGAAGACGTACTAATTTTGAAATGAAGACGTGAGTTCATCGTTTTGCCTCTAATTTTTTCGCACGTAAACCAATCACAATTTTACCATGGGTTTGATTTGCTGGCGCATTTTAGGTCTCGTGTGCTACATGGAAGACATTTTTTGGCATTTACCATGCATGTTGGCATATAAATCAATTCCTAGCCGGACTGCATTTCCTATCGAAAGGAATGAGGATTGCCGTTCGATCTGGGAGCATCCAATGGTGCAGACATACGATCCGTGGGGTTTGGGTTCTGGCCAATCAGAACACACGACTCAGATCGCGCGCGCAGTGAGGGGGGGGCATCGTCCATTGTTTCGTAGGCACACGACTTTCGTGTGTGAACCATGTGCTATTTGAAAACATTTTTTTGGGAGGGGCTATTTGAAAACATGTACATGTGTTGTCGAAAGGGATGATGATCGCCGTTCGATCAAGGAGAATCCAACGGTGCAGACGTACGATCCGTGGGGTTTGGTTTCTGGCCAATCAGAATGCACGACTCAGATTGCGCGCGTGGTAGAGGGGTGGGGTGCATCGACCACGGTTTAGTGGACACACGGCTTTCGTGAGTGAACCGTGTGCTCTTTGAAAACATTTACATTACCTAACATCATATTTTTGTTCGAATGAAAACATGAGTTCATTGTTTCGCCTCCAATTTTTTTCCACGGTAAGAAATCATGAGTATAGTGGAGAGTGTCATATACTAGTATCATGAATATTCAGTACATATGATACTAGTGTATGATACTACCTTTAATTAATTATAGCGCATAGTATAATACATAGAGTATAGTATCATATATAGATCATATTTATTTCCATGCATGACACAAATTAGCATTGCATTTAACATGACACGGTATCTACCTACTATGTTACTCTAACCCTCTTTATATATATTTAATTCTTTGCCACATCATCATACTTGCTATTTCCGAGTGCATGACATCTTTGGCCACTATGGCCAGCCTTATATAGTGGGGAGTATCATATACTATATATATAGTATCATGCATATGATACTAGTGTATGATAATGCGTACGTACCTTCATAGTGCATATATAGTATCATAGAGTAGTACTAGCTCCCTCTGTAAACTAATATAAGAGCGTTTAGATTACTAAATAGTGACCTAAACGCTCTTATATTAGTTTACGAAGGGAGTATATATATCATAGATGATTGTATTTATGAATTGAGCCCTATAAGGCTGGTTGTAATGGGGGGGGGTATTATATTATAGTAGTAGTATCATGCATGCATATATATAATAGTGTAGCTAGGATACTACTTCCGTAATGCATAGTATCATAAGTTAACATCTTAGGTTGCCTTACTAATTGTCATGCATCACACAAAGTAGTAGTACAACATTTAATATGACACGGTATCATGATATGATACCACATCCTCTCTTGTGTGCCACATCATCCACAAAGTCTAGTTGGCATGCATGATACCGCTTATGATAATACCATTACAACTAGCCTAAACCGGAAAGGAGGGAGTATGAGGCTAGCCACAATGGAGAGTAGTACACTAGTAACATACACATATCCCTAGACTATATATGTTACTACCTTCATAGTGGGTAGTAACATAAGTACAGTGTCATGCAAAGCTTCATTTCTTATGTTACAGACTCATATTGCATTGGGACATGTGATGCTACAGTAACTAGCTAAGTTACTGAAACTATCTCTCTCCCCATTAACTTGTTGCCACATAAGCAAGTTTGCTGAGTTGGAGTGGGTGTTATTGCTGAAGTTACTCCCACTATGGCTAGTCTGATACTAGCTAGTCGTCTATGATATACTAGCTACCTCACTAAGAGCATGGATGGTTAATAATACAACCAAGGGTCGGCTATAAGAAGTTGCCATGTCATATACAGCCAACCTCTTAGCGGGCATGTACAATAATAAGTTTTATATACATACTAGTTTATCAATAGTTGGCCCACCTTACATCCTCACAAAATGTCTTGGGTCTCGTGTTTCAGCTAGCTCTACTAACCAAGAGCCCGCTTCTCTTCTCTTTCCTCCAACTAATAAGCACACATATATTATTCTATTCCTTAGAGCCATACTACCCACAGTGGGAGTAACATAGGTAGTAACATCACACATATCTAGATAAAATAGATGTTGTGGCAAGCAATAAATAAAGAAAGAGAGGGAAGCAGTAATATAGCTAGTTATTAGTAGTATGAGCAACATCACATGTACATATCAAGGAAAGATGTGTCTATAACCTAATAAATGAAGTGTTGCATGTTACCACGCATATATGTTACTCCCCACTATAGAGGTAGTAACATAGACTAGTAACACATGGGCATGTTACTAGTCTATGTTACTACCCATTGTGGCTAGTCTGAGTAACATCACACATCTCAAGGAAAGATGAGTCTATAGCCTAATAAATGAAGTGTTGCATGTTACTACACATATGTTACTCCCCACTATAGAGGTAGTAACATAGACTAGTAACATTCTATGTTACTACCCATTGTCGCTAGTCTTATGTCACTCTATTGTGTACTTACTTGCTCTAATGCATAGTGTCGGGGATATACCCCGCGGTATGACCCGGCCGGGACTTGGTAAACCGACAGATGTTAAGTCAGATGATAACCCGGCAGATGTTAAGTCAGATGATAACCCGACAGATGTTAAGTCAGATGATAACCCGACAGATGTTAAGTCAGATGATAACCCGACAGATGTTAAGTCAGATGATAACCCGACAGATGTTAAGTCAGATGATAATCCGGCAGATAGTCATAACCCGACAGACAGTCATAACCCAGCAGACATAGTCGCCTGGGGTTAATAAGCCCGAGACGTTAAGAAACCCAAGATGTTAAGAAGCCCATGAAGAGAAGTCAGAATAGTTTAAGTCTTAATCCGAGTTGGACTCTACATGTAACTCGCCCCTTCGACATATATAAGGAGGGGCAGGGCACCCCAAGAGGGGGGAGAAGAGAAAGAATCTTAGGGCTAGACATAACTAGGAGAGCTGGTTTACGGCGACTCCCTCGTGATCGTAATGAGACCTAGCCTGAAACAACATGTAGGGTTGTTACCAGATGATGTTTCCCGGGGCCCGAAGCTGTCTAAACCCTTGTCTTGTGTTGCATCTCTCGATTCCGCTCAACCCCTCTCAAGCTACATAGTAGCATAACATTTATTATGATATGGTTTCATGATATGATACTTAACCCTCTCTTTCTTCATTTAATTAATTCTATGACAACTCATCAAAATTGCCTAGTTGGCATGCATGATACTAGCTATGATACCCCCTTACTATCAGCCTAGCAAAGGTGTACTGTCATGGGTTTGTCACGGCAGATGTCCTTGTGAAAGGACTTAGTCGTGGAGCCATCGCAACGGGTTAACTTAAAGGGGTTAAAACGGACAAGGGGACACGAGAGGTTTATACTAGTTCGGCCCCTTCGATGAAGGTAAAAGCCTACGTCTAGTTGTGATTGGTATTGCTAGGGTTTCGAAGGCCAGGGAGTGAATCCGCTTTGTATGGCTCTAGAATTGTTGTGTGTTGTCCCTGAACCGCTGCCGCGTCGTCCCTTTATATACATAGGTTGACGCCCGCCGGCTTACAGAGTCCCGAAGACGGATCATAAACGTGTCCGGTTCGGTCTCTATCCTTCCTATCTTACAATACAAGCTACATATTAAGGCTGGTTTACATCTACAGGCCATAACTCGCCTCTGGGCCTTGGGCCTTCATAAAGCGCCATCATTCTTACATCTTCATGGGCTTCTAATCTTCATAAAGTTAATCCGGTTACCCCTGGCCGGTTTATGTCCAGTAGTAATATCCCCAACATTAGGCCCCAGATTGGTTTGAAGTTGTTCATGTCAATCTTCAATACTTAGAAAAAACTCCGCCTTTGCATCTTCACCTTGATTCTGTAAACCGCCGTGACATCATACTCCCGGATCATGATAAACCGTCCTGACGTCATCTATCCATTGTGGCTGAAGATTCTCTTCATTAATGCATATCCAGTCATCGAGGCGACATCATTATTAACTATCCATTTTTGAGCTCCTCGATTCCCGCACTTGTCGCTTTATCGCTTCGCCTTATAAATAGGTCCACGGGTCTTTATTATTTTCCCCCTTCGTCTCCTTCGCTTCTTCCTCCTCACAACCTCTCTTCCCCTGAGCGCCGTCGCCGTCGCCGAGCTTCTCCTCTGCCTCCGCTGCATCAACCTGACCGTTACCAGAAAACTGCGGCGTTCCTCAGTTGCTTCAACAATCACGGCAAGTCTTTTTCTTCCCCCCTGTCGATCTTGTCTAGGGTTTCCTTGTTCTTCGCAGTTCTCTGAAGTTCATCAGTGTTTCGGTGCTGTTCTTCCCTGTTCCTCCTTAGTCTATAGATGGACACTTCATGCTTGACGTATCTCTTGCCGTGGATAATCTTTTGTTACCACCACAAACCCTTATGCGCAAAAAACTGATCTAGTCCTTCATAAACTGTTTTGGGTCCTACTCTTTTTAGGTCAGAATATTTTTGCCTTTCTGTCTTCGGTAGATCCAAAATTCCCATGTGATCCTGTGAAACTTGTTTTTCCTTACTTAGCCCTTTTTGCCTTAGATCTGTATCCTCTGTAGGCAGTTTACCTTTGCGAAAACAATCTATCTCATACCATTAGTCCCCTAGTAAACCGGCAAACCTTCTTTATGTTGATTGTAATAATCCGGTTTAACAACACATGCATGCCCTTGATATGATCTTGCTATTCGCTATTGTATTCGTCTCCGGTTTACGCAGTTTCACATACCTGTATATCTTTATTCCACTGCATCTTGTATACCACCATGAATAATTTGTAAACCAGCATTTCTTTTCCAGCCTTTTGTTTGACAATGGCCAAAGTTTGCTGCTTGCAATTGGGCTCGTTCTCGGGTCACCGAGGAACAGTTGAACGGAATGGTCAGCATGGGTACTTTGCCTAAGAAAACTGAAATTCGATGGCGAGTTCCAGGAACAGAAAATCCTCCAACCCCAAGGTAGGGCGAGGTTGTGGTCTTTGTCGACCACATAGGCTATGGTTTCAAACCGCCAGGGTCAAAGTTCTACTGAGATGTGCTTGCTAGTTTCCAACTCCATCCTCAAGATATCGGACCCAACTCGGTGTCCAATCTATGCAATTTCCAGGTCTTCTGTGAAGTGTACCTGCAAGAAGAGCCCACTGCTGAGCTGTTCTGGGACTTTTTTCATCTAAACCGGCACACAGAGTTTGTAAATGGCCCCAATACTGAGCTTGGCGGTGTCTCAGTTCAAAAGCGGAAAGAAGTTGAATTCCCTCATGCCAAACTACACAACCACCCTAAGGAATGGAACCAGACTTGGTTTTACTGTAGAGATACTTCTCCTGAAGATGAAAATCCCCTTCCAGGCTATCGTGATCACCGGCTTTCCAACACCCATCCTATGCCGCAACGCTTAAGTTCTGCAGAACGGGCCAAGTATGCCCCTCAACTCGCTAAGCTCCAGGCTTTTATGGCCAACGGTTTGACAGGCGTTGATTTCGTGCGCTGTTTGATATCTTGGAGCATCCTGCCACTAAGCCGGCGCCCTGGTTTAATGCGTGAGTACATCGGTGATGTTGAAGACCCTCAACGCCGTATCAACATTCAGGTGACCGATGAAGAGGTCACTGAAAGTGTAAAGAAAATTTTGAATGAATCGGAATCAGTCTGTAGTCAAATCGGCTTAAACCCCTTCTATACCAAGAACAAACCGCCTGCTGTAAGCACTATACATCCTTTTCATCTTTGACGTCTTTAACTTGCCTCAACTTGTAATCCTTCTTCTGTTTATGTATGAATAGGGTGATGATCCCTTCTGGAAACGGAAATCCGTAGAGAAAGCAGTGAAGCCAACCGGGGATAAAGCGGTCAAAACATCTCGTCCCAAAACCAAAGCCGTCAAGCGGACCTCAAAGCGGAAAACGGCTGACCGGATCAACATGGAACTTGATGACGATGCTGATGATCCGGAAGTTGAGGTAGAACTTGACTCACTTGGCTCCCTTTTCATGAACCTCATTAACAATGATCTTTATCAGGTGGACGTAGAAGGCAGCCAAGCTGATGAGTAGAGGTAATTACCCTTTCCTCCGGTTCAGACTCTATGCCAACACAAAAAACCCGCAAGCAGTCCGGAAAGTAAGCTTTTCTCATCCTCTTGCATACTTGGACCCAAAATTTATTTTTAAGACACAGCAGCATGAAGCTCTCCGGACAACCCGACACAGTGGCCAACAGGTCACTTCGACCGGTTTACCAGATACCCCGGTTCGGAAGCGCCGGTCTGAGGTCTCTTCCACTTCTGACCATTCTTATCCCAAGGAAGGTTATTTCAAACAACCTCTTAATCCGTCCGATTCAAATTATCAGGTGACACATCCCTCATCCTCTGGCGAGTCGACAGCAACCCAACTCCCTCCTCTAAAAACTGTGGCTGGGTAAGTTTTCAAACTCTTTCTTCCAATGCGTTGCAAATCTTGAATAAGATGCTAACCCTCTTTTAATTTATTTGCAGAGCCAAAGCCAGGCCCAGCAAGAAAGCTCGGGTCAACAATCCGCCAGAAGACTAGGCAGTTTTTGAAGAAGAACAGAGAGGTGAACTGGACCACACTCGTGAACCGGAGGGTCCTCATCCTGAAACCGCCGCTGATGAACCGCCCCTTCAAGATCAGAACACTGATGAACCACCGAAAGCTGACCCTGTCGTGCCTAACACTGAACCGACAGCTCCAAACCGGGCTAGTCCAATGAGAGATACTGAAACTCCGTCATCACCCGCAAAAACCACTGAAGGCCAAGGAGATGATGTTATTGTTACTGGTATGGGCCATAGCTCTCCTGGCCATCCCGTAATTTGGGCCCAACATAGTACCAAAGAAGAGCGTGCTGCTAGGGAGAAGGGCAAATGGAGTACTGACTTATCAAGTTATGCCCATCTCAACGCTGAAGAGCTTCACTCCAGTTTCTTAAACCGTCTGCACTCAAACCGTGACTATGAAGCCGGCTTGGTAAATTTAATGAAATAACGCTATGAGGTATTTTCATCTCCCTTTACTTCTTAATTCCAAGGTTGACACGCCAACCTAAGTAGCCCCCAAGGGCCGTTTTATGATGTTAATCGTGAACCGGGTCTTTGTAATACCTTAAGTCTCTCCCACTGATCCTCAAAATGTTAGGTCCTTAGTGAAAACCAAGGCCGATACTTTACCAATGTAATGATACAGCTTTCCTCAGCATAGCCCCCAAAGGCTGGTTTAGCTTTGCAAGGTAATCCGGGTTTTAATCCATGCGTACGTTTTGAACAGATGTACATTAGCCCCCAAGTGTCAAGGATAATGCTTGCATTGTTCTGGAGACTTTATAAAAGATGTAGTGAATTAGAGCAAATAGGCATTAGCCCCGAAGTACGAAGTGCATAACTTGTTATACGCTTTGTACTTTAGAAAACATATATCCTGTTGTTTGACATTTGTTCATTGTAGTAGGCCGAACTAAGCAATAGAGATGCCTGGACTGCTAATTTGCAAGAGAATGTGAAGTCTCAACAAGTAGAAGCTGCAAAAGCTAAAGAGGAGCTGACCAAAGCCCTGGCAGCGATGGAAAAGCTAAAAGAGTCTTTTAACAAAGATCGTGCTGACTGGGAAACCGAGAAAACCGGTTTAACCAAAAGAGCTGAAGAGGCTGAAGCGGCCCTGAAACCAGTTGTGGATGAACTAACTGGGTTGAAACGGCAAATAAACGCCATGACTTCCGCTATCTTTGGTAAGTATCTCTTTATATAGTTTGTCCAATTCATGAAACCTTATCATTGTCCAGAACACTAATTTTAAACCGGAACAGGCACTCGTATTGCTCATATGGGCACAAATATGCGGATGAAGCTTAAAGCGGCTTATACCCTTATTGAACAGCTGTACTCTGGGTCCCAGCGTGCAATTTGTACTGCAGCTTACAATAAACCGGCGCCATCACTGATAAAGGAAACTCTTGAGAAGCTGGCCATGTTACCAGCCCGGATTACTGAACTGAAGAAGGCAGCTGCAAGAGCAGGGGCATTAACCACACTAATCCGAGCCAAGGCATGGATTCCAGATCTTGAAGCGGAGGACATCATCAAAGGATATCCAGGTGTGAAAGAGGACGGTTCAAACTTTGACAATGATGACCTCCGAAGGCTGACCAAAGAAATGCGACCAATAGCTAGCAAGCTGGCAGAGGACACAGACTTGTCTCATTTCCAACCGGCTTATGACGCTGAAGGGAAGAGAAAGCCTGCCGAAATCCATGAAGTCGAAGAACTAGTACCTCCAATTCGTAAGCACACCTACACTCCTGATATTAACCCTTCCAGCCTTATCCATGAAGAGGTTGTGTTTCAAGCGTTAACTGGAATTGATTGGTCGACGGTTGATTTCCAGTGTCTGGGAAGGGATGAAGAAGAAGTGATCGCACCAACTGACCCTCTACCATCAAACCGTCCAGACGAAGCATCTTAAACCGGCCGCCGGTTTACCAGCTATTGTGTGCCAATGCTGAAAAACAACTATTCAATTGGAGCCGTTTGAGAGCTTCATGTAATAGGATAACAAAAACTCCTTTATCTGTTAAGCCATCGAGCATGTTTTGTGACGCTTTGATAATGTGAAAACTTGCTCCATCTTTTGGGATCTATTTATGCTTAACCCATATGAATTGTGTTCCTCATTGGATGACCAACTGCCTCTATGGTAAAGGTGTAAACACCAATCCGGAGCAGTGATAACTCCATCCTTAATTCGACGAATTATGATAATAAACCGTACCGGTATATAATAAACACCGAGTTTTCCTTATAACACTGGCGGCTTGTTAGTCAAAACCAGACCGGGGTAACGAACACCGGTTTATAACTGATCATGTACTAACAACTTGTAGTTGAGAGCCATGCTGGGTCAAGGACACCGGTTTATTAGAAGACATTATGAACCTCTATAAAGTCAAAAAAACTTAACAAATAAGAGTCAAAAAAGAAATATGCAAGGCTTTTTACAAGCTGCTAGGCTCCAAATCGACGCTTTTCATGGGCTGCCAGGCCTCTGGGTTAAACCATTTGACAAAGCCTTTTAAGATGGGCCTCCAATTAACCAATCGTCGTTTTAACTGTGACAAGTTCGGGGTCTATATAAGATTAACTTGTCAAACGTTCGGCGGGTCATACCAGGATTACCTGGACAGGAGTGGCTTACTTTATGAAGGCAGGTTAACCCGGGGTTTTAGGTGAATACACCAGGCTTCCAAGCCGTGGCTTGATAGCCAATTACAAGGGTCCTTTCAAACTCTTTGTTGCTTTGCACAAAAAGCCCCCAAGTAACTTCGTGAGCTGTGCTCAGTGGGTGCCCATGTTTGAGTTTGTGCTTTGTGCAACACTCTCTTTGGCCCCACATAATTTCCTTTGTGGCTAAACACCTATCAAGAGGTGTAGCTATGGTGTGATAACAATCAAGACCCCTAGTGATATCCCTTTGTAGTTTTAAACCAATCAAGAGGTGTAGCTATGGTTCAGATAGGACCAAGCCCCCTAGTGATTTTCTTTATATTCGTGCGGCAGCAGAGACCGGTTTAACAAAAAGCTCCGCTTTGTCAGTAGAAACTCTTGTAAGCACACACATGATGTAAAAAGAACAGATACCCCGCTTTAATGGAGGCTCCGGTTTATTATATAATATATACATCATCATAAATATGTACATATGAAGAGCCTATGGCTCAAGTATAGTAAGACAGAAGAAGAGCTATGTTCCATGGCCGCTTGGTCTTCTCCTCCAATTTATGTGAGTCTTTGTGCTCTCGAACATCAATGAGGTAGTATGACCCGTTGTGCAGATTCTTGCCGACCACAAAAGGACCTTCCCAAGGTGGGGATAACTTGTGCATATCAGTTTGATCCTGGATGAGCCGGAGCACCAAATCACCCTCTTGAAAGGTTCTGGTCTTAACCCGGCAGCTGTGTTAACGTCGGAGATCTTGTTGATAAATCGCCGAACGTGCTGCTGCAAGATCACGCTCCTCATCTAACATGTCCAGAGAATCCTGACGAGCTGTCTCGTTATCCGCTTGAACGTAAGCTGCCACACGGGGCGAGTCGTGATGGATGTCTCTAGGGAGAACCGCCTCCGCTCCATAAACCATGAAGAAAGGTGTGTAACCCGTCAATCTGTTAGGCGTGGTGTTGATGCTCCATAACATCGAAGGCAATTCCTCCACCCAACAACCCGGTGTCCGCTTCAAAGGAACCATAAGCCAGGGTTTAATACCTCTCAAAATTTCTTGATTTGCCCTCTCTGTTTGACCATTAGATTGGGGGTGAGCCACCGATGCTATATCAAGCCGGATGTGCTCACGTTGGCAGAACTCCTCCATCTCTCCCTTTGACATATTAGTACCATTATCAGTTATAATACTGTGTGGAAAGCCAAACCGAATATCACCTTTTTGATGAATTGAACCGCCGTGGCCGGATCACACTTACTGACTGGTTCTGCCTCCACCCATTTGGTGAATTTATCAACTGCCACTAACAAGTGGGTCTTTTTGTCCTTGGATCGCTTAAAGGGTCCAACCATATCAAGCCCCCAAGTCACAAACGGCCAAGTTATTGGAATCATCCTCAACTCCTGAGCCGGAATGTGAGCACGGTGTGCGAATTTTTGACAACCGTCACATCTCTTGACTAAATCCTCCACATCAGCATGAGCCGTTAACTAGTAAAAACCACGGCGAAAAGCTTTAGCAACCAAAGACTTTGAACCGGCATGGTGACCACAATCCCCTTCATGGATTTCTCGCAAAATCTCACAACCCTATTGAGGTGAAACACAACGCTGAATTGCTCCTGAAACGCTGTAACGATGTAACTCCCCATTGAGTATGGTCATGGACTTGGAACACCAGATTATCAGTCGGGCCAAGGTTTCATCGTCCGGTAACTCGCCCCGGTTCATGTAAGCCAGATACGGGATTGTCCAATCCGGTATGACATGCAAAGCCACCACCAATTGAGCCTCCGGATCAGGAATAGCCAACTCTTCCTCTGTTGGTACCTTAACTGACGGATTATGCAGTACGTCAAGAAAGACATTTGGTGGAACCGGTTTTTGCTGAGAACCAAGGCGACTTAAAGCGTCTGCCGCTTCATTCTTTCGCCGGTCTATATGGTCCAGCTGATAACCCTTGAAGTGACCAACCACTGTATCCACCTCTCGGTAGTATGCAGCCATAAGTGGGTCTTTAGAATCCCAAGTGCCAGACACCTGTTGAGCCACCAGATCTGAATCCCCGAAGCACTTAACCCGGCTTAAGTTCATCTCCTTAGTCATTCGAAGACCGTGGAGTAAGGCCTCATATTCAGCTGCATTGTTAGTACAAGGGAACATTAAACGGAGGACATAACAAAACTTGTCACCTCGTGGGGAATTTAGTATGACTCCAGCCCCCGAGCCTTCCAACTGCCTGGATCCATCAAAGTGAATAGTCCAATACGTATTATCTGGCTTCTCCTCTGGTGCCTGCAACTCTGTCCAATCATTTATGAAGTCCACGAGTGCCTGGGATTTGATCGTTGTGCGAGGTATATATTTGAGCCCGTGAGGTCCAAGCTCAATAGCCCACTTGGCAATCCGGCCCGTTGCTTCTCTGTTTTGAATGATATCTCCCAGAGGGGCTGAACTTACCACTGCGTTAGGATGACCCTGAAAATAGTGTTTAAGCTTCCGGCTTGCCATAAACACTCCATATACCAGCTTCTGCCAATGTGGATACCTCTGCTTTGACTCAATGAGCACCTCACTGATATAATAAACCGGCCGTTGAACCGGATATTCCTTGCCAACTTCCTTGCGCTCTACCACAATAGCCACGCTAACAGCTGGGGCATTAGCAACCACATATAACAATAATGGCTCCTTATCGATCGATGCTGCAAGCACAGGCGGTTCAGCGAACTGCCGCTTCAGATCCTCAAACGCTTTATCAGCTGCCTCGCTCCAGACAAAATTATCTGTTTTCTTGGGCATCTGATATAAAGGGATAGCCTTCTCCCCAAGATGACTGATAAACCGGCTCAAAGCCACAATCCGTCCGGCCAGATGTTGAACGTCATTGATGCACGCCGGTTTAGCCAAAGATGTAATTGCTAATTTTTTTCTGGATTAGCCTCAATGCCTCTATTTGACACCAGAAAACCCAAGAGTTTGCCCGCCGGTTGATAACCCACAAGTGTAGGGGATCGCAACAGCTTTCGAGGGTAGAGTATTCAACCCAAATTTATTGATTCGACACAAGGGGAGCCAAAGAATATTCTCAAGTATTAGCAGCTGAGTTGTCAATTCAACCACACATGGAAACTTAGTATCTGCAACAGAGTGTTTAGTAGCAAAGAAATATGATAGTGGTGGTAGCGGCAACAAAAGTAAAGACAACAAAAGTAATGTTTTTGGTATTTTGTAGTGATTGTAACAGTAGCAACGGGAAAGTAAATAAGCGTAAACCAGTATATGGAAAACTCGTAGGCACTGGATCAGTGATGGATAATTATGCCGGATGCGGTTCATCATGTAACAGTCATAACATAGGGTGACACAGAACTAGCTCCAATTCATCAATGTAATGTAGGCATGTATTCCGTATATAGTCATACATGCTTATGGAAAAGAACTTGCATGACATCTTTTGTCCTACCCTCCCGTGGCAGCGGGGTCCTATTGGAAACTAAGGGATATTAAGGCCTCCTTTTAGTAGAGAACAGGAACAAAGCATTAGCACATAGTGAATACATGAACTCCTCAAACTAAGGTCATCACTGGGAGTGGTCCCGATTATTGCCACTTCGGGGTTGCCGGATCATAACACATAGTAGGTGACTATAGACTTGCAAGATAGGATCAAGAACTCACATATATTCATGAAAACATAATAGGTTCAGATCTGAAATCATGGCACTTGGGCCCTAGTGACAAGCATTAAGCATAGCAAAGTCATAGCAACATCAATCTCAGAACATAATGGATACTAGGGATCAAACCCTAACAAAACTAACTCGATTACATGATAAATCTCATCCAACCCATCACCGTCCAGCAAGCCTACGATGGAATTACTCATGCACGGCGGTGAGCATCATGAAATTGGTGATGGAGGATGGTTGATGATGACGACGGCGACAAATCCCCCTCTCCGGAGCCCTGAACGGACTCCAGATCAGCCCCCCCGAGAGGTTTTAGGGCTTGGCGGCGGCTCCGTATCGTAAAACGCGATGATTTCTTCTCTTTGATTTTTTTCTCTCCGAAAGCAAATATATAGAGTTGGAGTTGGCGTTGGAGGGTTTCCAGGGGGCCCACGAGGTAGGGGGCGCACCCTAGGGGGGGCGCCCCCCACCCTCGTGAGAAGGGTGTGGGCCCCCTGGTCGTCATCTTTGGCGAGGATTTTTATTGTTTTTTCTAAGATGTTCCGTGGAGTTTCAGGTCATTCCGAGAATATTTGTTTTCTGCACATAAAACAATACCATGGCAATTCTGCTGAAAACAGCGTTAGTCCGGGTTAGTTCCATTCAAATCATACAAGTTAGAGTCCAAAACAAGGGCAAAAGTGTTTGGAAAAGTAGATACGACGGAGACGTATCAACTCCCCCAAGCTTAAACCCTTGCTTGTCCTGAAGCATTTTAGTTGACAAACTGAAAGAAAGAAAAAAAACTTTTACAAACTCTGTTTGCTCTTGTTGTTGTAACTATGTTAAGCTAGCATTCAAGTTTTCAGCATAGATCATAACTAACCACATTTTCAATAATTCTCAGGTCTCATAACTACTCATATCAATAGCATAATCAACTAGCAAGTCATAATAATAGCTTGGTCTTCTCCTCCAATTTATGTGAGTCTTTGTGCTCTCGAACATCAATGAGGTAGTATGACCCGTTGTGCAGATTCTTGCCGACCACAAAAGGACCTTCCCAAGGTGGGGATAACTTGTGCATATCAGTTTGATCCTGGATGAGCCGGAGCACCAAATCACCCTCTTGAAAGGTTCTGGTCTTAACCCGGCAGCTGTGATAACGTCGGAGATCTTGTTGATAAATCGCCGAACGTGCTGCTGCAAGATCACGCTCCTCATCTAACATGTCCAGAGAATCCTGACGAGCTGTCTCGTTATCCGCTTGAACGTAAGCTGCCACACGGGGCGAGTCGTGATGGATGTCTCTAGGGAGAACCGCCTCCGCTCCATAAACCATGAAGAAAGGTGTGTAACCCGTCAATCTGTTAGGCGTGGTGTTGATGCTCCATAACACCGAAGGCAATTCCTCCACCCAACAACCCGGTGTCCGCTTCAAAGGAACCATAAGCCAGGGTTTAATACCTCTCAAAATTTCTTGATTTGCCCTCTCTGTTTGACCATTAGATTGGGGGTGAGCCACCGATGCTATATCAAGCCGGATGTGCTCACGTTGGCAGAACTCCTCCATCTCTCCCTTTGACATATTAGTACCATTATCAGTTATAATACTGTGTGGAAAGCCAAACCGGAATATCACCTTTTTGATGAATTGAACCGCCGTGGCTGGATCACACTTACTGACTGGTTCTGCCTCCACCCATTTGGTGAATTTATCAACTGCCACTAACAAGTGGGTCTTTTTGTCCTTGGATCGCTTAAAGGGTCCAACCATATCAAGCCCCCAAGTCACAAACGGCCAAGTTATTGGAATCATCCTCAACTCCTGAGCCGGAATGTGAGCACGATGTGCGAATTTTTGACAACCGTCACATCTCTTGACTAAATCCTCCACATCAGCATGAGCCGTTAACTAGTAAAAACCACGGCGAAAAGCTTTAGCAACCAAAGACTTTGAACCGGCATGGTGACCACAATCCCCTTCATGGATTTCTCGCAAAATCTCACAACCCTATTGAGGTGAAACACAACGCTGAATTGCTCCTGAAACGCTGTAACGATGTAACTCCCCATTGAGTATGGTCATGGACTTGGAACGCCAGATTATCAGTCGGGCCAAGGTTTCATCGTCCGGTAACTCGCCCCGGTTCATGTAAGCCAGATACGGGATTGTCCAATCCGGTATGACATGCAAAGCCACCACCAATTGAGCCTCCGGATCAGGAATAGCCAACTCTTCCTCTATTGGTACCTTAACTGACGGATTATGCAGTACGTCAAGAAAGACATTTGGTGGAACCGGTTTTTGCTGAGAACCAAGGCGACTTAAAGCGTCTGCCGCTTCATTCTTTCGCCGGTCTATATGGTCCAGCTGATAACCCTTGAAGTGACCAACCACTGTATCCACCTCTCGGTAGTATGCAGCCATAAGTGGGTCTTTAGAATCCCAAGTGCCAGACACCTGTTGAGCCACCAGATCTGAATCCCCGAAGCACTTAACCCGGCTTAAGTTCATCTCCTTAGTCATTCGAAGACCATGGAGTAAGGCCTCATATTCAGCTGCATTGTTAGTACAAGGGAACATTAAACGGAGGACATAACAAAACTTGTCACCTCGTGGGGAATTTAGTATGACTCCAGCCCCCGAGCCTTCCAACTGCCTGGATCCATCAAAGTGAATAGTCCAATACGTATTATCTGGCTTCTCCTCTGGTGCCTGCAACTCTGTCCAATCATTTATGAAGTCCACGAGTGCCTGGGATTTGATCGTTGTGCGAGGTATATATTTGAGCCCGTGAGGTCCAAGCTCAATAGCCCACTTGGCAATCCGGCCCGTTGCTTCTCTGTTTTGAATGATATCTCCCAGAGGGGCTGAACTTACCACTGCGTTAGGATGACCCTGAAAATAGTGTTTAAGCTTCCGGCTTGCCATAAACACTCCATATACCAGCTTCTGCCAATGTGGATACCTCTGCTTTGACTCAATGAGCACCTCACTGATATAATAAACCGACCGTTGAACCGGATATTCCTTGCCAACTTCCTTGCGCTCTACCACAATAGCCACGCTAACAGCTGGGGCATTAGCAACCACATATAACAATAATGGCTCCTTATCGATCGATGCTGCAAGCACAGGCGGTTCAGCGAACTGCCGCTTCAGATCCTCAAACGCTTTATCAGCTGCCTCGCTCCAGACAAAATTATCTGTTTTCTTGGGCATCTGATATAAAGGGATAGCCTTCTCCCCAAGATGACTGATAAACCGGCTCAAAGCCACAATCCGTCCGGCCAGATGTTGAACGTCATTGATGCACGCCGGTTTAGCCAAAGATGTAATTGCTAATTTTTTTCTGGATTAGCCTCAATGCCTCTATTTGACACCAGAAAACCCAAGAGTTTGCCCGCCGGTTGATAACCCACAAGTGTAGGGGATCACAACAGCTTTCGAGGGTAGAGTATTCAACCCAAATTTATTGATTCGACACAAGGGGAGCCAAAGAATATTCTCAAGTATTAGCAGCTGAGTTGTCAATTCAACCACACATGGAAACTTAGTATCTGCAACAGAGTGTTTAGTAGCAAAGTAATATGATAGTGGTGGTAGCGGCAACAAAAGTAAAGACAACAAAAGTAATGTTTTTGGTATTTTGTAGTGATTGTAACAGTAGCAACGGGAAAGTAAATAAGCGTAAACCAGTATATGGAAAACTCGTAGGCACTGGATCAGTGATGGATAATTATGCCGGATGCGGTTCATCATGTAACAGTCATAACATAGGGTGACACAGAACTAGCTCCAATTCATCAATGTAATGTAGGCATGTATTCCGTATATAGTCATACATGCTTATGGAAAAGAACTTGCATGACATCTTTTGTCCTACCCTCCCGTGGCAGCGGGGTCCTATTGGAAACTAAGGGATATTAAGGCCTCCTTTTAGTAGAGAACCGGAACAAAGCATTAGCACATAGTGAATACATGAACTCCTCAAACTAAGGTCATCACTGGGAGTGGTCCCGATTATTGTCACTTCGGGGTTGCCGGATCATAACACATAGTAGGTGACTATAGACTTGCAAGACAGGATCAAGAACTCACATATATTCATGAAAACATAATAGGTTCAGATCTGAAATCATGGCACTTGGGCCCTAGTGACAAGCATTAAGCATAGCAAAGTCATAGCAACATCAATCTCAGAACATAATGGATACTAGGGATCAAACCCTAACAAAACTAACTCGATTACATGATAAATCTCATCCAACCCATCACCGTCCAGCAAGCCTACGATGGAATTACTCATGCACGGCGGTGAGCATCATGAAATTGGTGATGGAGGATGGTTGATGATGACGACGGCGACAAATCCCCCTCTCCGGAGCCCTGAACGGACTCCAGATCAGCCCCCCGAGAGGTTTTAGGGCTTGGCGGCGGCTCCGTATCGTAAAACGCGATGATTTCTTCTCTTTGATTTTTTTCTCTCCGAAAGCAAATATATAGAGTTGGAGTTGGCGTTGGAGGGTTTCCAGGGGGCCCACGAGGTAGGGGGCGCACCCTAGGGGGGGCGCCCCCCACCCTCGTGAGAAGGGTGTGGGCCCCCTGGTCATCATCTTTGGCAAGGATTTTTATTGTTTTTTCTAAGATGTTCCGTGGAGTTTCAGGTCATTCCGAGAATATTTGTTTTCTGCACATAAAACAATACCATGGCAATTCTGCTGAAAACAGCGTTAGTCCGGGTTAGTTCCATTCAAATCATACAAGTTAGAGTCCAAAACAAGGGCAAAAGTGTTTGGAAAAGTAGATACAACGGAGACGTATCAACTCCCCCAAGCTTAAACCCTTGCTTGTCCTGAAGCATTTTAGTTGACAAACTAAAAGAAAGAAAAAAAACTTTTACAAACTCTGTTTGCTCTTGTTGTTGTAACTATGTTAAGCCAGCATTCAAGTTTTCAGCATAGATCATAACTAACCACATTTTCAATAATTCTCAGGTCTCATAACTACTCATATCAATAGCATAATCAACTAGCAAGTCATAATAATAAATCTCGGATGACAACACTTTCTCAAAACAATCATAATATGATATAACAAGATGGTATCTCGCTAGCCCTTTCTGAGACCGCAAAACATAAATGCAGAGCACCTTTAAAGATCAAGGACTGACTAGACATTGTAATTCATGGTAGAAGAGATCCAATCATAGTCATACCCAATATAAATTAACAGTGATGAATGCAAATGAAAGTTGTGCTCTCGAGCTAGTGCTTTTTAATAAGAGGGTGATGACTCAACATAAAAGTAAATGGATAGGCCCTTCACAGAGGGAAGCAGGGAATTGTAGAGGTGCCAGAGCTCGGTTTTGAAATAGAGATAAATTGTATTTTGAGCGGTATACTTTCATTGTCAACGCAACAACTAAGAGATGGTGATATCTTCCATGCTAAACACATTATAGGCGGTTCCCAAACAGAATGGTAAAGTTTATACTCCCCCTCCACCAACAAACATCAATCCATGGTTTGCTCGAAACAACGAGTGCCTCCAACATACATCAGGTGCCAGGGGGAGTTTTGTTTGCAATTAATTTTGATTTAGTTTGCATAAAGTATGGGACTGGGCATCCCGGTGACCAGCCATTTTCTCGTGAGTGAGGAGCGGAGTCCACTCCTCTTGAGAATAACCCGCCTAACACGGAAGATAAGGACAACCTTGGTTGATACATGAGCTATTCGAGCATACAAAACAGAATGTTTATTTGAAGGTTTAGAGTTTGACACATACAAATTTACTTGGAACGGCAGGTAGATACCGCATATAAGAAGGTATAGTGGACTCATCTGGAATAACTTTGGGGTTTAGGGGATTGGATGCACAAGCAGTATTCCCGCTTAGTACAAGTGAAGGCTAGCAAAAGACTGGGAAGCGACCAACTAGAGAGCGACAACAGCCATGTACATGCATTAAAATTAATAAACATTGGATGCAAGAATGAGTAGGATATAATCCACCATGAACATAAATATCGTGAAGGCTATGTTGATTTGTTTCAACTACATGCGTGAACATGTGCCAAGTCAAGTCACTTAAATCATTCAATGGAGCATACCACCCCATCATACCACATCATAATCATCTTAATAGCATGTTGGCACACAAGGTAAATCATTATAACTCATAGCTAATCAAGCATGGCACAAGCAACTATGATCTCTAATTGTCATTGCAAACATGTTTATTCATAATAAGCTGAATCAAGAACGAGGAACTCATCATATTTACAAAAACAAAAGAGGTCGAGTTCATACCAGCTTTTCTCATCTCAGTCAGTCCATCATATATCATCATAATTGCCTTTCACCTGCACGACCGAACGGTGTGAATAATAATAAGAGTGCACGTGCATTGGACTAAGCTGAAATCTGCGAGCATTCAATAAACAGGAGAAGACGAGGCAATATGGGCTCTTAGTTAAATCAACAATAATGCATATAAGAGCCACTTCAACAATTTAATTATGGTCTTCTCCTACTGACCCCCAAAGAAAAGAAAAGAAATAAAACTATTTACACGGGAAAGCTCCCAACAAGCAAAAGAAGAACGGGAAATATTTTTGGGTTTTCTTTTTAATTATTACTACTACAACAGAAAAATAACTACTACTAATTTTTTGGTTTTTCTTAAGGTTTAACAAACACACAAGAAGAAAGCAGGAAAAAGAAAATAAACTAGCATGGATATTACAGTGAAAAAGTATGAGCACCGACATCTAGTAATGAGTGTGTGTGAACATAAATGTAATGTCGGTGAGAAATATGTACTCCCCCAAGCTTAGGCTTTTGGCCTAAGTTGGTTTATGGCCATGGCTGGCCTGGCGGATATCCATAATAATAGTTGTTGGGGTCGTACTGTGATGAGGAAGAATAGTTGGGATCATACTGTGATGAAGAAGAAGACTCTGACTACCACTGGCTGACAATCATGTCTAGATACCAAGAATAAACAGATTGTCTTGGAGGTTCATCTTGTGGTTCCTGTTCCGGGGCTGGTGCAGGATTCTTGTAAGCTTGGACGGCAGCCCACGTAACGAGGTAGGGTCCTACAAAATTAAACAAAGAAGGAGCAGGCAGGATAATAGTCTCAGGATGATGTTTGTTAAAGAACAATTGATATTTAAGCTCTCCTGCCCTATTCTTAACAATAAAATCATGTGCCACCATACTTTTATGATCTAGAAAAACACGGGGCAGCACCTTTTCTTCCTTCTCAGCATGCCTAATAGGTATGTAAAAATGTGCAGCTAGGCGTGTGGCGTAGATGCCTCCAAAGATGGGACCCTTTGTACGGTTCATACTTAACCGTCTAGCAATAATACCGCCCATACTAAAAGTGTTACCACTGTATAAACCGTGGTGCAGAATAATTATATCAGGGATACTAAGGTTTCCACTGTTTCCGCGTCCAATTAAACAACGACTAGCAAATAATGCAAAGTAGCGTAAAACAGGAAAATGTATGCTAGTGATTCGTGCATCGGAAACCTTCCTAGTTTCTCCTACAGTGATAGTATCAATAAACCCAGCCACATCATCATGATGTGGTTCTTCTGTCTTGCCCTCAAAAGGGATTAAACAAATCCAACAGAAATCATAAAGTGACATCTCCTTATGCTCATCATATGAATGAAACTCCACCGTAGGTGGTGAGTTCCTAGAATGAAAATGGAAGTTTTGCACAAAAGTATTTGTGAGTAAGAGATACTGATCGCATTGGCCGTGGAGGAAAGCGGTGAGGCCTGCATTGTGAGCCAATCCATGAAAATCTTCATAGATAGTGGCTGCTCTCAAGAAATCTTCAGAAGGCCATTCACACGCCCGAATCTCCGCGGTGCATGACAAATTATACTTAGGCTTCGGTGCCTTTTCCTTCGAGCTTTGGCTCGATGAGCCCCTCAAAAATCTCATTATTTTTCTGAAATAATCTGAAATTTTTAGTAACTTCAAATAAAAGTAAACCAAACTCAGTAATATTGATAGCAACTACTCCTACAAGTGCCTAGAGCCTAAATCAAGCATTAGAACTAGTTGGGACCATATAAATTTGAATTGCAAGCTCAAGAACATGGTCACCTATGCAACACAAATTTGCAAAGAATAAAGCACTAGAACAAAAACTAATTGGACCAATGGAGGAGTCACATACCAATGAACAATCTCCCCAAGCAGTTTTGCGAGAGGTGCTTTGAGCAAGGAGATTGAAAATCACAGCAAAAGTGGCTGGAACTCGTGCTTGCGTTGGTTTTTCGGGTTTGTGTGAGATAGAGGAAGAAGATGGGTGCTGGGATATGTGGAGGAGGGCCACCGTGGGCCCACGAGGCAGGGGGCGCGCCCTATAGGGGGGGGGGCGCCCACCACGCTCGTGGCCAGGTGGCAGCTCCTCCCGTGGTAATTTTTGCATAGTAAATCCTCATATATTCCCGAAAAATCATATTAAATTGGCATGGCATTCTGAGGACTTTTATTTTCGGGATATTTTTATATTGCATGGATAAGTCAGGAAATAGACAGAAAATACTATTTTTACTTTATTTAATATAAATAACAGA
The DNA here is from genome assembly GCF_002162155.2 of Triticum dicoccoides. NCBI lineage: Eukaryota > Viridiplantae > Streptophyta > Magnoliopsida > Poales > Poaceae > Triticum > Triticum dicoccoides. The sequence goes on along the minus strand of NC_041384.1, from coordinate 575,933,332 downwards.
AAGTAAAAGTGGGGTACAGAAGTTTGTGCTTCTAGTTTCATCCATCTCATGCTCATCAAAAAGAATCCACTAACAAGGTTGATCAAGTCTTGTTAACAAACTCATTCCGATAATCATGAAACCGGAGAAATTTCGAATAACACTAAGTTACCTCAACGGGGATATGCACATCCCCAATAATAAGAATATCATATTTCTTCTTAACAGTAGGAAGATGAAATTCAAAACCTCCAAATATAATCGATGGAATTTTTCCAATAGAGTTGATACTATGAACTTGAGGTTGTTTCCTCGGAAAGTGTACCGTATGCTCATTACCATTAACATGAAAAGTGACATTGCCTTTGCTGCAATCAATAACAGCCCCTGCAGTATTAAGAAAAGGTCTTCCAAGAATAATAGACATACTATCATCCTCGGGAATATCAAGTATAATAAAGCCGTTAAAATAGTAACGTTTGCAACCACAACAGGCACATCCTCACAGATACCGACAGGTATAGTAGTTGATTTATTAGCCATTTGCAAAGATATTTCAGTAGGTGTCAGCTTATTCAAGTCAAGTCTATGATATGAAGAGAGAGGCATAACACTAACACCGGCTCCAAGATCACATAAAGCAGTTTTAATATAATTTCTTTTAATGGAGCAAGGTATAGTAGGTACTCCGGGGTCTCCAAGTTTCTTTGGTATTCCACCCTTAAAAGTATAATTAGCAAGCATGGTGGAAATGTCAGCTTCTGGTATCTTTCTTTTATTAGTAATGATATCCTTCATATATTTAGCATAAGGATTTGTTTTGAGCACATCAGTTAACCTCATACGCAAAAAGATAGGCCTAATCATTTCAGCAAAGCGCTCAAAATCCTCATCATCATTTTTCTTGGATGGTTTCGGAGGAAAAGGCATGGGTTTCTGAACCCAAGGTTCCCTTTCTTTACCATGTTTCCTATCAACAAAGTCTCTTTTATCATAACGTTGATTCTTTGATTGTGGGTTATCAAGATCAACAACAGGTTCAATTTCTACATCATTATCATTACTAGGTTGAGCATCATCATGAACATCATCATTAATATTTTTACTAGGTTCATGTTCATTACCAGATTGTGTTTCGGCATCAGACATAGAAATATGATTTGGATTATCAGGTGGTTAAGCAATAGGTTCACTAGAAGTTTGGACAGTTCTATCATTTTTCTTCTTCTTCTTTTTAGAAGAACTAGGAACATCAATATTATTTCTTTGAGAATCTTGCTCGATTCTCTTAGGGTGGCCTTCAGGATACAACGGTTCCTGAGTCATTCTACCAGTTCTAGTAGCCACTCTAATAGCATAATCATTTTTCTTACTATTCATTTCATCAAGCACTTCTTTTTGAGCCTTAAGTACTTGTTCTACTTGAGTGGTAACCATGGAAGCATGTTTGCTAACAAGTTTAAGTTCACCTTTAATATCAGGCATATAATCACCCAAGCGTCTAATCATATAAGCATTTTCTTTTAATTGTCTACCAAAATAAGCATTGAAGTCGTCTTGCTTAAACATAAAGTTATCAAACTCATCCAAGCACTGACTAGCAATTTTAGCAGGAGGGACTTCAGCTTTATCATATCTATAGAGAGAATTTACCTTTACTACCTGTGTCGGGATATCGGGATCAGGAGGTTCTTTAGTAAGTAAAGAATTGAGATCATATGTTTCTTCAACAGGCGGTGAATTAAGACCATGTATTTCTTTAATAGGAGGTAAATTCTTAACGTCTTCAGCTTTAATACCTTTTTCTTTCATAGATTTCTTTGCCTCTTGCATATCTTCAGGACTGAGAAATAGAATACCTCTCTTCTTCGGAGTTGGTTTAAGAATAGGCTCAGTAATTGGAGCAGGAGCTGGCTCAGGAGGTGCCCAATTATTTTCATTTGTCAACGTATTATTCAATAAGATTTCAGCTTCATCCAGTGTTCTTTCCCTGAAAAGAGAACCAACACAACTATCCAGGTAATCTCTGGAAGCATCGGTTAGTCCATTATAAAAGATATCAAGTATTTCAGGTTTCTTAAGAGGATGATTAGGCAAAGCATTAAGTAACTTGAGAAGCCTCCCCCAAGCTTGTGGGAGACTCTCTTCTTTTTCTCTAGCCCTAGCAATTTGTTCATCAAGAAATTCATCAAGGGGCACCGTAGTATCAGGCATAGAAGCAGTTTCATCATAAGTATCATGCATAGCAGAAGTGGCATCATCAATAACATGCGACATATCAGAACGAATAGCAGAAGCAGGTGTAGGTGTCGCAAACTTACTCATAACAGAAGGTGAATCAAGTAAAGAGCTAGATGGCAGTTCCTTACCTCCCCTCGTAGTTGAGGGATAGATCTTGGTTTTTGGATCTCTCAAGTTCTTCATAGTGTCCAGTAGATATAAATCCCAAGTGAGTCAAAGAATAGAGCTATGCTCCCTGGCAACGGCGCCAGAAATTAGTCTTGATAACCCACAAGTGTAGGGGATCACAACAGCTTTCGAGGGTAGAGTATTCAACCCAAATTTATTGATTCGACACAAGGGGAGCCAAAGAATATTCTCAAGTATTAGCAGCTGAGTTGTCAATTCAACTACACCTGGAAACTTAGTATCTGCAACAGAGTGTTTAGTAGCAAAGTAATATGATAGTGGTGGTAGCGGCAACAAAAGGAAAGACAGCAAAAGTAATATTTTTGGTATTTTGTAGTGATTGTAATAGTAGCAGCGGGAAAGTAAATAAGCATAAACCAGTATATGGAAAACTCGTAGGCACCGGATCAGTGATGGATAATTATGCCAGATGCGGTTCATCATGTAACAGTCATAATATACTAGCTCCAATTCATCAATGTAATGTAGGCATGTATTCCGTATATAGTCATACGTGCTTATGGAAAAGAACTTGCATGACATCTTTTGTCCTACCCTCCCGTGGCAGCGGGGTCCTATTAGAAACTAAGGGATATTAAGGCCTCCTTTTAATAGAGAACCGGAACAAAGCATTAGCACATAGTGAATACATGAACTCCTCAAACTAAGGTCATCACCGGGAGTGGTCCCGATTATTGTCATTTCGGGGTTGCCGGATCATAACACATAGTAGGTGACTATAGACTTGCAAGATAGGATCAAGAACTCACATATATTCATGAAAACATAATAGGTTCAGATCTGAAATCATGGCACTCGGGCCCTAGTGACAAGCATTACGCATAGCAAAGTCATAGCAACATCGATCTCAGAACATAATGGATACTAGGGATCAAACCCTAACAAAACTAACTCGATTACATGATAAATCTCATCCAACCCATCACCGTCCAGCAAGCCTACGATGGAATTACTCATGCACGGTGGTGAGCATCATGAAATTGGTGATGGAGGATGGTTGATGATGACGACGGCGACGAATCCCCCTCTCTAGAGCCCTGAACAGACTCCAGATCAGCCCTCTCGAGAGGTTTTAGGGCTTGGTGGCGGCTCCGTATTGTAAAATGAGATGATTTCTTCTCTCTGATTTTTCTCTCTCTGAAAGCAAATATATAGAGTTGGAGTTGGCGTCGGAGGGTTTCTAGGGGGGCCCATGAGGTAGGGGGCGCGCCCTAGGGGGGCGCCCCCCACCCTCGTGAGAAGGGTGTGGGCCCCCTGGTCTTCATCTTTGGCGAGGATTTTTATTGTTTTTTCTAAGATGTTCCGTGGAGTTTCAGGTCATTCCGAGAATATTTGTTTTCTGCACATAAAACAACACCATGGCAATTCTGCTGAAAACAACGTCAGTCCGGGTTAGTTCCATTCAAATCATACAAGTTAGAGTCCAAAACAAGGGCAAAAGTGTTTGGAAAATAAGATACGACGGAGACATATCACCGGTACACCGAAGACACACTTTTCCGGATTGAGCATCATCTTGTAAACCCGGAGGTTGTCAAAAGTTTCTCTCAAATCGTCTATTAATGTTTCCTCCTTCCTGGACTTTATCACAATATCATCCACATATGCATGAACATTGCACCCAATCTGCTTATGAAGACAATTCTGAACACAACGTTGATAAGTCACCTGGGCACGCTTGAGCCCAAAGGGCATGGAGACATAGCAGAAGGCTCCAAAGGGAGTGATGAAAGCTGTCTTCTCCTGGTCCTTAACTGCCATTTTGATATGATGATAACCAGAGTAAGCATCCAGAAAACACAAACGGTCACAACCCGTCGTATCATCAATGATCTGATCAATACGAGGGAGGGAAAAGGGGTATGCAGGACAAGCTTTGTTCAAGTCTGTGTAATCTACACACATACGCCAAGTGCCGTTTTTCTTGAGAACCAGCACTGGATTAGCCAACCACTCTGGGTGAAAGACTTCCACAATAAACCATGTGGCAAACAACCGAGCTACCTCTTCACTGATAGCCTTACGCCTTTCTTCATTGAAGCGGCGGAGAAACTGTCGGACCGGTTTAAACTTAGGATCGATGTTAAGTGTGTGCTCAGCGAGTTCCCTCGATACACCTGGCATGTCAGAAGATTTCCATGCAAAGATGTCCCGGTTCTCACGGATGAACTCGATGAGGACGCTTTCCTATTTGGGATCCATGTTAGGCACTGATGCTGAACTGCTTGGATGAATTGCCAGGAACAAAATCAACCATCTTCGTATCTATGGCTGATTTAAACTTCAACGCCAGATCGTGTTCCGTAGTTGGCTTTTTCAAAGAAGTCATATCTGCGGGATCAACTTGGTCCTTATAAAACTTCAATTCCTCCGTGGCACAAACCGACTAAGAAAAAGCCGCATCACCTTCCTCACATTCCAAAACGATCTTCCTGCTCCCGTGTACTATGATGGTCCCTGTCGGTGTCAAAACCGATAGATCTCGGGTAGGGGGTCCCGAACTGTGCGTCTAAGGCGGATGGTAACAGGAGGCAGGGGACACGATGTTTTACCCAGGTTCGGGCCCTCTTGATGGAGGTAAAATCCTACGTCCTGCTTGATTTATTCTTGATGATATGAGTATTACAAGAGTTGATCTACCACGAGACCGAAGAGGCTAAACCCTAGAAGCTAGCCTATGGTATGATTGTATGTTGTCCTATGGACTAAAACCCTCCGGTTTATATAGACACCGGAAGGGGCTAGGGTTACACAAGGTCGGTTACAAAGGAGGAGATATCCATATCCGTATTGCCTAGCTTGCCTTCCACGCCAAGTAGAGTCCCATCCGGACACGAGACAAAGTCTTCAATCTTGTATCTTCATAGTCCAACAGTGCGGCCAAAGGATATAATCTGGCTGTCTGAAGACCCGTAATCCAGGACTCCCTCAGTAGCCCCTGAACCAGGCTTTCAATGACGATGAGTCCGGCGCGTAGTATTGTCTTCGGCATTGCAAGGCAGGTTCCTCCTCCGAATACACCACGGAAGAATTTGAATACAAGGATAGTGTCTGACGCTGCAAAATAAGTTCCACATACCACCGTAGAGAGAATAATATTTCCACAAATCTAATTTGCTGACTTGTTTTGGCAACACGACATTATGACATGGCCCGGTGATTATTCGAACCGTTTCCTTTATCTAGCCCCGCACATAACGTGAGGCAGTTTTTTGACACGTCTTGTCAAAGCAGAGATCGTGTCCCCTTATCACGAGATTCTCATCAATACGGGCGTGGGTAACCCAACCGCGCCATCGATTACGGCGCTTGAGGGATAAGCGAGTTTTACCAGGCTAGTGGGGATGCATAGTTTCGTCCGCCCATATAAAGGGATAAGGATTCACCTTTTCATCCACGCCTTCTTCCTCCTTTGCTCATCCATTTTCGCACACTCGAGCTCTAGCGCCCAAGCCCGCATTTCCCACCTTGACCTTCTCCAACCATGTTCGGAGTGGGAGGCAGGTGGATGGTCTCCTCCGTCACGGAGGGACACATCAAGAAGCTGAGGAGAGCCGGATACCTGCCCGACGACATCGCGCACCGGCTCCCAGATGAGGGGCAGCTCATCCCCACCCCCAGGCCCCATGAGAGGGTAGTGTTCCTTACCCACTTCCTCCGCAGACTGGGATTCCCTCTCCACCCATTCGTTCGGGCGCTCATGTTCTACTACAGCCTGGATTTCCACGATCTGGCCCCGAACTTCATCCTCAACATCTCAGCGTTTATCGTCGTGTGCGAGGCCTTCCTCCGCATCAAGCCCCACTTCGGCTTATGGCTGAAGACCTTCAATGTCAAGCCAAAGGTAGTGAGCGGCTGCCAGGCGGAGTGCGGAGGCGCCATGGTGGGAAAGATGCCCAACGTCACATGGCTCGAGGGCTCCTTCGTGGAGACCATAAAGGGGTGGCAATCAGGGTGGTTCTACATCACCAAGCCGCGTGACCCTAAATGGGCAGCGGCCCCCGAGTTCTGATCTGGCTTCCCCACACGGCTCACCTCCTGGCAAGAGAAGGGCCTATCCTGGGGTAGTTCGGGGGAGCTGAGCGGACTCCAAACATGTATTCAAAACATGGTGAACAAGAAGCTCAAACTTGTCAATGTAGTCCAGGTCATGCTCATCCACCGGATCCTCCCGTGCCAACAACGGGCTTTCAACTTGTGGGAGTTCGACTCGGCCCACCACTGAACTCTGAACAAGCTCTTCGACACAACTCATGAAGATGCCTGGAAGGTGCTATTCAAGAGTGCTGAGGTTCCCCCTCCCACTACCGAGGACCACGGATACTGAGCGAAGCGCCAAGCCAGCGCGGTAAGCTATTTTACCTCTCACAGGATACTTGTTTTTCATAGTTTGACTCTATGCAGGATCTAGGCTCCCGTACCTTTGACAGGACTGGTAGGAGACGGCCGGACAGATCGACTGTCCGGCTCTTTGCCCGAAGGCCCAGCAGATGCTCTCCTGGCGAAGATGCTGACTCCGGCTCCTTACACGGTGCCGGAGAATACCAAGAAGGCCAAGGGAACCCGAAAGAGTTCCCGACGCCAAGCGTCATCGGACTCACCGTCCGATGACTCTGCGGCACACTCCTCCCCCGAAGACAAGGAGGAAGAAGAAGATGCCCCCCCTTCAGTTGGGGGAGACAAGAAATGGAAGGCCGCCCCAACTGGGGAGGCCGGCGGGTCCAAGAAGGGAAGGACACTCCTTCCGGACAGTTCCACCACCGCAGCCGAAGGCGAAGATGACTGGCTGCTTAGGGCCAAGCCCCTGGCGAAGTCGTAATTATTCGGATACCAGAGTAACTCATAGCATTCCTTTATCGCACTACTTCCCCTAACGCCAAATATGATTATGCAGGCCGCCACGAGCCCGTATCGATGTATCGTCGGACGGCTCCCTGGGCTCGTCGGATATGGATAGCGATCCACTTCCGACCGCCACCTCTCCTTGCCCCGCGGACGACACCGAGGTATTGTCTCAAGAGGCACCGGGTCAAGGGGAGACAGGCCCGGAGGCGCCGCAAGGCGACCTTCCGGACTCCGGGAGCGGGGGGAACAAGGCCCCTGAGGGCTCCGCGTTCGGCCCTCAGCCGGACACCGCGCCGAAACCTCCAGTGGTTCCGGACTCGGGCAGGCGGCCTCCTTCCAAGAGGGGCAAGACGCCTGTGTCGGTGACCTCTGTCCATCCAGAGGCACCGGACAATCTGCTGGGAGCGCTTCGCAGCGCTTCCATCGACGAGGAGCACCGTACTATTATGAGTGCGGTGGTCCAGAAGGTTTAGTCCGCCAAAAGCGGATTGACTGAAGCCTGTGCCAGCCTTCTAATTGGCTTTGAGGTAAGTGTTTAAAATATAGGAAAAATATTACCGCATAGACAGTAGCCCCTGATGCTTTGTTCGGTGTTCACAAAGAAAAACCGAACAGAGGATCAAATAATATCACAGGAGTCTGATATAAGTATGTCAATATGCGTATGCAGGCTTCGATGCTGGCCTCAGCCGCACTGACTGCGGAGGTCGCCACACTAAAGCAGGACCTCGAGGGGTCCAAGAAAGAGCTCAGCCTTGCCAAGAGGCAGCTCGAGGAGAACAAGGGTAAGTAATACCCTGTCTATAGATATGTATATATAAAAGAAGACGCGATTGCAAAATGACAGGATCATAGTATATTTGCCAGGGGCCACGACCGAAGTGGCGACCCTAAAGCAAGCGTTGTCCAAGGCTGAAGATAAAGCGGCCAAGGAGCGCACCGAGCGGGAAAGGCAAGAGGCTCGGGTGGGCGAGGTGCAACAAGAGCTCCAGGCTCTCGTGACGAAGCACGAGGCGTTGGAGCTTGACTCGAAGACGTGAGAGTCTGAGCTTGCCTCGGACCTTGAGAGCGCAAAGAGTGCCAAGGACGAAGCCCAAAAGGCCCTCCAGGAGATTGACGTGATGAAGAAAATAGCGGCGGGTAAGGCATTCTATATGCAAAGCAAGCATGTGAAAGTAAATTACCTATTACTTACCCGAATCCGGAGCTCTCCAGGAGCATTCACAGATTTGCCCTACAGCGTGTCGGATGCCGCATAGTTTTACCAGGCCGAGGAGGGAAGCTCAACGGAGAAGCTGTTCTGGTCTCAATATACTGGGACCGAACACCCGATGCCTATGAACGACCAGCTGAAGCAGTTGGTCGAGCTACACAAGGCGGCCGAACAGGCCATGAAGGGCTTTATAGTCCGGCTGTGGCCTGGCGACGCCCTTCCGAACAGCTACTTCGGCATGGTGAGGCGGCTTGTGGATGCCTACCCACGGCTGGAAGTCGTGAAGCGGTCCGTCTGCATCAAAGGTGCACGCCGGGCTTTCGCCCGTGTGAAGGTGCAATGGGCCAAGCTAGACGCCATGAAGCTGATCAAGGAAGGATCGCCACAGGGCAAGGAGCATCGCACCCCTGAAATTTATTATGAGGGTGTCCTGAAGGGTGCCCGTCTTGTAGCGGACGAATGTTCAAAGGATGTAATATTTGAGTAAACTTGCTCGTGTGATCCTGTATGATGAAAACTTGTTTCATATGCTCTATGCAACGCTTGTTTGAATTTAAAATATTACCTTTTGTTTGGCTGTTTATCCAATCTGAGAGATGGCTAGTCCTCGGCTTCTGCCCCCATGCCGCGAGTGCTGGGGTCTTCGGGATAAACCTGAGCACTCTTTTTCCCATTTTTGGGTCCTTCGAGGGAGGTGCTCAGCACAGCGAACAAGACAACCGGACTAATAATGCTTTATCACTCTCACTTAGCCATAGAATTCTATAATTTTAAATTTCGGCGAAGCCCGTGGTATTCGGAAGGCCGAATTCGGGGCGCGATACATGCCTTTAAGCCGGACAGGACCGGCTCCTCCCTCTAAGCGGCATAAGTCTTTAGGGACTCGAAACCTCGCCGAACAGCGACCAGTCTCTCGCCTTATCATGACAGTCAGTTTTAGCTTTCTCTACTGAGGTGCTTAGCCCAGCAGAACTGGGGCACAATCGCAGTAGTTATCCTAGTGCTACCTTAGCCGATAGAGGGGAACGTAAGGTACCAAAACATAGGAGCCGGGCAAACCAAACATTTGACCAAAGACATAATTTGGAGCTGATGCATATAATGCGATAATTTTGGGGTGCCGCACTTGTGAAAGTGTTCGGACTTCTCACACCATAATGTGGGGTACTTAAGCCCCTGGTGTATTGGCCGTACCAAAGTGTACGGTTGCAAGGCGTCATTAATGAACACATATATAAAACAAGAATGCAATAATAGTCGTAATGTTATGCATTATTTATTTGGAAAGGTACGTTAAAGCAGAATGATACAGATAGTGTGATAAGCAAAAAAGTAGGACTATGTCCCTTCCAAGGGCAAGCTGAGGAATAGTATTAAAGCAAATATTTCACTCGTTATCGTAATCCACCTGGGAGTTCCATGGTGTGACGTGGCTTTCTGCCTCCTTGGTTGCTGCATCATGTGTTCGGAAATCGTGCTGCCGGATAGTGTTTCCAGAGATTAAAGTCCTGAAATAGAAAAATAAAGAAGCGGGAAGCCCCTAGTGCGGTTTAAACCGCGTATTGGGGCATGCCGTAGTTGTGCCCCCCTCCCCTTTTGTGCCCATGGTATTTTTAATGCGTAATTATGTACGCGTGGCACGGATTTCGCCGTTTGGCTGGGACTGGGGTGGGGGCCGCATTGCTACGCGGGCTCAGATCGTGCCCGGCGGTCTAGTTGCCGATTACTCCGAGCGCGCTTGAAGGTGTCCGGGTCTTGAAACGCCGAACTGGTGGATTGCCTTGAGAGGCTGCTTTGCGCTTCTGCTGCGAGGGCCGCAGTGTGCTCCTCCGTGCGGAGGGAGCGCTCTGTGTTTCCATTAACTGTGATGACCCCCCGAGGTCCTGGCATCTTGAGCTTGAGGAATGCATAATGCGGTACCGCATTGAATCTTGCAAATGCGGTTCGCCCGAGCAGTGCATGATAGCCACTGCGGAACGGGAGTATATCGAAGATTAATTCTTCGCTTCGAAAGTTATCCGGTGATCCGAAGACCACTTCCAGTATAATTGAGCCTGTGCAATGGGCCTCTACACCTGGAATGACACCTTTAAAGGTCGTTTTTGTGGGTTTGATCCTTGAGGGGTCTATACCCATTTTGCGCACTCTGTCCTGGTAAAACAGGTTCAGGCTGCTCCCACCATCCATAAGGACTCGAGTGAGGTGAAATCCGTCGATGATTGGGTCTAGGACCAGTGCGGCGAATCTGCCATGATGGATACTAGTGGGGTGGTCCCTGCGATCGAAGGTGATCAGACAGGAGGACCATGGGTTAAACTTTGGGGCGACTGGCTCCAACGCATATACGTCCCTGCGCGCATGCTTCCGCTCCCTCTTGGGGATGTGGGTTGCGTATATCATGTTCACTGTCCGCACTTGAGGGGGGAACCTCTTCTGTCCTCCGGTGTTCGGCTGCCGAGGCTCCTCTTCGTCATCGTTGTGTGACCCCTTATCTTTGTCTTTGGCAATTAACTTGCCGGCCTGCTTGAACACCCAACAATCCTTGTTGGTGTGGTTGGCTGGCTTGTCAGGGGTACCGTGTATTTGACACGAGCGATCGAGTATGCGGTCCAAACTGGACAGGCCCGGAGTGCTTCTTTTAAATGGCTTTTTCCGCTGACCGGGTTTAGAGCCTTTGAATCCGGCATTGACTGCCGTATCCTCAGTATTATCGCTGTTAATGCGGCGCTTATGTTTGTTGCGACGTGACCTGCCATTGCCGTCCTTGGTATCCGAAGTTCCACGGTTCTTTGATATGTTATTGCTGCGAGCCAGCCAACTGTCTTCTCCCGCACAAAAGCGGGTCATGAGTGTCGTGAGGGCTGCCATAGATTTCGGCTTTTCCTGACCAAGGTGCCGGGCTAGCCACTCATCGCGGATGTTGTGCTTGAAAGCTGCTAGGGCCTCTGCATTCGGACAGTCGATGATTTGATTTTTCTTTGTTAGGAACCGAGTCCAGAATTTCCTGGACGATTCTTCTGGCTGCTAGATTATGTGGCTCAAGTCATCGGCATCTGGTGGTCGCACATAAGTGCCCTGAAAGTTGTCGAGGAATGCGGCTTTCAGATCTTCCCAACAGCTAATGGACTCTGCTGGCAAGCTGTTAAGCCAATGCCGCGCTGGTCCTTTGAGCTTTAGTGGGAGGTATTTGATGGCGTGTAAGTCATCACCGCGGGCCATGTGGATGTGCAGGAGGAAATCGTCGATCCATACCGCAGGATCTGTTGTGCTGTCATATGCTTCTATATTTACGGGTTTGAAACCCTCTGGGATTTGATGATCCATGACTTCGTCTGTGAAGCATAAGGGGTGTGCGGCACCTCTGTATTGGGCTATATCTCGACGCAGCTTGAATGGGTCTTGCCCGCTGTGTTCGGCCCGGCCGGATTTACTTTTACTGTATCCGACATGACATTTACCGTCTCGCATAGTGGCACGCCCTCGTGATCCGTAGATCGATCTTGCATGCTTTGCTTTGTCCTCCAATACGTCTCGCAGGTCTGGCGTATTTCCTCATGCCTTTATATTTGAATGATGTCGGGGTGCGGCCTGAGTTTTTGGCTGGAATGCCTCTCTATTGCGGCCATGAGGTGGCCGATCAGCCGTGTCATACGCTTCTTCCTCCAGTCGGGGTAGCAACCTGCATTTTGGGTAACTCTTGGAGGGGCGTTCGAGTTTATATTCCTCGGCCGCAAGGTCTTCAGTCCATCTGTCAGCTAGCAGATCTTGATCAGCTTGAAGCTGCTGCTTTTTCTTAAGGCTATTTGCCGTGGCCATAAGCCGGCGCTTGAAGCGCTCTTGTTCGACGGGATCCTCTGGCACAGCGAATTCGTCATCGCCGAGGCTTGCCTCATCTTCGGAGGGGGCATGTAATTATCATCCTCCACCCCTCCATCTGCCGCTTTCTCAGGAGGGTTGGCTCCTCCATCCTCCTGCTCTAAATCTTGCTGGAGGGGATTGTTGTTGTCTTCGGCACTATCCGGAGTGTTATTATCTCCTTTGCCGGTATCACCACTTTTGCTTTGGCGGGACTTAGAGCGGCGCCGCTGACGTCGGCGCTTCGGTTGCTTCTTGGAGGGGTCACCCTCCGCTGTCTCGTCGCCATTGCCTTCTTTGCGTGTGTCCACCATGTATGTATCGTATGATGAGGTGTCTATCCAGTGCCCTATGGGCAGTGGTTCCTCTTTGTCTCCCGCATCGTCGTCCATACCGTCGATGTCTTCGGAGTCGAAGTCGAGCATGTCGGTTAAGTCATCGACAGTGGCTACTAAGTGGGTGGTGGGTGGGGCGCGAATTTCTTCATCGTCTGCATCCCAATCCTGCCGGACATAGTTCGGCCAGGATCCTCCTGACAAGGAGAGAGACCTTAATGAGTTCAGTATGTTACCAAAAGGAGAGTGCTGAAAAATATCCGTGGAGGTAAACTCCATGATCGGCGCCCAACCGGATTCGCTAGGAACGGGCGCAGGCGGTTCGGAGTCCGTGGCAGGAGAAGGATCCAGCAGTCTGACAACACGGCTCTCGTGCAGGGTAAGGTCGATGTTCGGCTCGATCGCCGATGAGGATAAGGCTTCCGTGGCGGGGTCCATCCACCCGTCCGTGGAAGGCGCAACTGGCTCTGAATTGAGGGTTGGAGCGGCTGCCGGTGCGATCTCCTGAACACTGTCTGATGGTAGAGCTAAATCGTACTCATCGTGACCGCGTGACGCACAAGGCAGAGGCTCGAATCCGTCGAAGATCAAGTCTCCGCGGATATCGGCCGTGTAGTTTAAGCTTCCAAATCTGACCTGGTGGCCAGGGGCGTGACTTCCGATCTGCTCGAGATGGCCAAGCGAGTTGGCCCGCAGTGTGAAGCCGCCGAACACAAAGATCTGTCCGGGGAGAAAAGTCTCACCCTGGACTGCATCGCTATCGATGATTGCAGGAGCCATCAAGCCTAACAGCGACGACACAGAGGAACTCTCAATGAAATCACCAATGTCGGTGTCAAAACCGGCGGATCTCGGGTAGGGGGTCCCGAACTGTGCGTCTAAGGCAGATGGTAACAGGAGGTAGGGGACACGATGTTTTACCCAGGTTCGGGCCCTCTTGATGGAGGTAAAACCCTACGTCCTGCTTGATTTATTCTTGATGATATGAGTATTACAAGAGTTGATCTACCACGAGATCGAAGAGGCTAAACCCTAAAAGCTAGCCTATGGTATGATTGTATGTTGTCCTACGGACTAAAACCCTCCGGTTTATATAGACACCGGAGGGGGCTAGGGTTACACAAGGTCGGTTACAAAGGAGGAGATATCCATATCCGTATTGCCTAGCTTGCCTTCCACGCCAAATAGAGTCCCATCCGGACACGAGACGAAGTCTTCAATCTTGTATCTTCATAGTCCAACAGTCCGGCCAAAGGATATAATCCAGTTGTCCGGAGACCCCTAATCCAGGACTCCCTCAGTCCCCTTATGACCTGGCATTTTAAGCTATAGATAAACATAACACGGCCACGCCATGAACTTAGCATAAGCCGGTCACCCAAACAAAGCGTGATACAAACTTTTGATTTTCACCACCTCAAAAGTCAATGTTTCTGACCTTGAATCATAGTCATCTCCAAAAGCCACCTCCAAGGCTATCTTGCCTACTGGATATGCAGACTTGCTAGGCACCACACCGTGAAAAACAGTGTTTGACGGTTTAAGACTCTTATTTGTCAACCCCATGCGACGGAAGGTATCATAATATAGAATGTTGATACTGCTTCCCCCATCCATGAGTACGTTCGTGAACTTATATCCCCCAACTTGAGGGGCCACCACTAGGGCCAAGTGACCCGGATTGTCAATCTGGGGTGGGTGATCCTCTCTACTCCACAAAATGGATTGCTCAGACCAGCGCAAATACTGAGGTACCGCCGGTTCAACAGAGTTTACTGCCCTCTTGTGAAGCTACTGATCACGTTTACACAAGCTAGTGGTGAAGACATGATACTGCCCACTATTTAGCTGCTTAGGATTGCTCTGATAACCCGACTGCTGCTGCTGGTGGTGGTTCCCCTCATGGTTGTAACCTCCCTGGTTTCCTTGGTGCCCTTGATTGATGTGTCCGGTTTGATTACCCTGAAATCCTGAACCGGAACTACCACCTCCATAACCCGGCCCGTGGAAACCACCTCCTGAACCGCCGGGCGGGCCATTATCGTACTGGAAAATATTGGAGTTCTTGAAATCTCGCATGATATAACAATCCTTCCAAAGATGTGACGCTGGCTTCTCCTTTGATCCATGCTTTGGACATGGTTGATTTAACAGGCGCTCCAAATTGGGGCCCGAACCTCCGCCCCTCTGGGGCTGCTTGCCCTTACGGCGCTGACTATTCTCCTGAGCATTGGTGTTAGCGACAAAGTCCAAGCTGTTGTCGGATTTGCGCTTACCACTGTTCCCATGGCCTACCGGATTATGCTGTTGACCCTTCGTGTTGCCGTTCTTTTTTCTCTTTCCCCGGTTTATCCTCCTCGGAGTCAGGGTCTTTGGTATTATCTGAATCAGTGTACTTAACCAAAGCGGCCATAAGCATTTACATATCATTGCAGTGACGTTTGAGCCTTCCTAACTTCTGTTTGAGTGGCAGAAAACGGCAATTGCCCTCTGTCGGTGTAAAAACCGGCGGATCTCAGGTAGGGGGTCCCGAACTGTGCGTCTAGGCCGGATGGTAACAGGAGGCAAGGGACATGAAGTTTTACCCAGGTTCGGGCCCTCTTGATGGAGGTAAAACCCTACGTCCTACTTGATTAATATTGATGATATGGGTAGTACAAGAGTAGATCTACCACGAGATCGGAGAGGCTAAACCATAGAAGCCTCCGGTTTATATGGACACCGGATAGGGTTAGGGTTACACAAAGTCGGTTACAATGGTAGGAGATCTATATATCCGTATCGCCAAGCTTGCCTTCCACGCCAAGGAAAGTCCCTTCCGGACCCGGGGCAAAGTCTTCAATCTTGTATCTTCATAGTCCAGGAGTCCGGCTAAAGGTATAGTCCGGCCATCCGGACACCCCCTAATCCAGGACTCCCTCAGTAGCCCCTGAACCAGGCTTCAATGACGATGAGTCCGGCGTGCATATTGTCTTCCGCATTGCAAGGCGGGTTCCTCCTCCAAGTACTTCATAGAAGATTTTGAACACAAAGATAGTGTCCGGCTCTCAGCGTGTCATGCGAGGCGGTTTCCTTGGCACGTCTTGTTAAAGCAGAGATCGTGTCCCCTTATTCCGGGATTCTCATCAATACGGGCGTGGGTAACCCGACCGCTTCTAGGACTCCTAGACTGTAGCCAAGTCCAAATGGCCACAGAGAGGACACTTGATATTCACCCTCTTTATAAAGGGACAAGGCTCTTATTTTTTCCCTCCCGTGCTCAATCGAATCCTTCCCCCACCTCAAGCTCAAACACCCAAGGTTCAGGTCAGGTGCTCCGAACCTTCAATCATGTCCGGATCTAGCCTTCAAGTCGATGGATGCCTTCCTCCGTCACGGAAGAAGACATCAAAAAGTTGAGGGAGGCCAGATATCTGACCGCCAAGGTTTTGCATCGGCTGCCTGCCCGAGGGCAGGCCGTCCCCTCCCCCGAACCCAACGAGAACGTCATGTTCGTCTCCCACTTCCTCCGAGGTCTAGGCCTCGCTCTGGATCCTTTCGTCAGGGGTTTGATGTTTTATTACGGGCTAGATTTCCATGATCTAGCTCCGGACTCCTTTCTTCATATCACGACATTTATTGTCGTGTGTGAGGCCTTCCTCCGGGTTACCCCTCACTTTGGCCTGTGGCTCAAGACCTTTGAAGTAAAGCCGAAGATGATCGAGGGGCAACATGCAGCGTGCGGAGGTGCCTCAATACGCAAGATGACTGGAGCTCCCTGTCCCAAAGGTTCCATTCTAGAGGTGTCTGAATTGTGGCAACAGGAGTGGTTCTACATCACGGCTCCTAGAAGTGCCAAGTGGGCGCCCGCCCCTGTTTTCCGCTCGGGCCCTCCACCACAACTGATGTCATGGATTAGCAGAGGTTTGAGCTGGGGTCCAGCCAAGGACGTGCATATACTGCAAAGCCGCATTCGAGATCTCTTCAATGGAGATTTTAGTTTGGTTGTGTAATACAAGTTATGCTGGTTCGTCAAGTCCAGCCTTGCAAAGCCGGGCCCTTCGCTTGTGGGAGTTCAATCCCGAGGGACCGTGCGCCATTGAAAATTTCCTCGGCCTGACGCACGAGGAGATGTACAAGTCATTCTTTGGACCTCAGGTAGAGTGTCCGAAAATCACCGAGGACGTGGGCCTGAGCAGTAACCGTGCCGCCGAACAGGTAAGGAATCTTCCGGCCGAACATACTATCTCTCATTTGTTACGAAGTTATTCTGAGAGTTCGCTTTTTGACCAGGACTGGATAACAAAGGCGAAGTTGATTTGGTGTTCGGCCCCCCTCCTTGAGGGTTTGGACAATCCGGTATTGGAAAAGATGCTCGAGGTCGCACCTTGCCCGGAGCCCTTGAAGGAAGACACTGGGGAGGATAATACGGGCAGACGCGGGCCCCCAATGCTGCCCACTCTAACCGTGGGAGCGAGCGTCTCCATGAAGGAAGACGACTGGAGGAGGAAAAGGACTGCGCCCGGGGATTTTGAAGCCGAAGCTTCCAAACGGGAGAAGAAGTCTCCCATAGAGGGTCCTACCTTGGGGGGTGTTGTTGCCGCACAAAGTCTGAGGGGGGATCAATTCTCCAGCGAGTCGTAAGTGACCCAAAATACTTTAATATTACAGGTATGCCATCTTTTTCTTCTGAGAAAATAACCACCGCATATATCTTTGCAGTTCGGGCCTTAGCCCCTCTCAAATGAGCTCGTCTTCGGGGGATCTTCTTCCAGAGATGATGGAGAGCGAAACGCCTCCTCCGGACTCCTCCGCTCCGAAAGCGGGCGACCCCGAAGTGTCGTCACGGATGGCCTCACCGAGTCCGGTGAGGCCAGAAGATAATCCCATTGACCCCCGAAGCTCCCAGTGTCCGACTCCCGAAGAGAGCAGACAAAAGTGTCCGGCACCGTCTGGTGTGCGATCGGATGTTCTGAGGGATTTGGTGGGGGTGAGCGGCCATCTCAGATGAACACCGTATGCTGATGAATACGGTGATGGAGAGAATTTCGTCCGCCGAAAGAGGATTGCATGAAGCTTTTATGAGTCTACTGACAGGCTTTGAGGTACGTAAAATAATGTATGATAGACCTGCACATGCTAGGTGTGCCCTGTGTAGATAGTAGCCCCTGAGACTCTGGTTGTCATCGGAAACGACGACGAACAGAGGATCATATTCCCAGGTAATAACTGTACTGCCTTTATGTGCAGGTGATGGAAGCTCCGGTGGCTAGCCGGACTAGCGAGTTTGCCCATTTAAAATGGCAGTTGGATGCGGAAGATGCCGACATCGAGCTTGTTAACAAAAGGCTTGACGAGGCACAGGGTAAGTGTCACTATCTGGTAAACGCCACATAGTAAGAGCGGCATGATGCTAGAATCTTTAATATGTTGTGACTGCAGATGGAGCTGCCACTGTTGAAGCCTTGCGGGCAGAACTTGTCCGAGCCAAGGAACAAGCGAGGTTTGGTAATGCGGCTGCTATGAAGTTGCTGAAGAGTTGAAAGCCGAGAAGGCCGCGCATGGCGAGAGCCGAGATAAGATGGCCAAGATGGCCATAGAATTAAAAGCCGCCGCCAACCATTGCCGGGTTCTTGAAAAGGAAAACCTAGCGAAGGCATCGGACCTTGAGAAGGCTGCTGTGACAAGAAAAGACATCCGCTCTGCTATGAGGGCGAAGAAGGAGGAGCTGTGGGAAGCCGGGGATATTGTAGCTGGTAAATCCTTTATGTTGCGGAGGAAGTTCGGAGATCCACGGTATGCCCCTCTGGATCGGCTGTGGAGTTCGGAGGATGTGTATATGGATTTGGCGGCGAGCGCTGCCGATGCGGCCAAGTACTTCCAAGGTCAGACGGACCGTGAAGTGGACCATCTGTTTTGGACACAATTCCATTCTCCCGAGCGTCCGCTTTCATTGACTGACCAATTAGCCGAATAGGCCAAACTGAATAGGTTGTCCGGACGCGCCATGAGGTCTGTTGTGGATCAGCTATGGCTGGAAAGGCCAAAACCGAACAACTATTTCAGCTTGGTGCAACAGTTCCTTGATGTGGTGCCGTGCATTAATGCGATGGAGAGGTCGGCGTGCATAGAGGGCTCATGGATGGCCTTTTCCCGTGTTAAAGCATACTGGGCAGAGATGGATGCTACCACTCTTGCAGCGCGGGATTTGGCCATAGGCCGAATGGCTGCTGAGCACTACTTTGAAGAAGTTCTTGAGGGTGCTCGTTTGATAGAGACCCAGTGCTAAAAAAATATTATGTTTGAGTGATATGTAATCTCATTGTAAGTGAAATGCTTTTATAAATTTTTATAAGGCTATTTTTATATTTTTTCCTGAAAGTAATATGATGCCTCCTGGGCGGCCGTTTATGTATACATGTGTATAACCTGAAAGATTGCAGCCGTCGGCTTCAACCCCCACGCATATAATGCAGAGGTGTTCGCAAAAACATGCGTTCACACTTAACCCAATGTCTTGGTCCTATTAAGGAGGTGATAGCGGAGCGAGCGAGGCAACCGGACTATAATGCTTTAGCACTTTCACTTAGCCATAGGAGTTTGACAGTGGGGCTACTAGATAGCCCCTGGTGGCTCCGCACTCTCCCGATCCGGGGGTGCGTACATGCTTGTCCGGAAAACGGCCCTTCGTTAAGGCGGAGGAATTCTAACATTCCAACAGGTCATCGAGTGGTTGACCAGTCTCACGCTATATCGTGACAGTCAGTTTTCGGCTTTCTCTACTGAGGTGCTCGTCCGGATGAACCAGGGCAAAATCGCAGTAGTTCTCCTGGTGCTACCTTAGCCGGTAAAGCGGAACATAAGGCACCAAAGCACAGGAGCCGGGCAAACCCAAAATTTGACCAAAGACAATGATTCGGAGCAGATGCATATAGGGCCAAAGTCGCGACGTCGAACACTCCCTAAGGTATTCGGTCTTTGTGGTATAAACTGGGCCTAAATAATGGCCTTTGTAAGAAGCCCCTTGTGTCCAGGTACGTGCATTGTTCTGGCGTGGCCACATGCCAAGACGTCAGCATCCTTCTTGACGGGGGATATGTATGAACAAGAGACAGTAAAAAAGGTTTACGCAGGGTCTTAATCTAAAAAGAATCCTTGGAGCGGGTCCCTACTGCACGTCTGCGCCTGTGTCTCCGTTGAGCCGTATCATGGACGGGTGTAGCACGATGATCATCTGTAAAAGAGAGGAATTTAGGTGAAAAAGTTGTCGTGCAAAAAGATAGTTTTTAAAGAAACCATGTATAATTCAAGATGAGAAAAAATTGCCACTTGTCTGCGCGCGTTGAGCCCCTTGTGTTGACAAAAAGGGGTGTGACCATTTATTTGGTATAAGTAGCGGCACCGGACTCGATTAGTTGTGTCTGAGGTCTTGACGACCTATTGGATGCTTTCACTGCTCCGGGCGCCTTTAGTGTGCGGCTGCCAAGGCAGTCGCACTCTCTTCGGTGTGCAGAGATCGCTTGATATTTCCGTTCACTGAAATGATGCCACGTGGACCGGGCATCTTGAGTGTGAGGGAGTCGTAGTGTGGTATTGCATTAAAGCGAGCGAAAGCTTCGCGTCCGAGCAGTGCTTGATAGCCACTTTGGAACGGAGCGATGTGGAAGGTTAAATGCTCGCGACGGAAGTTATCGGGGGAGCCGAATATAACTTGTAGTAGGAGGGAGCCCGTACAGCGAGCCCCTGGGCCTGGCGTTACTCCTTTAAAGGTAGTATTGCTATGGCGAATTTTTGTTGGGTCTAACCCCATCCCGCGGATTGTATCCTGATATATTAGGTTTAGATTGCTGCCACCGTCCATCAAGACTCGTGTGAAGTGATATCCGCCAATTACTGGGTCTAATACCAGGGCAGCCCATCCTGTGTGTCGGATACTTGCTAAGTAATCGCGATGGTCGAAAGTGATCTGTTGAGACGACCAGTGGCAGGACTTCGCGGTGACAGGCACTTGGGTATATTTTCCTGGGAGTGCCTCATTGTTTTTTCCCTTGATCAGGTGTAACACGTTTATTGTTTTGACTTCTGGTGGAAATTTCTTTTGTTCCCCAGTGTCTTGCTTGGGAGGCTCATCCTCGTCTTCACTTGGTGTATCCTCCCCCTTGTGTACGGCGTTGAGCTTGCCGGACTGCTTGAAGACCCAACATTCTCTGTGGGTATGATTAGCAGGTTTACCAGGGGTACTATGGATCTGACATACTTGGTCTAGAATTTTGCTGAGGCTGGACAGTTCATCCCTGGTGCCTTTAGAGGGCGACTTTTGCTGACATGGCCGAGAGCTTTTGAATCCGGCGTTTACTGCCGTGCCCTTCGTGTTGTCTTCTTTATTCCGGTGTTTGTTATTGCTGTTGCGCCGTGATTTCCCGTTTTCATCTCTAACTTCAGATGTATTGGGGTCGCTGGTGCTGCATCTGGCTAGCCAGCTGTCATCACCCGCGCAAAAGCGAGTCATGAGGCTTGTTAATGTGTCCATCATTCTCGGCTTATTTTGGCCGAGGTATCTGGCGAGCCATTCATCACGGACGCTATGCTTAAAAGCTGCCAAGGCTTCGGCGTCCGGACAGTCGACAATCTGGTTCTTTTTAGTAAGAAACCTGTTCCAAAGCTTTCGGGCCGACTCTCCGGGCTGTTGAGTTATATGACTCAAATCATCCGCATCCGGAGGTCGGACATAAGTCCCTTGAAAATTTGCCCGAAAGGCGTCTTCGAGCTCTTCCCAACTTCCAATGGAGCTTTCGGGGAGGCTTTTAAGCCAGTGACGAGCGGCCCTTTGAGCTTGAGGGATAAGTACTTGATGGCATGGAGATCATCTCCTCGAGCCATATGAATATGAAGGATGTAGTCCTCAATCCAAACCCTAGGGCCTGTTGTTCCGTCGTATGTCTCTATGTTTACGGGTTTGAATCCCTCTGGAAATTCATGGTCTAGCACCTCATCGGTGAAACATAGGGGGTGTGCGGCACCCCTGTAGCTAGGTGTATCGCGTTGTTCGGATGTTTGTTGTGTTGCATTGTATGATGGGGCGCGCTTGCGTGGTCCATAGATGGATCTTGTTGCGCCGTCCTTTGGGTGCGAGCCCTCGCATGGGTCGCATGTTGTATTGTGAGTGGCGTTGTATGCCACTCTATGTTGGTAGAGGGATCGTCTATCCGGCTAGGTGGCTGCTTTGATGTTTGGTTGTAGAGGGTCTGAGGCCTCCTCATCGAATTCAGGTAGCAGCTTTCGCTTTGGGTAGCTCTTGGAGGGGCGATTGTCGCCGTACCTCGCTGCTGTGTTGAGTATTTTACTCCATCTGATTTGGAGTGTGTCTTGTGCAGCCTTGAGCCTTTGCTTCTACTTTTTAAGACTCCTCGCGGTGGCAACAAGTCTTTTATGGGCATTCTGCTGCTCCGGGTGCCTGTCCGGCGTTATGTCGTCCGGACTATTATCCTTGATAGAATTTGTTTGTTCGGTTTGATTATCCGGATTGCCGTTGTCTGGCAGCGGTTCGCCCTGCTCCAGCGCTGGGTCTGTGTGATCATTATTTATGTCGAGGCGGGATTTGGGGCGGCGCTTGCATCACCGCTTTGACTGCTTCTCGAGGGAACAAGGCTTCGGTGCGTCCTTCCACTCCTCGTCATCATCTTTTGGTGCATCCACCATGTATACGTCATATGACGAGGTGGCTTTCCAGGGCCCAATAGGCACTGGTTCTTCATTGTCTCCTACATCGGCGTCCATACCGTCGATGCCTTCGGAGTCGAAGTCGAGCATGTCGGTTAAATCGTCGACAGTGGCTACGAAGTGGGTGGTGGGTGGGCTTTGAATTTCTTCATCGTCCGTATCCCAACCTTGCTGGCCGTAATCCGCCCAGGGCTCTCCTGATAAAGAGAGAGACTTTAGTGTCTTCAGAATATCACTGAAAGGCGAGTGCTGAAAGATGTCCGCGGCAGTAAACTCCATGATCGGCGCCCGATCGGATTCGATCGGCAGGGGCGCGGAGGGTTCGGAGTCCGGAGAGGAGTCCGACTCCTTGGAGTCACGAGTCTCGTGGAGTGCGGGGCTGGTGTTCGGCTCGATCGCTATTGGGATCGCAGCCCCCGCGGCGGCGTCCAACCACCCATCCTTGATCGGCGCAGTTGGCTCCGAATTAAGGGTCGAAGCCGATGCGGGTGCGGCCTCCAGGGCACTGTTCGGCGGCAGAGCTAGATCATGCTCGTCGTGACAGTGTGGCGCGCTCGGCAGTGGCTCGAATCCATCAAAGATCAAGTCCCCGCGGATGTCAGTCGTGTAGTTTAAACTTCCAAATCTGACCTGACGGCCAGGGGCATAGCTTTCGATCTGCTCCAGATGGCCAAGTGAATTGGCCTGCAGTGCGAAGCCGCCGAAGACGAAGATCTGTCCGGGGAGGAAGGTCTCACCCTGGACTGCATCGCTATTGATGATCGTAGGAGCCATCAAGCCTAACGGCGACGACATAGAGGAACTCTCAATGAAAGCACCAATGTCGGTGTCAAAACCGGCGGATCTCGGGTAGGGGGTCCCGAACTGTGCGTCTAGGCCGGATGGTAACAGGAGGCAAGGGACACGAAGTTTTACCCAGGTTCGGGCCCTCTTGATGGAGGTAAAACCCTATGTCCTGCTTGATTAATATTGATGATATGGGTAGTACAAGAGTAGATCTACCACGAGATCGGAGAGGCTAAACCCTAGAAGCTAGCCTATGGTATGATTGTTATTTGTATGTTGTCCTACGGACTAAAACCCTCCGGTTTATATAGACACCGGATAGGGTTAGGGTTACACAAAGTCGGTTACAATGGTAGGAGATCTATATATCCGTATCGCCAAGCTTGCCTTCCACGCCAAGGAAAGTCCCTTCCGGACACGGGATGAAGTCTTCCATCTTGTATCTTCATAGTCCAGGAGTCCGGCTGAAGGTATAGTCCAGCCATCCGGACACCCCCTAATTCAGGACTCCCTCACCCTCCAACGTTAGTACCACGGTATCTGCATTGATACGATCCGATGAATGCAAAATTGCTGAGACCCGCTTGACCCAATGGGTCGTGGACTCCCCCTCCTCTTGGACACAAGCGGCCAGATCCACGATTGACATGGGCTGCTTACAAGTATCTTTGAACTTCTGGATAAACCAGTGCTTCAATTCGGCCCATGATCCGATAGAGTTAGTTGGTAAGCTCTTCGACCAAGTACGAGCTGTTCCTTCCAACATCATGGTGAAGTATTTAGCACACACTACCTCATCTACATCTAACATCTCCATTGCCATCTCGTAGCTTTCAACCCACGCCTCGGGTTGTAAATCGGTGGTGTAATTTGGTACCTTATGAGGTCCCTTGAAGTCCTTGGGCAATCTCACATTACGCAAAGCGGGGGTGAGACACGGCACCCCTAAGGAACTGAAAACCACACCTGGCTCTACTAAAGCGGTAGGGTGAACCGGAGTATGTTGACGAGCTCCGTGCTGAGCTGCTAACTCGGCCTCTCGACACGCGCGACCATGATCCACTACATCCTGTGCATTAACACCTCCCCCTGTCGGGTTGTGTCCTCACGGCGAATTACAGCGACGTGCACTGCTTGACACAGCCGGTTCATCCTCAACGTGTCTGCTATAGCTCTGGCTTGGACGGGGAGTGGAATGAATCCTCTCACGACTGTGTGAATATGCTTGCTGCTGATTTAGTGCTGTTTGAAGGAGATATCTGGCTCGACGTGCCTCAATCGCAACTGGTGATTCGCCATCAGTTGGAAGGGCTGCCAAGCGTGAAGCGGCAGCCACAATGTTATCCAACGGGTTGGAGTAATGCCCGGGAGGTGTTGGTACATACTGCGGCACAATGTTATTCTGATGAGGCGGGTCCATCGCGCGTGGTTGAACCGATGCTCCTGTTCCTGGTACCTCCGTCCGGTTTAATATTGGTTGGTTACTAGTTCCTGCTCATGGCGTATTGAAGAGATTTCGTGGCTCGTAACCCAACGGGAGATGCGATCAGTACCTTCTTCTCATGACTTCTTCGGAAGCGTTCTGATCGAGCCTAATCCGGTAGGCCTGAGCTTCCAACTCAGCCCGCTCTGTAGCCATCCTAGCGTTCTCTGCCGCTAGATCCGCTTTTGCCTGAGCTATCTGATCCTTTACCTTTGCAATCTCCGCGTTGTGCTGATCCCGGGCTGATGCATCCACCTCTGCAGCCATCAACGTTGCTAAAGCGTCGAACAATTCAGACATGACTTGAGCTGGCGGCGGTGCAGAGCTTCCTGCCCCTGCCAGCGTGGCCGTTGTTGAACCGGAGAGTATTGCTGTGGCAGCTGATGAATGAGGCACCGACTATGTATCGGCCATGAAGATAGCGGCCCGGTTTGGCAGATCAGGGAAGTCCGAAATACTATTGCCCTCGGATCCCCCACTAATCCGGCCATCCTGCAACTGATAGAGCGATTCGGTCTCTCCGGAAGACTCGTCGTCGGAGTAGACAACAGTTTCTCCATCGGATGCCGGTCCGTCCTTGTATTCGGCTTCATGGATGACGCCTACGAAAACATGCTTCGCCACGGGCTGAACCGGCGAAGGGCTTGCACACTGAGCTGTCTCGATGATGTCGGTGCAGATGTCCGGCTCAGGGGCCGGTTCGCCAATCTTGCCGATGAAGACGTGAATCCCACCAAAGGGGACCCAGTACCCGTATTCGATTGAATCGGCCTCGGGACCCCATCCTGCGTTGTCGATGTAGAGCTTGCTGCGAAGACTCTTCGTCATCCAGCCCACAGCGTATCCCTTGAGTCCATCAAAGCTGCCCTTCAAGAACTCGAAACCATCGTGTGATAGCCCCATGGTGGGCGCCAACTGTCGTGGGTTTGTCCCGGCAGATGTCCTTGTGAAAGGACTTAGTCGTGGAGCCATCGCAATGGGTTAGCTTAAAGGGGTTAAACCGGACAAGGGGACATGGGAGGTTTATACTAGTTCAGCCCCTTCGATGAAGGTAAAACCCTACGTCTAGTTGTGATTGGTATTGCTAGGGTTTCGAAGGCCAGGGAGCGAATCCGCTTTGTCTGGCTCTCGAATTGTTGTCTGTTGTCCCTGAACCGATGTCGGGTCGTCCCTTTATATACATAGGTTGACGCCCGCCGGCTTACAGAGTCCCGAAGCCGGATCATAAACGTGTCCAGTTCGGTCTCTATCCTTCCTATCTTACAATACAAGCTACATAATAAGGTCGGTTTACATCTACAAGCCTTAACTCGCCACTGGGCCTTGGGCCTTCATAAAGCGCCATCATTCTTACATCTTCATGGGCTTCTAATCTTCATAAAGTTAATCCGGTTACCCCTGGCCGGTTTACGTCCAATAGTAATATCCCCAACATGTACATATCATTTGTGCGTTGCTTTGTGAGTTTTCATCCGTTTGCTCGAGAAGCGGGGAGAAGTTTCAAACATTTCGGCCGCGAGGTGCGGCCACTTGCGTAGGCGTAGTTACTATTTTAATTACACAAAATTCAGATGGAGTTCGGACATCATCAAAATCGATGTGTGCCTGTGTCATGCTCTCACGACCCCGTGGAAAAAATTGGTAAAGTTTGGCACAAGTTTTGATGACCGCTCCTTCCAAACCGGAGCATCTCACATGAAGGGTCATGGTTTTCCAAAAGGATACGTGTCAATCCAAACTCTTGTGGTCGGTGACTTCATCGTTTGGCCTCATAAAATTTTCCACGGTACGCAATCACAATTAAACCACGGGTTTGATTTTCTGGCGCATTTCAGGTATCGTTAGCTATATTTAAGACATTTTTTGAGATTAACGTGCATTTTGTGCATAAAAATAAAATTACAACAGGAACTGCATGTGTTGTCGAAAGGGGTGATGGTCGCCATTCGATCTGGGAGCATCCAACGGTGCAGACGTATGATCTGTGGGGTTTGGGTTCTGGCCAATCAGAAAGCACGACTCAGATCGTGGGCGGGGTGGCGGGGTTTGGTTGGCACACGACTCTCATCAACGAACCGTGTGCTATTCGCAAACCAGATTGCATATTTTTGTTCACACATACTATAGTGAGATCGATTGAGTGTGCTACCTCTATGATATAATAATAATAATAATAATAATAATAATAATAACAAAAAACAGTTCATATTCATTGCCTGAGCTGATAGCATATCAAGGTCAACATATTAACGGTTCTTACATCAACAAAAAACCGGGCATAACTCACAAATTTAGTACACACGCCAGTTCTAAATTGAATGAATTAAGTTGTAGGGTAGGCATAAAGACTAGGTTTACGGCTTAATTCCCATGTACATGGGGGAACTGGGATCATTAAGTTGACCCCGAATGAACTTGGGGTTTTTGATGATTTTACACTTCTCTATTGCACTGGTGCGCGATCCCTTGGCTGGCAACTCATCAAATTCATTGTACTCATCCTGATTGGCAGCATCGTCGACACCCAGTACCCTTCTCTTCCCTTGCATCGCCAAATGGACGTTCTTATGCAAGGGGTCTTCCACAAAGGAAATCTGGGTAGAATCACTGGCAAGAATGAATGGGTCCGCGTGATATGCCATCGTTGTCCTGTTAACACATGTCTTCTTGTACTCATCAATCCTTACCTGACCAAGAGGGATCCATGCGCACCTGAATAATGCCACCTTAACTTTCACATAGTCAAGCTCCCAAATCTTTTTGATGGTTCCATAGTATACCCTTTTATCAACTTCATTTACTATCATGCATTCTATTCGAACAGAGCTGTTCTGATATGAGGTCTTCTTATCATGTTCCTCGGTGTAGAACGTGTATCCATTTATGTCATATGCTTGGTACGTCAACACCGTAGGTGATGGCTTTTGTGCCAACCACGTAGCAATGTCATAGATGGATCCTTGTGCCAAATGATTCTTCAGCCATTCGGCGTACTTCTTAGTGTGCTCCTTCACCTCCACTTCTGATGAAGGCACCATTGGTAAGAAGCTTTGACGTATCTCCGCCAAGTGTTCTTCGGGATAAGCGATGAGAACTGGGTTGTTATGCAGTACCATCAAATGGACCTTCTTTGCCAATTCTCCGGGTGCAGCCATTTGCGTGCCAGTAAGGACCGTCTTACCTTTCAGCCTTCCCTCATGGTGAGAGAGGGGCAAACCTATAGGTCTTTGTTTCATGTATTTGGTGCAAAACTCAACCACCTCCTCCACGGTATAACCTTGTAGGATGCTTTCCTCTGGATGGTTTCCGTTCCGACAAAAGCGCTTCAGTATTCCCATGAACCACTCGAAGGGATACATGTTGCGAAGAAGCACGTGACCACAATACTTTATCTCGTCGACAAGGTGCACAGTGAGATGGACCATGACATCAAAGAATGACGGTGGGAAAAACATCTCTAGGTTGGACAATATTCTTACAATATCATCTTGCATATTATCCAACTCTTCAGGATCTACAACTTTCTGCCATTGTTTGTTGAAGAAATCACAGAAGTCAATGAGTGTGTTTCTTATATCTTTGTCCATCAGATTCCTGATGGCCACCGGGAGGATTTGTGTCAACATTACGTGGCAATCATGTGACTTCATGTGTCCCAACTTCATTTTACCTGAGCTCACATCCACGAGACTTCTGATGTTTGTGCAGTAGGAAGAGGGTGTCTTAACTGACAACAAATAGGTGAAGAACTGTGTTTCTTCTTTTGTACTGAAATTGTAACTTTGGCGAGCTTTCATGAATTTTTCATCATCTTCTGCTTCACTCTTGTGTTGTGATTGATCAGCAAGCATATCGAGCCATGAACCGTCACCATCCTTTCTTTTACCTTTAATCTTGAGCAGAATACCAAGGATGCTTTCACATACGTTCTTCTCTACGTGCATGACATCGATGTAGTGACGTACACGTAGAATCTCCCAGTAAGGTAATTTCCAGAACACCGATTTCTTCTTAAACACTTGATCGTTGGTTGTTAGTTTCACTATCAAAGGGTGGTTCTTTCCAAGCACAACATTAATTTTTTTAGCCATGTTGTGGACCACCTCCCCGTCATAGGGTCTTAGGGCCACACCTGCCTCTGTTGTACCATCAAATTCAGCTTTCATCTTTCGGTATGGGTGGTTCATCCACAAGAACTTACGATGACGCAAATACACTGTTTTACGCGAGTTGGGAAGTCTTCTACTAGTTGTCCTATCCATGCATGTGACACACCCTACATCTCCCCTTGTTTTCTGCCCCGATGTGTTGCCTAATGCCGGCATATCTTGAATGGTGTGCACCAGCATCGCATGTAGATGTAAAATCTCCTTTCTATAAGCATCATAACATTTTACAGCAGGCACATCTATCCACACTATCAGAAGTTCTTCTACCAGTAGCTGAAAGTAAATGTCGATGTCATTTCCAGGTTGCTTCGGGCCTTGGATACTCATTGACATCATAATGTATTTTTTCTTCATACACAACCAATGAGCTAGGTTATATATGCACAGAAGCACATGCCATGTGCTGTGATTGGTGCTCATATCGCCAAAAGGATTCATCCCGTCAGTACAATCCCCGAGCCTTATACTTCTAGGATCCTTGGCAAAATTTTCAAACTTGTTGTCGATTAATTCCCACTGAGCCCCATCTTTCGGGTTCCTCATAAACCTATCCGCAATTCGCTCATCATGATGCCACCGCAACCTCTTTGCCTCTCTAGTGTTTGCAAACAAATGCCTCAACCTTGGAATTAAAGGCAAGTACCAAACAACCTTGAACGGGATACCTGTCTTGATCTTGTCGTCCAATTTGTACTTGTCCTTTGCTCTCCTGCGCTTGTATCGTGCATGCTTGCATGTGGGACATGCACAGAAATCTTTGTACTCACCACGGTACAATATACAATCATTCGCACAAGCGTGTATCTTCTATACTTCAAGTTCCAATGGGCAAACAATTTTCTTTGCTTCATTCGTGCTTCTGGGGAGCACATTATCTTCCAGAAGAATATCTTTGAAAATACCTAAGATCTCTGTGAAGCCCTTGTTTGATAGACCGTTTGTTGTTTTAAATCTGAGAAGCGGCAGGGTGGCACTCAACCTGGAATATTTCTTTTTGCAACCTGGATACAATTCTTTCTTGGAGTCCGCATCAATGGTTGGCAGATCCTTGTACTCAATCATGTCCTTTTCTGGGCCCTCGAAATCTGCAATCATAGCAGCAAAATCTGGCATATCAAGATCGTCCTCATCTGCGTGGACGTCTTGGTTTTCCAGCGGGCGTTTCGGCTTTCTGGTGTTCCATTGGTAGCTTGACGCCTCTGCCCCGATGTTAGATTCAACATCCATGTGACACTGATCGGGGTTTGGCATCTCGCTGCCCTGGGTATCATCATCCATGACCTCCTCTTTGCCGTGTCTGGTCCAACGTGTATATCCATCCATGAATCCCCTAGAGACTAAGTGCTTCTGGACATCTGCAACTTCATGTGACTCTGTATTGGCAGAATCAGTACATGGACACATGATGTAATCCACATCACCAATTCTCCTCTTTGTACTTTCGGCCAAATTCATGAACTCTGTCACGCCACTGATAAAATATGCGGTTTTCCGATTCTTCATCCATCGAGATCGTTCCATCTATAGCAGACGAATGGTAACTAAAAACAAAACAACAACATTAATATACAGATTAACTGCTACCCAGAGATGCGTGCATAAATCACAAGGTTTTATTTTAATAATTACTAAGGGTGCTCCATGTTTTTATCCAGACAGGCAATGACAAAAATTAATGGCCAGTCAATTTACACGCAGAGTACTAGTACAACACTACACTTAGGAATTGAATACCTTAATTAAGCCACTCACAAAAAGAATACCTTAATTAATTAGCCACGCTGCGACCTCCACCCAGCAGACAGACAAGTGCGATGCGGCTTTTGTTTGACAGTATTGCTAAAGCACATCTAGATGTGCTCTAAGTAATGTACATCTAGGTCCTATGCCATTGATGTTACTCGAAGATTCGTGCAGATATTTTTCTTTGTATTTTTTCTTTTCCTTTCTAGTTTGATTATTACTGGCTTTATCAATAAGAAGAGCTCAATGTATTGCTTGCCAACTGTCCTACTCCGTTCGTACCGGTACCAGTGCATAATCCCAAAACTCGTTCCTTATTTTTGTCCTGAAAAAGGAAACCAGCCAAATAGCCAATAAGAGTCCTGCACAACCCCGGGAATTTGGAGCGACTGGTGATAAATAATTGCGGTTGATTATATCAGCGGTTAGATAATACATCAACCCCCGCTTCAATCC
Source organism: Triticum dicoccoides (assembly GCF_002162155.2). Taxonomy (NCBI): domain Eukaryota; kingdom Viridiplantae; phylum Streptophyta; class Magnoliopsida; order Poales; family Poaceae; genus Triticum; species Triticum dicoccoides. Next base: position 575,902,339 of record NC_041384.1, on the reverse strand, counting down.
TCGCTTCAATTGGCAGTTACTCTTCTCTGCATACCCCGCTTAAGTGTCCACCATCTGCATCGTCCCCGGCAGGCCGCGCTACACACTGGCACACACTCTGCAGCCATGTCGAGCGATAGCGAGGATGATAGTTCGGTCAGTAGTCTGTCGCCCGATGATAGGTCAACATCGAAATCATCCCGCTCGTCTTCCATGAGTCTGGCGTCGAGCCCAGACCTCGATTATATCTGGTTCATGGAAGGGACGCCGCCTCTGGAGTCGTCAGACGACAACCAGACAGACGAGGAGCCGTCAGAGGATGAAGAATAGGACGATGATGATGAGGAGGAGGAATGGTCGAACAAGGAGGAGGAGGACGACGACAGCAACGACGATGACGGCGGCGGCGACGATGAAAAGCCAACGGTTAGCAGAAAGAAATGTCCTTGCCAAGATGATGTCGCGGGGCCATCCAACAAGAATAACAACAAGAAGAAGGACTAAATTAAGCAGACTGTATATATCTCTGTTTATCCTGTCAATCTCATCGCAGACAGTTAGTAATATGTATTCGACGGAGATATTCTACATTATCCCCAACAGGTTGGTTTGTTGAAATATGTGCCCTGACAAGCACACAATTCACAAAAAAGACCATACAGGCTGTCTATAATGATCGCACACAATTCTGATTACCGACCTGTTTGCCGGGTATCACACACATCTTGTTACGCCAAATCGTTTGTGTTCACCTCACTCATCACAAACGGTTCATCGGAGTGAACTGTATGCCGTATATCGCACACACCTTGATCTGGCTACCCGTTTCTGTTGCTCTATCTCATGGCAGACAGTTCGTACAGATCAACCGTATGCCCCTCATCACACATGCAACTATAATCTGAACCGTGTTTGATGTATCATTTATCGCAAACATTTTGCATCATTACTGACGGTTTTCATACATCGCCGTTTGCGATTATTGCATCACACACAGTTTCTCGAAGGGTCTCTAATCGTTGTGTCGCATTAGCAGCATCCTGCAGTAGTGATACGTTGTTCCCTTTGTCATTGATATGTTACTTGCCCGAGATTCGATCATCGGTTTCATCATACCTAGCTCAATCTAGTCACTGGCAAGTCTCTTTACTCGTTTCGTAATGTATCATCCCGTAACTAACTCATCAGTCACATTGCTTGCAAGGCTCATAGTGATGTGCATTACCGAGAGGGCCTAGAGATACCTCTCCGATACACGGAGTGACAAATCCTAATCTCGATCTATGCCATCTCAACAAACACCATCGGAGACACCTGTAGAGCATCCTTATAATCACCTAGTTATGTTGTGACATTTGATAGCACACAAGGTGTTCCTCCGGTATTCGGGAGTTGCATAATCTCATAGTCAGAGGAACATGTATAAGTCATGAAGAAAGCAATAGCAATAAAACTAAACGATCATAATGCTAAGCTAACGGATGGGTCTTGTCCATCACATCATTCTCTAATGATGTAACCCCGTTCATCAAATGACAACACATGTCTATGGTTAGGAAACTTAACCATCTTTGATTAACGAGCTAGTCAAGTAGAGGCATACTAGGGACACTCAGTTTTGTCTATGTATTCACACATGCACTAAGTTTCCGGTTAATACAATTCTAGCATGAATAATAAACATTTATCATGATATAAGGAAATATAAATAACAACTTTATTATTGCCTCTAGGGCACATTTCCTTCACAAATCCCATTCTTGATCCATGCCAACTCAATAGACACCTTCGGAGATACCTCCTATGGGAGTCCTGGATTAGGGGGTCTCCGGACAGCCGGACTATATCCTTTGGCCGGACTGTTGGACTATGAAGATACAAGATTGAAGACTTCGTCTCGTGTCCGGATGGGACTCTACTTGGCGTGGAAGGCAAGCTAGGAAATACGGATATGTATATCTCCTCCTTTGTAACCGACCTTGTGTAACCCTAGCCCCCTCCGGTGTCTATGTAAACCGGAGGGTTTTAGTCTGTAGAACAACATACAATCATACCATAGGCTAGCTTCTAGGGTTTAGCCTCTCCGATCTCGTGGTAGATCAACTCTTGTAATACTCATATCATCAAGAATAAATCAAGCAGGACGTAGGGTTTTACCTCCATCAAGAGGGCCCAAACCTGGGTAAAACATCGTCTCCCCTGCCTCCTATTACCATCCGCCTTAGATGCATAGTTCGGGACCCCCTACCCGAGATCCGCCGGTTTTGACACCGACATTGGTGCTTTCATTGTGAGTTTCTCTATGTCGTCGCCGTTAGGCTTGATGGCTCCTACGATCATCGATAGCGATGCAGTCCAGGGTGAGACTTTTCTCCCCAGGCAGATCTTAGTGTTCGGCGGCTTCGCACTACAGGCCAACTCGCTTGGCCATCTGGAGCGGATCGAAAGTTATGCCCCTGGCCACCAGGTCAGGTTTGGAAGTTTAAACTACACTGCCGATATCCGCGGAGACTTGACCTTCGACGGATTCGAGCCCCTGCCTTGTGAGCCACGCGGTCACAATGAGTACGATTTAGCTCTACCATCGGATAGTGTTCGAGAAATCGCACCGGCAGCCGCTCCGACCCTCAATTCGGAGCCAGTTGCGCCACCCATGGACGGGTGGATAGATCCTGCTGCGGAGGCCGTATCCTCTACGGTGATCGAGCCGAATATCGACCTTACCCTTCACAAGAGCCGTGTTGCCAAACTGCAGGATCCTTCTCCGGCCACGGACTTCGAACCGCCTGTGCCCGTTCCTGTCGAATCCGATTGGGCGCCGATCATGGAGTTTACCTCCGCGGATATTTTTTAGCACTCGCCCTTTGGCGACATACTGAACTCGTTAAGGTCTCGCTCCTTGTCAGGAGAGTCCTGGCCGAACTACGTCCGACAGGATTGGGATGCGGATGATGAAGAAATTCGCCGCCCACCCACTACCCACTTAGTAGCCACTGTCGATGACTTAACCGACATGCTCGACTTCGACTCCGAAGACATCGACGGTATGGACGATGATGCGGGAGGCGAAGAGGAATCACTGCCCACAGGGCACTGGACAGCCACCTCATCATATGACATATACATGGTGGACACACCCAAAGAAGGCAATGGCGACGGGACAACGGAGGATGACCCCTCCAAGAAGCAACTCAAGCACCGCCGTCAGTGGCGCCGCTCTAAGTCCCGCCAAGTCAAAAGCGGTGATACCGGCACCGGAGATAATAGCACTCCGGACAGTGCCGAAGGCAACAACAATCCCCTCCAGGTAGATTTAGAGCAGGAGGACGGAGAGGCCAGCCCTCCTGAGAGAGCGCTAGATGGAGAGGCGGAGGATGAAAATTACATGCCTCCCTCCGAAGACGAGGCAAGCATCGACGATGACGAATTCATCGTGCCAGAGGATCCCGTCGAACTAGAGCGATTCAAGCGCCGGCTTATAGCCACGGCAAATAGCCTTAAGAAAAAGCAGCAGCAGCTTCAAGCTGATCAAGATTTGCTAGCTGACAGATGGACTGAAGTCCTGGCGGCCGAGGAATATAAACTCGAACGCCCCACCAAGAGTTACCCAAAATGTAGGTTGCTACCCCGACTGGAGGAGGAAGCACCAAAACCTACATCCCCGGTGTATGACGCGGCTGATCGGCCACCTCGTGGCTGCGACAGAGAGGCATTCCAGCCAAAAACTCAGCCCGCACCCCGACGCCTTTCAAGTAAAAAGGCATGGGGAAATACGCCAGACCTGCGAGATGTATTGGAGGACAAAGCAAAACACGCAAGATCGATCTACGGATCACGAGGGAGCGCCACTATGCGAGACAATAATCGTCACGCCGGATACAGTAAAAGTATGTCTAGCCGGGCCGAACACAGCGGGCAAGACTCATTTGAGCTGCGTCGCGATATAGCCCAGTACAGAGGCGCCACACACCCCTTATGCTTCACAGATGGTGTAATGGATTATCAAATCCCAGAGGGTTTCAAACCCGTAAATATAGAATCATACGACGGCACAACAGATCCTGCGGTATGGATCGAGGATGTCCTCCTACACATCCACATGGTCCGTGGTGATGACCTAAACACCATCGAATACCTCCCACTCAAACTCAAAGGGCCAGCTTGGCATTGGCTCAACAGCTTGCCAGCAGAGTCCATTGGCTATTGGGAAGATCTGGAAGCCGCATTCCTCAATAACTTTCAGGGCACTTATGTGCGACCACCACATGCCGATGACTTGAGCCACATAATTCAGCAGCCAGAGGAATCAGCCAGGAAATTCTGGACGCGGTTCCTAACAAAGAAAAATCAAATCGTTGACTGTCCGGATGCAGAGGCCCTAGCAGCATTCGAGCACAACATCCGCGATGAATGGCTCACCCGGCACCTTGGCCAGGAAAAACCGAAATCTATGGCAGCCCTCACGACACTCATGACCCGCTTCTGTGCGGGAGAGGACAGCCGGTTGGCTCGCAGCAATAACATATCAAAGAACCATGGTACTTCGGATACCAAGGACGGCAACGACAGGTCACGTTGCAAAAAACATAAGCGCCGCATTAACAGCAACAATACCGAGGATACATCAGTCAATGCCGGATTTAAAGGCTCTAAACCCGGTTAGCGGAAAAAGCCATTCAAAAGAAGCACTACAGGCCCGTCCAGTTTGGACCGTATACTCGACCGCTCGTGTCAAATGCACGGCACCCCCGACAAGCCAGCCAACCACACCAACATGGATTGTTGGGTGTTCAAGCAGGCCGGCAAGTTAAATGCCGAAAACAAAGATAAGGGGTCACATAGAGATGACGACGAGGAGCCCCGGCAGCCGAACACCGGAGGACAGAAGAGGTTCCCCCCACAAGTGCGGACGGTGAACATGATATACGCGACCCACATCCCCAAGAGGGAGCGGAAGCGTGCGTCAGGGATGTATATGCGTTGGAGCCAGTCGCCCCAAAGTTCAACCCATGGTCCTCCTGTCCGATCACCTTCGATCGCAGAGACCACCCCACTAGTATCCGTCATGGCGGATTCGCCGCACTGGTCCTAGACCCAATCATTGACGGATTTCACCTCACTCGAGTCCTAATGGATGGCGGCAGCAGCCTGAACCTGCTTTATCAGGACACAGTGTGCAAAATGGGTATAGACCCCTCCAGGATCAAACCCACAAAAACGACCTTTAAAGGTGTCATACCAGGTGTAGAGGCCCATTGCACAGGCTCAATCACACTGGAAGTGGTCTTCGGGTCCCCGGATAACTTCCGAAGCGAAGAGTTAATCTTCGACATAGTCCCGTTCCGCAGTGGCTACCATGCACTGCTCGGGCGAACCGCATTTGCGAGATTCAACGCGGTACCGCATTATGCATATCTCAAGCTCAAGATGCCAGGACCTCGGGGGGTCATAACAGTCAATGGAAACACAAAGCGCTCTCTCCGCACGGTGGAGCACACTGTGGCCCTCGCAGCAGAAGCGCAAAGCAGCCTCTCAAGGAAATCCACTAGTTCGGCGATTAAGGACCCGGACACCTTCAAGCGCGCTTAGAGTAATCGGCAACTGGACCGCATGGCATGTTCCGATCTCGCATAGCAATACGCCCCCACCCCGGTCCCAGCTAAACGGCGAAATCCGTGCCACGCGTACATAATTACGCATTAAAAATACCATGGGCACAGGTGGGGAGGGGGGCACAACTACGGCACGCCCCAAGACGCGGCTTAAACCGCACTAGGGGCTTCCCACATTGTTATTTTTCTCTTTCAGAACTTTCATCTCTGGAAACCCTGTCCGGCAGCATGATTGCCGAACACATGATGCAGCAACCATGGAGGCAGAGAGCTACGTCACACCACGGAACTCCCACGTGGATTACAATAACGAGTGAAATACTTGCTTTAATACTATTCCTCAGCTCGCCCTTGGAAGGGACATGTCAAATAGTCCTACTTTTTGCCTATCACACTACTTGTATCATTCTGCTCTAACACACCTTTTTGAATAAAACAATGCATAACATTAAGACTATTATTGCATTCTTCCTTTACATATATATGTTCATTCATGACATCTAGCACCCGTACACTCTGGTACGGCCAATACGCCACGGGCTTAAGCATACCCCATAATGCGGCGTGAGAAGTCAGAACACTTTCGACAGTGCGGCACCCCGAACTTATAGCATTATATGGATCAGCTCTGAATCATGTCTTGGGTCAATAGTTGGGTTTGCCCGGCTCCCATGTTTTGGTACCTTACGTTCCGCTATATCGGCTAAGGTAGCACTGGGAGAACTACTGCGATTGTGCCCCGGTTCTGCTGGGCTAAGCACCTCAGTAGAGAAAGCTAAAACTGACTGTCATGATAAGGCGAGAGACTGGTCGCTGTTCGAGAGGTTTCAAGTCCCTAAAGACTTATGCCGCTTAGAGCGAGGAGTCGGCCATGTCCGGCTTAAGGCGTGTATCGCGCCCCGAATTCAGCCTTCCGAATGATAGGGGCTTCGCCGAAATTTAAAATTATAGAATTCTATGGCTAAGTGAGAGTGATAACGCATTACAGTCCGATTGCCTTGTTCGTTGTGCTGAGCACCTCCCTCGAAGGACCCAACAATGGGAACAAGAGTGCTCATGTTTATCCCGAACACCCCAGCACTCGTGGCGTGGGGGCAGAAGCCGACGACTAGCCATCTCTCAGATTTGATAAACAGCCGAATAGAAGGCAATATTTTAAATTCAAACAAGCGTTGCATAGCGCATATGAACAAGTTTTCATAATACAGGATTAAACGAGCAAGTTTACTCAAATATTACATCTTTCGCACACTCGTCCGCTACAAGAAGGGCACCCTTCAGGACACCCTCATAGTACATCTCGGGGTGGCGATGCTCCTTGCCCTGTGGCGGCCCTTCCTTCACCAGCTTCATGGCGTCCATCTTGGCCCAGTGCACCTTCGCACGGGCGAAAGCCCGGCGTGCACCTTCGATGCAGACGGACCGCTTGATGACTTCTAGCCATGGGCAGGCATCCACAAGCCACCTCACCAGGCCGAAGTAGCTGTTGGGAAGGGTGTCACCAGGCCACATCTGGACTATAAAGCCCTTCATGGCCTGTTCGGCCGCCTTGTGTAGCTCGACCAGTTGCTTCAGCTGGTCGCTCAGAGGCATCGGGTGTTCAATCTCAGTATACTGAGACCAGAACAGCTTCTCCGTTGAGCTTCCCTCCTCGGCCTGGTAAAACTGTGCGGCATCCGACACGCTGCGGGGCAAATCTGCGAATGCTCCTGGAGAGCTCCGGATTCGGGTAAGTAACAAGTAATTACCTTCACATGCTTGCTTCGCATATAGAATGCCTTACCCACTGCTATCTTCTTCATCGCATCAATCTCTTGGAGAGCCTTTTGGGCTTCAGCCATGGCACTCTTTGCACTCTCAAGGGCCGCGGCAAGCTCAGACTCTCGCGTCTTCAAGTCAAGCTCCAACGCCTCGTGCTTCGTCACAAGAGCATGGAGCTCTTGCTGCACCTCGCCCACCCGTGCCTCTTGTTTTTCCCACTCGGTGCGCTCCTGGGCCGCTTTGCTTTCGGCCTCGGATAGCGCTTGCTTCAGGGTCACCACCTCGGTCGTGGCCCCTGGCAAATTTACGATGATCCTGTCATTTTGCAATCGCATTCTTTTTATATATATCCATAGACTAGGTACTACTTACGTTTGTTCTCCTCGAGCTGCCTCTTGGCAAGGTCGAGCTCTTTCTTGGACCCGTCGAGGTCCTCCTTTAGTACGGCGACCTCCGTAGTCAGTGCGGCAGAGGTCAGCAGCGAAGCCTGCATACGCATATAGACATACTTATATTAGACTCCTGCAGATATCAGTTGATCCTCTATTCGGCTTTTCTTTTTGAACACCAAACAGAGCATCAGGGACTACTGTCTATGCGGTAATATTTTTCCTATATTTCAAATACTTACCTCAAAGCCTGTTAGAAGGCTGGCACAGGCTTCAGTCAGTCCGCTCTTGGCGGACTGAACCTTCTGGATCACCGCACTCATAGTAGTGTGGTGCTCTTCGTCGATGGAAGCGCTATGAAGCGCTCCCAGCAGATTGTCCGGTGCCTCTGGATGGACAGAGGTCACCAGCACGGGCGTCTTTCCCCTTTTGGAAGGAGGCTGCCTGCCCGAGTCTGGAACCACTGGGGGTTCTGGCGCAGTGTTCGGCTGAAGGCCGAACTCGGAGCCCTCGGGAGCCTTACCCCCTCTGCTCCCGGAGTCCGGAAGGTTGCCTTGAGGCGCCTTCGGGATTGTCTCCCCTCGACCCGGTGCCTCTTGAGACAATACCTCGGCATTGTTCGTAGGGCAAGGGGAGGTGGCGCTCGGAAGTGGATCGCTATCCATATCCGACGAGTCCAAGGAGCCGCGCGATGAAGATACGTCGATACGGGCTTGGGGCAGTCTGCATAATCATACTCGGCGTTAGGGGAAGCAGTGCGACAAAGGTATGCTATGAGTTACTCTGGTATCCGAATACTTATGACTTCGTCAGGGGCTTGGCCCTGAGCAGCCACTCGTCTTCGTCTTCGGCGACGGTGGTGGAGCGGTCCGGAAGGAGAGTCCTT
>NC_041384.1:575846868-575893214 GCF_002162155.2 Triticum dicoccoides | reverse complement strand
TGTCTCCCCCGGCTGAAGGGGGAGCATCTTCATCTTCCTCCTTGTCTTCTGGGGAGGAGTGGGTCGCGGAGTCATCGGACGATGAGCCCGATATCACCTGGCATCGGGAACTCTTTCGGGTTCCCTTGGTCTTCTCCGGCACCTTGTATGGAGCCGGAGTCAGCATCTCTGTCAGGAGAGCGTCCGCGGTGTCTTCGGGCAGAGGGGCCGGACAGTCGATCTTCTCCGATGCCCCCACCCAGTCCTGTCAAAGGCATGGGAGCTCAGACCCCGCGCGTGGTTAAGCTATGGGAAGTAAAAATCCTACCAGATGTACAAAACTTACCGGATTCGCAGGGCGCTTCGCGCTTCGCCCGCGGTCCTCGGTAAGAGAAGGAGGGACCTCGACGCCCTTGAACAGCACCCTCCAGACGTCCTTGTGCATCGTGTTGAAGAGCTCGCTTAGAATCTGGTGCCAGGCCGGGTCAAACTCCCATAAGTTAAAATCCCGTTGTTGACACGGGAGGATCCGGCGGAAGAGCATGACCTGGACTATGTTGACAAGCTTGAGCTTCTTGCTTGCCATATTCCGGATACATTTCTGGAGTCCGTCCAGCTCCACCGATGAACCCCAGGATAGGCCCTTCTCTTTCCAGGAGGTGAGCCACGTGGGGATTCCGGATCGAAACTGGGGGGCCACCACCAAGTTGGTGTCGCGTGGCTCGGTGATGTAGAACCATGCCGATTGCCATCCCTTTATGGTCTCCACGAAGGAGCCTTCGAGCCATATAACATTGGGCATCTTGCCCACCATGGCTCCGCCGCATTCTGCTTGTTGGCCTCCCACCACTTTCGGCTTGATATTGAAGGTCTTCAGCCACAGGCCGAAGTGGGGCCGGATGCGGAGGAAAGCCTCACACACGACGATGAATGCCGGAATGTTGAGGATGAAGTTCGGGGCCAGATCATGAAAGTCCAGCCCGTAGTAGAACATGAGACCACGGACGAATGGATGGAGGGGAAACCCCAGTCCGCGGAGGAAGTGGTGGAGGAATACTACCCTCTCGTGAGGTTCCGGGGTGGGGACGATCTGCCCCGCAGCGGGCAGCCGATGCGCGATATTCGCGGATAAGTATCCGGCTCCGCGCTGCTTTTTGATGTGTCCCTCCGTGACGGAGGAAGCCATCCACAAGCCTCCCGCTCCGGACATGTTTGGAGAAGGTTGAGGAGAAGGATGTGGACTTGGGCGTTGGAGCTCGAGTGTGCGAGAATGGATGAGCAAGGAGGAAGAAGGCGTGGGTAGAAAAAGGATAAACCTTATCCCTTTATAAGGGCGGTCGAAACTATGCGCCCCCACTAGCCTGGTAAAACTCGCTTATCCTCGAAGCGCCATAATTTATGGCGCGGTTGGGTTACCCACGCCTGTATTGATGAGAATCCCGTAATAAGGGGGACACGATCCCTGCTTTGACAAGACGTGTCAAGAAACTGCCTCGCGTTATGTGCGGGGCTAGTTAAAAGAAACGGTTCGAATAATCACCGGGCCACGGCATGATGTCATGTTGCCGAAACATGTCAGCAGATTAGATTTGTGGAAATATTATTCTCTCTACAGTGGTATGTGGAACTTATTTTGCAGGGTCGGACAATATCCTTGAATTCAAATTCTTCCGTGGTGTATTTGGAGGAGGAACCCGCCTTGCAATGCCGAAGACAACACTGCGCGCCGGACTCATCGTCATTGAAGCCTGGTTTAGGGGCTACTGTGGGAGTCCTGGATTAGGGGGTATCCGGACAGCCGGACTATATCCTTTGGTCGGACTGTTGGACTATGAAGATACAAGATTGAAGACTTCGTCTCGTGTCCGGATGGGACTCTACTTGGCGTGGAAGGCAAGCTAGGCAATACGGATATGTATATCTCCTCCTTTGTAACCGACCTTGTGTAACCCTAGCCCCCTCCGGTGTCTATATAAACCGGAGGGTTTTAGTCCGTAGGACAACATACAATCATACCATAGGCTAGCTTCTAGGGTTTAGCCTCTCCGATCTCGTGGTAGATCAACTCTTGTAATACTCATATCATTAAGAATAAATCAAGCAGGACGTAGGGTTTTACCTCCATCAAGAGGGCCCGAACCTGGGTAAAACATCGTGTTCCCTGCCTCCTGTTACCATCCGCCTTAGACGCACAGTTCGGGACCCCCTACCCGAGATCCGCCGGTTTTGACACCGATACCTGGAGAGCACCTTTATGATCACCGAATTATGAAGTGACGTTTGATACACACAAGGCATTCCTCTGGATTCCGGGAGTTGCATGATCTCATGGTCGAAGGAACATGTATTTTATATTAAGAAAGTAGTAGCAATAAATGGAACGATCATATGCTATGCTAACGGATGGGTCTTGGCCATCACATCATTATCCTAATGATGTGGTCTCATTATCAAACGACAACTCTTGTCTATGGTCAGGAAACTTTAACCATCTTTGATCAACGAGCTAGTCAAGTAGAGGCTTACTAGGGACATTCACACATGTATTTAAGTTTCCGACCAATACAATTATAGCATGAATAATAAACCTTTATAATGATTAAGGAAATATAATAATAACCACTTTATTATTGCATCTAGGGCATATTTCCAACAGTCTCCCACTTGCACTAGAGTCAGTAATCTAGATTACATAGTAATGAATCTAACACCCATGGAGTCTTGGTGCTGATCAACTTTTGCCAGTGGAAGAGTTTCAGTCAACGGGTCTGCCACGTTCAGATCCGTATGTACTTTGTAAATTTTTGTTTCTCCATCCTTGACTTTTTCACGAATGGAATTGATGTGTCGCTTGATGTGTTTGGTTCTCTTGTGAAACCTGGGCTCTTTGGCTATGGCAATTGCTCCAGTGTTGTCACAAAAGGTTGTCATTGGACCTGATGCTCTGGGTATTACACCCAGATCGGATATGAACTCCTTCACTCAGACTCCTTCATGCCCTGCTTCCAAAGCAGCTATATACTCCGCTTCACATGTAGATCTCGCCACGACGCTCTGCATAGAACTGCACCAATTGACAGCTCCACCATTCAATATAAGTACGTATCCGGTTTGCGACTTAGAGTCATCCAGATCTGTGTTGAAGCTATCACCGACGTAACCCTTTACGACGAGCTCTTCGTTACCTCATAAATGAGAAACATATCCTTGGTTCTTTTCAGGTACTTTAGGATATTCTTGACCGTTGTCTAGTGATCCACTCCTGGATTATTTTGGTACCTCCCCGCCAAACTTATGGCAAGGCACACATCAGGTCTAGTACACAACATGGCATACACTATAGAACCTATGGCTGAGGCATAGTGTCATGGTTTTGTCACGGCAGATGTCCTAGAGAAAGGACTTAGTCGTGGAGCCATCGCGACGGGTTAGCTTGAAGGGGTTAAAGCGGACACAAGGACGCAAGAGAGTTTATACTAGTTTGGCCCCTTCAATGAAGGTAAAAGCCTACGTCTAACTGTGATGGAATTGATGGGTGTTTTGATGACTAGGGAGCAATAAGCTTCGCCTATGTCTCGAGTTGTTGTCTGTCCTCCCTGAACCACCGCCGGGTCATCCCCTTATATACATGGGTGACTCCCGTCGGTTCACAGCGTCCCAACACCGGCTCATAGATGTGTCCGGTTTGGTCTCTACTTATTCCTAACTTACAATACAAGTTACATATTGACGCCGGTTTACGGCTACGGGCTCTCAACCGATTACGGGTCTTGAGCCCTCATCTACCTTCATGGGCTTTAATATGCTTAACTACTGATGAAGCTAATCCGGCCCAGATAGGCCGGTTTACGCCCAGTAGTAATATCCCCAACATTAGGCCCTAGATTGATTTGAACAGGTTCATGTCAATCCTTAGCAAAAACTTCATTTTCAACATCTTCTTGTAGTTTGGTGAACCGCCGTGATGTCATCTTCTCTGATTGCTGTAAATCGGCATGACGTCATCTATCATAAAGAAACTATCCGTGATACCTTCTTGTTTAATAGATCCGCGATAATCGAGGCGACCGCTCTGTTTCCAAACTTGCGGCTCCTTGATTTTCGCGCCTGACCCATGTCCCTTGCTTTATAAATAGGACCGAGGGGTCATTCCTTTTTTCCCCTTCGTGCCCTTCTGCTTCCTCTTCCTCGCGTCACCCAGTCTTCGGAGCTCCGCCGCCGCCGTCGACCTCTGCACCAAGCTTGGCCGCTGCATCACCCTGAACGCACCAGAGCACCGCGGCGACCTTCCGCTTCTTCCTCAACCCCAGTAAGTCTTCTATCCTTTCCATCATAGATCTGTTCTAGGGTTTCCCTGTTCTTCCCGTGTTCATCGCTTGCTTCTTGTTCATATGATAGATCCTTAGACGAGTCTATGTATCTTCGCTCTGTGTAGCGATAGTTTTTATCCTCCGTTTTCACCGTCCGGCATACTAAGAGCATAGATCCTATCTATACCTTTGCTTATTGATTCGGTACTACTCCTTTTGGGCCTTGAATATTTATCTCCTTTATAAACATGTTCCAGATCCAAAGCTGTAGCATAATGTTGTGAAATCTGTTTTTGCGTACTTACTCATCTGCAGTCTTGATTGTTCAATGCTTAGATCCGGCGGTTTAACTTTGTAGAAGAATTTTACAAACCGATATATACCATTAGTTCCCCTTGTTGAACAGCCAGATGTTGGTTGCTTCATGAAACTCCGATTCAGATAGTTTTGTCTCCGGTTTAACAGTGCCCATACCAACATACCTTGATCGAATGTATTTTTGAACCGGTATCTTCTACCTTGTAGATTCCGTCATGGCCAAGCAAGTATATGAGTGCAAATGGGTCCCTTCCCGCGTCACAGAGGATCAACTAGAGGATTTAGTCCTTATTGGCGCCTTGGGCAGCAAAGACACCCTCCATTGGAGGGCTCCTGGCAAAGAATGCCCCCCACACCTCGAGAAGGAGAGGTTGTTGTTTTCATAGACCACTTAGCCCGGGGCTTTAAACCGCCCGGTTCTAAATTTTACCGGGATGTTCTGGCTGATTTTCAACTCCATCCGCAAGACACTGGCCCCAACTCTGTTACAAATATGTGCCACTTCCAAGTGCTCTGTGAGGTGTTCTTTCAAGAGGAGCCCACAGTAGAATTATTCAGAGATCTTTTCCATCTAAACCGCCGTACTGAGTTTACTGATGGCTCTAATACGGAATTGGGTGGCATGGCGATTCAAAAAAGGAAAGAGGTCACATACCCTCACGCCAAGCTGCACAGTCACCCCAAGGAGTGGAATCAGACATGGTTCTACTGCAAAGACACCTCCCCTGCTGGTGACAATCCCTTGCCTAGCTTTCGTCCAGAGCGGCTCAGCAATACACAGCCTTTTCCTCAGAGATTGACTGCCCAGGAGAGAAGCAAATATGCTCCCCAACTTTCAAAGCTCAGAGCCTTTATGGCCAACAGTTTAACCGGTGTTGATCTCGCTCGCTGTTGGATATCATGGAGCATATTGCCCCTTAGTCAGCGCTCCGGTTTGATGTGCGAGTATACTGATAATGTTGATGACCCACTGCGACATTCAAACCTCCAACTCTCTGGTGAAGAAATCACAGAGGCTGTGCGCAAGATACTGAATGAACCAGAACATGTCTGCACTAAAACCGTCCTGCTTCCCTTCTGTGCCACCAACAAACCGCCAGCTGTAAGACTTTGATTTTTCTCTTTGCTGAATCTGTTATTCACATGTCTGGTCATTGTTTGTAATATCAATGTCTGTATAATCAGGGCGATGATCCGTTTTGGAGAAAAAAGCTGCCGCAGGAGAAACCAGAGAAGGCAGACAAACCGGAAAGAGCAATCCGGCAAAAAACTAAAGCTGTGAAGAAGACTGCCCACAAGAAAAGAACCACTGCATCTTCTAATCCAGCCCCTGATGATGAGGTGGATAATCCGGACTTTGAGGTAGAGCTTGACTCACTTGGTTTATTTTTCATGCGTCTTATTGATGATGATATTTGTCAGGATGATGCCGAAGCCAGCCACGCAGATGTTGCAGAGGTAATTATTCTCTCTTCCGATTCAGAAACTTTGCCTTCACAAAAAATCCGTTAGGCAAACAGGAAAGTTAAATTTTCTCATCCTCTTGCTTATTTGGATCCTAAACTTCTTATGAAGACTCAACAACACGAAGCTCGCCGCACCACCCGGCACAGCGGCCAAGTAGTTACCTCCGCCGGTTTACCGAACAGTCCGGTTCGGAAACGTCATTCCGAGGTCTCTAATTCGCTTGTCAGTGCTTGTCCTAAAGTGGGTTGTTTCTGTCACCCTCTTAATCCGTCTGACTCCGATTATCAGGTTGTTTCCCACTCATCTTCTGGCGAGTCATCAGCTACTCAGCTCCCACCGCTCAAAACGGTGCTTGGGTAAGCTATATTTATCATGATGTTTGCAGTATATTGCCTTAGAACATATGCTGTATTTAATTTTGTTATTCTTTTCAGGGCCAAACCTAGGCCGAGCAAGAAGGCCCGCCTGGATAAAGCGGCCGAAGAAGTTGTCATTCTTGAACCAGGCACGACACCCGATCTTGAAGCGGCTGTCCCTGAAGATATTCCCAATGATCCACCGCAGCCAGATGATGATCTTACCGCTGAAGAGAGACCTACTGATACCTCGGGTCCTATCCATCAGCCCACAGGTTCCCTCCGGATTGAAAGCTCCACTGGTCCAGCAAAATCTACTGATCAGCCAATAGCTCCAGTGCAAACCGGCGGTACCAAGGATGATGAAGTTGTCATTACTGGCACTAGTCATACTGAGCCAAGCAATCCCGTGGCTTTATCCAAACATTCTGCCAAGGAAGAATTTGCTGCTTTTGGCAAAGGCAAGTGGAACGCTGATCTGACGGCTTATGCTGCTCTGAACGCCCAAGATATCCATTTCGGCTATCTAAACTGGTTGTATACCAGCCGTGACTACGAAGCCGGTCTGGTTAATATGATGAAAGATAAATATGAGGTAACTTCCATATGCTCCTTCCTGCTTGTATGCTTTCATTCTTGCTAACTCTCCTAGCCCCTAAGGGCCGATTTGAAATATTGTTTCAAACCGGGACTTAATAATATGAATCTTGATGCTTTGAAATTTGCTGATGTACTCCCCAAGGGCCGGTTCAACTTAGCGTAGTTAAACCGGTACTTTAAGCAATTGAAACCGCCGCATCAGAATATGTATGATCAAATAGCCATTAGCCCCCAAGTGCCAAGTTGAATACTTGTATTGAGCTTGGGACTTTGTAAACAATTTAAAAGATGAAGATCGAATATGCATTAGCCCCCAAGTGCCAAGTTGAATACTTGTATTGAGCTTGGGACTTTGTAAACAATTGAAAGATGAAGATTGAATATGCATTAGCCCCCAAGTTCTAAGCACATAACTTGTTATGTGGTTGGCACTTGAATCCTTCTACGACTTGTTGAAACATATATCTGTATGCCTGCAGGCGGAGATGAAGGCGAAAGAAAACCAAGTCATCGATCTTCAAGAAAACTTGAAAACCCAACAGGTTGAAACCTCCAAAGCAAAAGAGGAATTGGCCAGTGCCTTAAGCGCCATGGAACAACTTAAGGAGAACTTTAAGAAGAAACGGGCGGATTGGGCCACTGAAAAGTCCGCTTTGACCAAACGAGCAGAGGATGCCGAGGCTGCATTAAAACCAGTGACAGATGAACTGACGAGCATAAAGCGGCACGTTCATGCCATGACCACTGCTATCTTTGGTAAGACAGCTTGCCTTCTGAATTGGTTCTGCCTTCTTACAGAGCCACCGGTTTATTAACCCTTTATGGTATTTCAGGGACACGCATTGGTCACTTGGGGTCAGATGTGCGGAAGAAATTGAAGGCCGCCTATACCTTAGTTGAACAATTGTATACTGGTGCCCAGCGGATCATCTGTACCGCGTCTCATAACAAACCGGCGCCCAGTTTGATTCAAGATACTCTGATGAAACTGTCAGTGCTTCCTGCCCGGGTTGAAGAGCTAAAGAAATCTGCTGGTCGAACCGGTGCAATCAATGCTTTAATCCGGGCAAAAGCCTGGGTGCCGGATTTTGATCCTATTGAAGCGGCTCAGGGTTATCCCAGCTTGAAGGAAGACGGGTCAGAATTTGGTGAAGCGGATTTGCGAGCCATAAACCAGGAGGTACGTCCTCTACCTTGTCAACTGGCCGAGGAAGCAGATTTGTCTCATTATCAAGCCCGATATGACAGCGAGAACAAGCGAATAGCTGCACCAATCCATGAATCGGAAAACCTGATCCCTCCAATCCGTAAGCATACTTACGCTCCCGATATTGACCCGTCTTCGCTAATCCATGATGAAGCTGTTTTTCAAGCACTAATGGGAATCGACTGGACAACTGTGGATTTCCAGCCACTGGGTAGAGGAACAGAAGCTGAAGCGGCGCAGGATGACCCACCACCATCAGGCCAGGCTGGTGGCCAATCTTAAACTGGAAGCCGGTTTTAAAACTGTCTCTCCTTTGTGAAAAACAATTATATTATTATGGGCACCATGTTGCCTTGTAATAGGCTAGTTGATACCTTTGATGTTGATATGCCTTCGTGCATAACTTGTTCTTCCTGTGGTAATGAACTTTCCAAAATACTTTCTGAAATAAGAAATTCATTAAGTGCCACCGCGGTTGTACCGTCAGGCGAAATATGATGTATGTATGTATAAAGTCAAAACATCCAAAACAAAATTTTAAGTATATATGATCAAAAATTTTGCGATACATAATACCTGCCACCGTTGAGTGTGAAGTTGGCTTGGCCAACCTTGAAGCGGAGTTTTGCAAACCCACACTGTTGGAGGAGATAACGACTCCTGTATATATGTATAATCAAATATGAAATATATCATACCTGTGACATTGAATCACATCCTTGGTTTTACCAACTTTTTGTAGTAAGGGTGATAACCCAAATTTTGAGTACTGATAACTCCTTCTATATTGTGCCGGTTTATAATAAAACCGTGTCGGGTTGTGATAAACCCCATGTTACTCCATAAGAGGATGTTAACAACAAGGATCAAACCGTGCAAATAGTCTCCGGATTGACGTGAACTGTGTTCCGTCAATTGATTGGTTAAAAAACTTTGTCGGTTTAAAAACACAATGAAAAGCAAAAAAAACCCTTCAAAGAAAAGTATGAAACATGACAAAAAAAGATTTATTTAAGCTGATCAAATGGTGTAACCATGGCCAAACATGACCAAGCTCCCGTTAGGTGTAACTATGGTTCTAGTTAGCCAGGTCCCCAAGTGATTCTTGTGGCATTTATGCCGACCAAATGGCGTGGTCATGGTTCGGGTTCGACCAAGCCCCCAAGTGATTTTGTGGCCTTAGGCCGATCAAGAGGCATGACTAGTTCAGACATGACCAATTCCCCAAGTGATCTGGTGGCTTTCGCCTATCAAGAGGCATGGTATTGGTTCGGACACGACCAATCCTCCAAGTGATATAACACGATGCTTTTAGCAAAGCGAACTCAAGGGGTAAACCGGAGGCCGCTTTAGAGCAACTCCGTGTAACCTCACATGATGTAAAAGAACAGATACCCCGTTTTAGCTGAGGTTCCGGTTTATTAAAATATATACATTGTCGTAATATGTACATAAGTATAGCCAATGGCTCAGGTATAGTAAGGCCGAAGATGAGCTATATTCCACGGCCTGTTAGTCTCCTCCTCTGATGTACGTGAGTCCTTATGCTCTCGAATATCAATCAGATAGTACGACCCGTTGTGCAGATTCTTGCTGACCATGAAAGTCCCCTCCCAAGGTGGGGATAGCTTATGCATATCAGTCTGATCTTGGATGAGTCGAAGCACCAAATCTCCTTCCTGAAAGGTTCTGGTTCTGACTCGGCGACTATGATAACGACGAAGATCCTGCTGGTAAATCGCCGATCGGGCTGCTGCGATATCACGCTCTTCATTCAACCAGTCCAAAGCATCTTGCCGTGCTGTTTCGTTGTCTGCTTCAATATAAGCCATGACACGAGGTGAATCATGACGGATGTCACTGGGGAGAACCGCCTCCGCTCCATAAACCATGAAGAACGGTGTGTATCCTGTTGATCTATTGGGTGTTGTATTGATGCTCCATAACATAGATGGTAATTCTTCTACCCAACAACCCGGCGTTCTCTGCAAAGGAACCATGAGCCGGGGCTTGATGCCTCTCAAGATCTCTTGATTAGCTCTTTCTTCTTGACCATTGGACTGTGGATGTGCCACTGATGAAACGTCGAGCCGGATGTGCTCCCGTTTGCAGAATTCCTTCATAGCACCTTTGGACAAATTGGTACCGTTATCTGTGATAATACTGTGCGGAAAGCCAAACCGGAAAATCACCTTTTTGATGAACTGAACCGTCGTGGCTGCATCACACTTGCTAACAGGTTCTGCCTCCACCCACTTTGTAAACTTGTCCAACGCCACCAGGAGGTGGGTCTTCTTATCTTTGGACCTTTTGAAAGGCCCAACCATATCCAGCCCCCAAGTCGCAAACGGCCAAGTAATTGGAATCATCCTCAATTCTTGAGCCGGTACATGAGCACGTCTTGAAAATCTTTGGCAACCATCACATCGTCTGACCAGATCCTTCGCATCAGCATGAGCAGTTAACCAATAGAAACCATGGCGAAACACTTTAGCCACCAGAGACTTTGAACCGGCGTGGTGACCACAATCTCCTTCGTGGATCTCACGCAAAATTTCACGGCCTTCTTCAGGAGACACGCAACATTGAAAAGCTCCTGATACACTGCAATGATGCAACTCACCGTTGATGACAGCCATGGACTTGGATCGCCGGATTATCTGCCGGGCCAGAATCTCATCTTCTGGCAACTCGCCCCGATTCTTGTACGCCAGGTAAGGAAGCGTCCAATCCGGAATAACATGAAGAACTGCCACCAATTGAGCCTCCGGATCAGGAATGGCCAAATCCTCTTCACCAGGGATCTTCATCGACGGGTTGTGCAGCACATCCAGAAAAACATTGGGTGGGACCGGTTTGCGCTGAGAGCCCAGCCGGCTTAAAGCGTCCGCCGCTTCATTTTTCCGCCGGTCCACATGGTCCACCTGATAGCCTCTGAAATAACCTGCAACAATATCCACCTCACGACGATATGCTTCCATGAGTGGGTCCTTGGAGTCCCAAGTGCCAGACACTTGCTGAGCCACAAGGTCCGAATGACACAAGCACTTAACTCGACTTAGATTCATCCCTTTAGCCATCCGAAGACCATGGAGCAAGGTGTGATGGCCTGGCTTATTAGGGATGATAGACTACTCATATCAATAAGGAATTCCTTCTTTTCCGGGAGCCCATTTGGACAGAACTCCAAAGTTAAGCGTGCTCAGCTTGGAGTAGTGTCAGGATGGGTGACCGATCGGGAAGTTGCTCCTGGGTGCGCATGAGTGAGGACAAAGTGCGCAGAAAAGACTAGTATTGATCTATGAGGCAAGTCTAGATCCCGCCAAGAGTAACGACCACCGGCGGGTGTGTCCGGGGCGTTACACAAGGCTTCATACT
This sequence comes from Triticum dicoccoides, assembly GCF_002162155.2. Lineage (NCBI taxonomy): Eukaryota > Viridiplantae > Streptophyta > Magnoliopsida > Poales > Poaceae > Triticum > Triticum dicoccoides. The sequence goes on along the minus strand of NC_041384.1, from coordinate 575,881,599 downwards.
CAGCTGCATTGTTAGTACAAGGGAACATTAAACGGAGAACATAACAAAACTTATCACCTCGTGGGGAAGTTAATACGACTCCAGCCCTCGAGCCTTCCAACTGCCTGGATCCGTCAAAATGGATGGTCCAATACGTATGATCCGACTTTTCTTCAGGTGCTTGCATTTCCGTCCAATCATTGATGAAATCAACAAGTGCTTGAGACTTAACCGCTGTCCGAGGCACATATTTCAAACCGTACGGCCCCAGCTCTATAGCCCACTTTGCAATCCGGCCAGTTGCTTCCGGTTCTGGATGATATCTCCCAAAGGAGCATAACTGACCACATAGGGAATGACTTTCATTCTCTCTCGATCTTCTATGGTGGTCGAACTGTGAGTCTGACTCAATTTCACACCTTGCAACACACGCAAGAACCCTTTCTTTGACTGGTCCATTTTCAACTTCTTCTAAACTTTGTCAAGTGTGACGCCCCCGATTCAATCATACACGCAAATATGTACGATCAAGATCAGGGACTCACGGGAAGATATCACAACACAACACTAGAACAAATTAAAATAATAAAAACTTTTTATTACAAGCCAGGGGCCTTGAGGGCACGAATACATAGCTCGATACACAAGAATCAGCAGAAGCAACAATATCTGAGTACATACATAAGTTAAACAAGATGCCTTAAGAAGGCTAGCACAAAAGCAACACGGTCGAAGAGGCAAGGCCTCCTTCCTAGGACCTCCTAACTACTCCTGGTCATCGGCCGTCTCCACGTAGTAGCAGGTACCATCGGGTAGTAGTGGACGTCGGCGGTGGCATCTGGCTCCTGGGATCCACCATCTGGTTGCAACGACCAGAAAGAAGAAAGAAGGGGGAAAGGGGGTAGCAAAGCTAACGATCGTACTCATCCAAAGTACTCACAAACATCAGATCTATACAAAGTATGCATTGGTATCAAATGGAAGGGTTGTATCTATGGACTGAACTGCAGAATGCCAGAATAGAGGGGAAAGCCTAGTGTCGGTGTCAAAACCGGCGGATCTCAGGTAGGGGGTCCCGAACTGTGCGTCTAAGGTCGATGGTAACAGGAGACAGGGGACACAATGTTTACCCATGTTCGGGCCCTCTATATGGAGGTAATACCCTAAGTCCTACTTGATTGATCTTGATGAATATGAGTATTACTTCTGTCTTGGCAGAGGTTCTGAGTCGGAGGAAAGGATAGTTACCTCTTCACCATCTGCGTGGCTGGCCTCCGCGTCATCCTGATAGCAATCAGTGTCAATAAGATGAACAAAGAAGGAGCCACGGGAATCAAGTTCTACCTCCGACTCATTCTCCAGAGTAAACGGATCAGTTGCATCTGCCTTCTTCTTAATAGGCTTCTTGGGAGCCTTGGTCTTTGTCTTGACCTTCTTGGCCAGCTTATCTTGGAGTTTTTTGTTCCAAAAGCGGGAGTCAGCCTGCAAAGATCAAGTAATAATGACAAGATAGATTGAGAGATAATGAGTATGTATAAATTGCTAGAAAATACTTAGAACTGGAGGCTTGTTAAGGGTACATAAGGGATTCAACCCCGTCTTACTACAAGTTGTCAAGCTCTCATTAAGTAGTGTTTTTGTCATCCTGTTGATCGCATCATCGTCCAGTTGCACTTGGCTGTGACGCTGTGGATCTATGGCACCGCCGGTATATTCGCAGATTAACCCAGGGCGGCAGCTCAAGGGTAAAATTCTCCAAGCCACCCAGCACCGGACTAAATCAACTTCAGTTAACCCGTTGGCCATTAAGGCCCTTGTTTCTGAAAAGATGGGCATATATTTGGCCCGTTCTTCAGTGCTAATCGGGTCTGGGAGGGGATGTCTTGAACTAAGCCGGCTTTCATGGAAACCCGGTAGAGGATTTTCATCAGTCGGAGATGTATCTTGGCAGTAAAACCAAGTTTAGTTCCAGTCCTTCGGATGGCTGGGAAGTGCGGCTAGAGGGAAGACGGCTTCTTTCCATCTCTAAATAGAAATTCCACCAAGTTCTAAGCTGGGGCCATCTGTGAACTCAGTTTGGCGGTTCAAGTAATAAAATTCTCTAAACAAGTCTACAGTGGGCTCTTCTTGGAGGTATACTTCGCAAAAAACTTGGAAGTTGTAGATATTGGAAACAGAGTTGGGTCCGATGTCTTGAGGATGGAGTTGAAAGCAATGCAACACGTCATGGAAATTTTTTGAGTCAGGTGGGGAAAAGCCCCTGAGCATATGATCAGCAAAGACTATGACCTCGCCTTCCTTTGGGGCAGGAGCTTCGTTCCCCAGAGCTCTCCAGTGAATAACATCTTTGGCGGCTAAGACACCTACTTGAACATATTCGTTGAGAGATGGCTCCATAACAACGGAGACAACCCAGTTGCATCAGGTGACGGTTTTGGTCATTTTTGTTGTTGAAAATCCTAGAAAGGGAAATATTGTCGGTTTAAGTTTATGATATTAAACCGTCCAGTGATCAGAAAGCAAGAGCATTATGCAAGGCCAATTCGTACACAGAGAATATGTGCTATAAAGGTTGGCATGACTAAACTAGAAGACAATGTTGGGTTTTACAGATTCTGAACATATAGTGGCATTTTAAAGCGGGCTTAATGGTGTTTGGCGGGTTATGACATAACATATAAGCCGCCCGCACGGCTGCAGTTCACAAGTATGCTAAACAAACAGGTTCCGCAGACCAGTTCTATGATTTTGGATCTATAGCAGTTCATAAAATAAAAATAAATCTTAAACCTAAGGGTATGGCAGCGGAAGAACTCCCGTACTCAGATGGGATCTTGTGTATAGAAAGGGTACCTCTGTGATTGGAAGGAGATGCTAAAACTGCTACCACATGACCTTAGTGTCATTTTCAGATCAAACTACGCGTTCTAAAGGGAAAATATGAAGAACGGTGAAGAACACCGATGGACGGCTAAAACCCTAATGCAGATCTGCTATGGGGAGAGGTGCGTACTTACTAACGCTGATGAACAGCGGAGTCCGTTCAGGTTGATGCAGCGGCCGGAGCTAACGTCGCAAGAGGAAGATGGCGGCGATGGAGCTCGGGTTACAGTGGCGCCGTGAGGAAGGAGACGAAGAAGAGGAGGCAGGGGTAAAGAGTAAAAAGGAGGACCCCTGTCCCTATTTATAAGGAGGTGATGAGACGGCATGCACAAAAATCGAGGAGGCAAAAATGATTATGCTGGCAAAGCGGGCGCCTCGATTTTCGGGAGGTCCATTACGATAAAGATTCATTGAGGTATCCTCGGCCTTGTGCGGAATTAATGTGCATGATGTCATGGTGGGTTACCATGGTTCTGCTATGTGATGTCATGGAGGGTTATAGCGAGTTGATAAGGAATTGATGATGGAAGATTCTGCTAAGTCAAGTGGTGGAGATTGATATGAACAGAGTTCAAATCAACCTGGGGCCTAATATTGGGGATATAACTCCGAGGAATGACCCGCCCAAGAAGGGTCGGGTCACACTGTTGGCGGCTTAAGGTGAGAAAGCCCAAGACGTTCGAGGGCCCTAGACCCGGAGGAGACTTAAGGCCCGAAGGTGTAAACCGCCAAATGATAACTTGTTTTGTAAGACACACTTAGTTAGAAACTGAGCCGGCCACGTTTGTGTGAGCAAGCCTGGACAATATAAGCTATCGGGCATCAATATGTATATAAAGGGGTGACCCGGCAGTGGGTTAACTCAAAAGACAATCAATCGAGAACTAGGTCAAGCATATTCGCTCCCTTGTAATCGAAACTCAACCAATACAACTAGAAGCAGGACGTAGGCTTTTACCTCGACGAGAGGGGCCGAACCTGGGTAAACTCCTTGTGTCCTTTGTCCCATTCAACCCCTTTAAGCTAACCTAGTGCGATGGCTCCACACCTAAGTCCTTTAACTAGGACATATGTCGTGTTAAGTCCACGACATTACCAGATGGGGCTCCGAGGGGTGCACATCCCACCTGGGCGCGCCTGGGGGCCCAGGCTCGCCCTGGTGGGTTGTGCCCACCTCGGCCGCCTTCGGCACCGCCTCTTTGCTCTATAAATACCCTGAAAATCCCAAAACCCTAGGGGAGTCGATGAAACACAATTCCTGCCATCGCAAGTTCCAGAACCACCAGATCCAATCTAGACACCAACACGGAGGGGTTCATCATCCTCATTGGCGCCTCTCTGATAATGTGTGAGTAGTTCATTGTAGACCTACGGGTCCGTAGGCAGTAGCTAGATGGCTTCTTCTCTCTTTTTGATTCTCAATACAATGGTCTCTTGGAGATCTATTTGATGTAACTCTTTTTGCGGTGTGTTTGTTGGGATCCGATGAACTTTGAGTTTATGATCAGATCTATTCTATCCATGAAAGTTATTTGAGTCTCTTTGATCTCTTATATGCATGATTACTTGTAGCCTCGTATTTCTTGTTTGAATCTTTGGTTTAGTTAGGCCGGCTAGATCGATTGTTCTTGCCATGGGAAGAGGTGCTTTGTGATGGGTTCGGTCGTGCAGTGTTCTTTCCCAGTGACAGAAGGGGCACCAAGACACGTACTAATCATTGCTATTAAGGATAACAAGATGGGGTCTATGCCTACATGAATAGATCTTGTCTACATCATGTCATCATTCTTATTGCATTAGTCCGTTTCTCCATGAACTTAATACACTAGATGCATGCTGGATAGAGGTCTATGTGTGGAGTAGTAGTAGTAGTAGATGCAGGCAGGAATCGGTATACTAATCTTGGACATGATGCCTATATAATGATCATTGCCTGGATATTGTCATAATTATTTGAGGCTCTAGAAATTGCCCAATAGTAATTTGTTTACCCACCGTATGCTATTTTCTCGAGAGAAGCCACAAGTGAAATCTACGACCCCCGGGTCTATTTTCTCATCATATATTTTCAGATCTATATTGCTATTTTCCGTTTTATTTATTTTCATCTTTTATTTTAAGATCTATATTACCAAAAACCCTAAAATACCTCACTGGATTTTATTTTCCTTCATTTTATTTGCATCTACCAATCTATCACTTTACCAATCTTTTACCCGAGAGGGATTGACAACCCCTCTTTCGCTTCAGGTTGCAAGTATTTGTTCTTTGTGTGCAGGTACTATTTACATAGTGTTGCTTGGTTCTCCTCCTAGTTTGATAACCTTGGTTTCATAGCTGAGGGATCTACCTACCTTAGTTGTGCTGCATCATCCCTTACTCTTTGGGGAAAATACTGATGCGGATTCAAGACATCAAAAAGGGAGGGTCAGTAACGATCCGATCTAAACCTCTAATACATCTTCATAGTGTTCCTGGATCGTGATCATAGGATGATTTTTTTGTTTGCTACTACGTTTCCCAACAAGAGCAACAAGGCTAGCACGACAAGGTGTGAGTTCGCAGAGCGATGAGGTTGGCGCAGTGGTCCGAGTTTGCGGCGTGTTGATTGCTAGGTATATAGCCTAACTCTTTGAAATATGCCCTAGAGGCGACATGGTATGATGTTATTTCCTATGTATTTATGAGTTGTTTATGTTTTCATCGAACATCATCACTAATACATATCAATAAGCATGTGACTTTCTTCTGAGACTATATATTGTATGATGATGAATCTAATTGTCTCTAGTTGATAAGGTTGCGCAGACACATATCCTTGGACTAGTATATGCTTTGATTAATGACTATGTTTCGCAAGTTATGGGCATGGAAATGCTAACTTGATAGTAGGGACGGATGGGATCACCGAGTAGGACAAACCCATTTTGAGATGTAGTGAGATATTGTCATCTATTTGTCTCAAGTACTACATGCGTTTGGAATTAAGTATCACTAAAATGAGTGTATTTAGACGCGTTTTAGTGTGTAGATTCACTCATTTCAGCGATAGTTAATTCCGGATGGAGGGAGTATAATGCATATGACATGTCCTTGACTTGAGGTCCTTGTATGTTCTCGAGATGAGGACCGACTCACTTAGGGTCTATCAAACGTTGCATGTAACTTGTTACTTATAAAGGCACCTTCGATGAGTCATGAAACTTGCCGCCAGACATGGTTGGCTAAGATGACATTTGCCCCTCCAATTCAGTGAGGTATTCTCTAGGTCGTCTTGAGTGGTCAAATTTAGAGACCATGGTCATGCGACTTGTGTTAGGTGTTAGCCCATTTTCAGGAATCTATACCATGGCTTTGAGAAGGGACAGTGAGCTACCAACAATGGTGACAAGTACTCGCCTTGAACTCGATGACATATATCCTGAGGCAAAAGGAATTTTACCATATAAAATATGGGAAGTGAGCCTCCCATATTATTTACCTATGTACCTAACCCTATTATTATTCACCTCTATACTTTGTTGTGAGTTTGTGAACTTGAAAAATATGACTATACATTATTGTTTATGACTATGCGTTGTTGTTCTGATGGTTTGCTATTTACGAGTAAGTGATGTTGTTTGTAAGATTGTGTTCTCATACGTCTCAAACATATCTATATTTTTTGATGTTTAACTGCAATTATATTATCACTTTTGTATGCTTTTTATATTATTTTTATGGACTAACTTATTAAATTAGTACCCAATGACAGTTCCTATTTTTTGCATGTTTTTGGTTTCATAGAAAATACATATCTAGGAAGATCCAAACGCAATGAAAATTTATGACAATTTTTGTATGGACAATAAGAGACCCTAGAAGCTTCAGGAGAAGGCCAGAAGATGCACACATGTTCCACAAGCCCAGGGGTGCCGCCTACCCCTTGGTCGCGCCATCCATACTTGTAGGGCCCTTGCAGCTTCGTTTGACCAAATTCCTCTGCCTATAAATCCCATAATTCCCGAAACCCTCACACAGAAAGGCGAGAGAATTTTATCGCACCCGCAAGCCTCTGTTCCAAAGTGATCCCAGCTGGAGCCTGTTCCAATGCCGGCTGCCGGTGGGGGGAACCCACCATGGGAGGCCTCTTCATCAACCTTGTTGCCTCCATGATGATGTGTGAGTACTTTCTTTAGGACCTACGGTCCATAGTAGTAGCTAGATGGCTTCTCTTCTCTCTATCTTTTGGATCTTCAATACCTGGTACCTGAAGACCAAACAGGGTAGTGTAGCACTTTTGCAGAAGTATCCCAATGAGTAATTGTCACAACAAAGAGAGGAGGAGAGTATTTATGGAGGGATTTTTATCACACAAGGTCTCACAACTCTTGTGTGAAGTACTGCTAGAGCTTCTGCAAACACTGTTACTGTCCTGGACAAACGATAAACCAAATAGGCTAGTGAAAATGAGGATTTAAAAGTGTCTACTAGAAGACTAATAAAAGTAAATAACAAGAGCTTGAAATCTAAGTGGTGTTTCCTGCAATTAAGAATAGGTGTGGAGAGATTTCAATTAATGGTAAGAATATATGGATTGTGCCAGTGCGATGGTAATACCAGTTACCTTGTATTGTACTCAAAGTATTTGATCTAAACTTTCTATAGGCGGTTCTCCCTAGAGTTATGAAACTCTTCCCCTAGGGGTTACATAATTAATGTCATAGAGTGATCGTTTCCATAATTAATGTCATAAGACCGGAACCAAGCATTAACTTCAATGAATCACTGTTATCTCATATTGTCTTCAGTTCTCATAGATATCTCCACCTGTCATGTTTGAGGTCACAGAGTTTCTAAACAATATGTGTTACCTGTGTAGGTCTTGAGATCATCTTGCATGGGCCCTTAACTTGGACAACACGCATAGGGTTCACCACAGTACAACAACATACTAAATACGTCACACTACTATGAATTCAAATGACGACATATAGAATGTGCACATATCAATCTTACCACTTACCTACATATCCCACACCCAGGGGAATTACTCACACATCATAAGAGGGGGATCAAGCACAATAGAGAGAAAAGACACGGAAACCATATTAATAATATTGAGGGGATCCACAATGAGATGAAATGGTACTCAAATAATCTTGATCTCAAATGAGATGGAGTAGATATTACAAGTTCCAATCCCTCTTATAATAGTGAAAGAGATGATGATGAATATGGAGATGAAAGGACCAAAAACCACTACAATATTCTCCTCTCCTATTCTGGATGGTGTGGCGGTGGCTAGGGTTCTCTTCTCCTTGTGGTCCCTTCATAAAAGTGACTTCTATAGACGAGGGGGAGTGGTGGGCACTCCAAACGACCGCTCAAACGAGTGCATGCGGCCGCATGAAACACCGTATTTCACTCTAGTGCGCCTATTGACAATCTTCTCTTTAGGAAAGTTGTTCCAATTGGCTTGATTTGTAGCAATCTCCTCTGGTTTCCTTCCAAATGTGATATTTCCTGCCATCCAAAGGTCAAAGTAGATTTTCCTTTCTTTTGTTGGACTAGCATTAGAAATATCCGAAGAATAACGAAAACCTAATGAAACCAAATAGAAATCACTATGAAAAACATCGTTAATTCTCAAGCCATCAATACCATGATCTTATCCGAGATCAATCTGATATAATTCTTGTGGTGTGTTTATTGCGATCTAATGATTTCTGGATTTGTATTCAGATTGTTCATTGAATATAAATGGATATTTTGAAGTTTCATGTATGTATGATTGAGTATCTATGTATGCTTCTGAGTTATTTGTCTTCTCTGGCCAAGATAGATGGGTAATTCTTCAGAGGAGTGGTGCATAGTAGTGGGTTCAACCTCATGGTGATCTAATCCTACTGACAGAATGGGGAGAACGTGATGTGGTGTTGCCACTAAGGATAAAACAACTAGGATTGATCTTATTGCTAGGTTTCGTTCTATCTACATCATGTCATCTTGCTTATTGCGTTACTATGTTTTCATTAAACTTAACGCCTTGAGATGGAATGCTGGATAGCGGATTCGAAGTGGACTAATAGTAGTAGATGCAGTTGGATTATGGTCTACTTGTCACGAATGTGATGCCTATACAAGATTATGCCATGAATAATCATAGTTATGAGTGTTGTTATCTTTCAATTCTCCAACAATAATTTCTTACCATGCCACTACCTGCTTTTGAGAGAGAAGTCACTAGTGAACGTATGGCCCTCGGGTCCATTCTCTATTAATACTAGTGTTGCTCTATTTGCTCTTTTACTATTATCACTGTTTTCCATATCATTATTTGCTTTTAACCTTGCAACTAGGAAGACAAGGGGATTGACAAACCCCTTGCCAAGTTGGGTATTTTGTTTGTGCGCATATGTTGTTTATCTTGGTAGCTTGTAGACTCCTACTGGTTCGATTAAACCTTGGTTCTTAACTGAGGAAAACATTTATGCTGCTGTGTTACATCACCCTTTCTCCTTGAGGAAATCCAACAACTCCCACAGGAGTAGCATGTTCATGTTTAAGTTATGATGTGTTGTTCTATATAAATTATGATTAAATTTTTTTGCTTATGACTATGCACTGCTCAAGTTGATGTGTTGCAAACATGGGTACTTTTACTCACAGGTACCAGTTTACACTGTCAGTGGCGGGTATGGAAAAAATTTATACCCATTAGAACGTATGGGTAAGGGTGACGGGTGTCGGTGTCAAAACCGGCCGATCTCGGGTAGGGGGTCCCGAACTGTGCGTCTGAGGATCGAAGGTAACAAGGGACACAGGGAACACGATGTTTTACCCAGGTCCAGGCCCTCCTAATGGAGGTAAAACCCTACGTCCTGCTTGATTGTATTTGATGAGTATAGGGGTTACAAGAGTTGATCTACCTCGAGTCGCAATGGCTAAACCCTAGATGTCTAGCCTATATGAATTCTGATGGCCTCTACGGACTAAACCCTCCGGTTTATATACACACCAGAGGGGCCTAGGATTGCACAGAGTCGGTTCGTGTAAGAAGGAAATTACATATTGCTACCTCTTGAGCATGCGTTGGTTTTCCCTTGAAGAGGAAAGGGTGATGCAGCAAAGTAGCGTAAGTATTTCCCTCGGTTTTTGAGAACCAATGTATCAATCCAGTAGGAGACAACACAGAAGTCACCTAGTACCTGCACAAACAATCAAGAACCTCACAACCAACACGATAAAGGGGTTGTCAATCCCTTCATGGTCACTTGCAAAAATGAGATCTGATAGAGATAGTAAGATATATATTATTGGTATTTTGTTGTATAGATTGGAAAGTGAAGATTGCAAAATAGTAAACAAGATACGATAATAAAAGAGATGCAACATAATGAGAAAGAGACCCGGGGGCCATAGGTTTCACTAGGGGCTTCTCTCATGATAGCATGTATTATGGTGAGTGAACAAATTACTGCCGAGCAATTGATAGAAAAGTGCGTAGCTATGAAGATATCTAAGGCAATGATCATGAATATAGGCATCACGTCCATGTCAAGTAGATCGAAATGATTCTGCATCTACTACTATTACTCCACACATTGACCGCTATCCATCATGCATCTAGAGTATTAAGTTCATAAGAACATAGTAACGCTTTAAGAAAGATGACATGATGTAGAGGGATAAACTCAAGCAATATGATATAAACCCCATCTTTTTATCCTTGATGGCAACAATACAATACGTTCCTTGCTGCCCCTACTCTCACTGAGAAAGGACACCACAAGATTGAACCCAAAGCTAAGCACTTCTCCCATTGCAAGAAAGATCAATCTAGTAGGCCAAACTAAACCGATAATTAGAAGAGACTTGCAAAGATATCAAATCATGCATATAATAATTCAGAGAAGAACCAAATAATATTCATAGATAATCAAGTTCATAAACCCACAATTCATCGGATCTCGACAAACACACCGCAAAAGAGTATTACATCGAATAGATCTCCAAGAACATCGAGGAGAACTTTGTATTGAAGATCAAAGAGAGAGAAGAAGCCATCTAGCTGATAACTATGGACCCGAAGGTCTGTGGTAAACTACTCACGCTTCATCGGAGAGGCTATGGCGTTGATGTAGCAGCCCTCCATGATCGATTCCCCCTCCAGCAGATCGCCGGAAAAGGCCCCAAGATGGGATCTCACGGGTACAGAAGGTTGTGGCAGTGGAAAAGTGGTTTCATGGCTCCCCCTGATGTTTTTAGGGTATAAGAGTATATATAGGCGAAAGAAGTACGTCCGTGGAGCTCCGTGGGGCCCACGAGGGTGGGGGCGCGCCTACCCCCTGGACGCGCCCTTCTATCTCATGGCTGCCTCATGGAGTTCCAGACTTCCACTCCAAGTCTCCTGGTTTGCTTTTGGTCCAAGAAAGATCATCACAACGGTTTCATTCCGTTTGGTATTCCTTTTCTGCAAAACACTGAAATAGGCAAAAAAACAGAAACTGGCACTGGGCCTCCGGTTAATAGGTTAGTCCCAAAAATAATATAAAAGAGCATATTAAAGCCCACTAAACATCCAAAACAGATAATATAATAGCATGGAACAATCAAAATTTATAGATACGTTGGAGACGTGTCACATATCCAGACACCAATCTTGCTATCCACGCGTAGGAGAGTCCCACCCGAACACGGGGGAAAGTGTAACACCCACAGTGCGGCTATATCTCCCACGTGTTGGGGCACGACTTAAAGGCATAGCCGCATGGTAGGTTTGTCGCAAGAGGGGTAATCTTCACACAATCCCATGTACTGAATAAGAATGGGATAAGGAGTTGGCTTACAATCGCCACTTCACACAAATACAAATTATACATACATCATCCAGAATACAATCAAGGTCCGACTACGGAACCAAAGTAAAAGAAGACAATCCCAAATGCTAGATCCCCGATCATCCCAACTGGGCTCCACTACTGATCGAAAGGAAACGAAACAACACAACAAACACGATCTTCATCGAGATCCCACTTGAGCTCAGTTGCGTCACCTGCACTGGTATCATCGGCACCTGCAACTATTTGGAAGTATCTGTGAGTCACAAGGACTCAGCAATCTCACACCCGCGAGATCAAGACTATTTAAGCTTATGGGTAGGAAAGGGGTAGTGAGGTGGAGCTGCAGCAAGCACTAACATATATGGTGGCTAACATATGCAAATAAGAGCGAGAAGAGAAACAATGCACGGTCGTGAACTAGAAGTGATCCTGAAACTACTTACGTTCAAGCATAACACAAGAACCATGTTCACTTCCCGGACTCCGCCGGAAAGAGACCATCACGGTTACACACGCGGTTGATTCATTTTAATTAAGTTAAGTTTCAAGTTCTCTACAACCGGACATTAACAAATTCCCATCTACCCATAACCGCGGGCACGGCTTTCGAAAGTTCAAACCCTGCAGGGGTGTCCCAACTTAGCCCATCACAAGCTCTCACGGTCAACGGAGGATATTCCTTCTCCCAGGAAGACCCGATCAGACTCGGAATCCCGATTACAAGACATTTCGACAATGGTAAAACAAGACCAGCAAAGCTGCCCGGATGTGCTGACAAATCCCGATAGGAGCTGCACATATCTCGTTCTCAGGGCACACCAGATGAGCCAAACGTCGGGTTGGCATAGACCCTAGTTGCCCAGGGGGCGCTGGACATCGCTCAGGTTGGACCAACACTTAGAGAAGCACTGGCCCGGTGGGGTTAAAATAAAGATGACCCTCGGGTTCCGGAAACCCAAGGGAAAAAGGCTAGGTGAGGCAAATGTAAAACCAAGGTTGGGCCTTGCTAGAGGAGTTTTATTTAAAGCGAACTGTCAAGGGGTTCCCATAACACCCAACCGCGTAACAAACGCAAAATCAAGGAACATAACACCGGTATGACGGAAACTAGGGCGGCAAGAGTGGAACAAAACACCAGGCATAAGGCCGAGCCTTCCAGCCTTTACCATGTATATAGATGCATTAATTAAAATAAGAGATATTGTGATATCCCAACATAACCATGTTCCAACATGGAACAAACTTCATCTTCACCTGCAACTAGCAACGCTAAAAGAGGGGCTGAGCAAAAGCGGTAACATAGCCAAACAACGGTTTGCTAGGAAAAGGTGGGTTAGAGGCTTGACATGGCAATATGGGAGGCATGATATAGCAAGTGGTAGGTAGCGCGGCATACCAATAGAGCGATCGAATAGCAAGCAAAGATAGAAGTGATTTTGAGGGTATGGTCATCTTGCCTGAGATTCCGCAAGGAAGAAGAACGAGTCCATGAAGAAGACAAACGGACGTAGTCGAATGAATCCTCACAAACGCGACGTTATCGGAACTAACCCGAAGAAGCAACACCGAAAAGAAGCAAACAACATAGTAAACAACCATCACATAATCATGACATGATGCACAACCAAGTATGATGCATGTCCGGTTTAATGAGGCATGGCATGGCAAAGTGCATAAGCAAAGCTACAAGTTAAGTGGAGGTCAATATGCAACGAGTTGCATATTGACGAAACACCACGGTAAGTTATTTAGTTCGATCTCGTTTATGTACTCAATAATATTAAATGTTGGTTAGCATGGCACGAGGTGAAGCATAAGGAAACTAGCTATCTAGTCAAATTTAAATGAGGTCGGAAACAACAAACAACCATTCCGGTAAATCCCCACATGTAATATTTGAATTTGGTACTGTTCTGCCATAAACACAATTTTAGAGTTATTAAACATGCAAAGTAATGCCACCATAATAATATATGCATTTTTCTACCCCATTTACATATAAAGTTTATTAAATTTGGAGCTACGGTTGAATAGTTATGAATTAAAGCAGTTTAGCATGGTAATATAGCAAAACAAAGCAAACAACAAGTTTAAACATTTTAAACATTCCTGAAATTGGAATATTATGAAACTAGACGAAATTCTAGTCATAATTCATATATAAATCATTTTAATCCGATGCACGGATGATGAGTTATTATATGCATGAAAATGCAAGGGTTATTCTGTAAAACTGGTTTTCTCTCGATAAATAGATAAATCGCAGATCTGTAAAAAAAACATATGTGGGCCGAATCTGGAACAGGGCCGAACAGTGGAGAGGGTGGGGTGCCTGGGGGCTGCTCACCCATGGGCTCGGCCCAGACCGGAAGGCGGCCCGTGGGAGGGCGCGGTGGATCAGGCCTGCGGGGTGCTGGGCCTTGGGGAGGCAAGGCGGCCCATGCATGTGGCGGGCGCTGGTGGGATCTGGCCTAGCGCGGCCTCGGTCAACACGGGCAGGAGGGGCGTGTCTTGCTACCTCTTTTAGCACTGCGTTGGTTTTCCCCGAAGAGGAAAGGATGATGCAGCAAAGTAGCATAAGTATTTCCCTCAGTTTTTGAGAACCAAGGTATCAATCCAGTAGGAGGCTACACGCAAGTCCCTCGTACCTGCACAAAACAAATAAATCCTCGCAGCCAACGCAAATAGGGGTTGTCAATCCCTATAGGTCCACTTACGAGAGTAAGATCTGATAGATATGGTAAGATAATATTTTTGGTATTTTTATGATAAAGATGCAAAGTAAAATAAAGACAAAATAAATAGCAAAGTAAATAACTAAGTAGTAGCAGATTGATATGATAAAAGATAGACCCGGGGGCCATAGGTTTCACTAGTGGCTTCTCTCGAGAGCATAAGTATTCTATGGTGGGTGAACAAATTATTGTTGAACAATTGACAGAATTGAGCATAGTTATGAGAATATCTAGGTATGATCATGTATATAGGCATCACGTCCGAGACAAGTAGACCGACTCCTGCCTGCATCTACTACTATTACTCCACTCATCGACCGCTATCCAGCATGCATCTAGAGTATTAAGTTAAAAGGGAGTAACGCCTTAAGCAAGATGACATGATGTAGAGGGATAGACTCATGCAATATGAAGAAAACCCCATCTTGTTATCCTCGATGGCAACAATACAATACATGCCTTGCTGACCTTACTGTCACCGGGAAAGGACACCGCAAGATTGAACCCAAAGCTAAGCACTTCTCCCATTGCAAGAAAGATCAATCTAGTAGGCCAAACCAAACTGATAATTCGAAGAGACTTGCAAAGATAACCAATCATACATAAAAGAATTCAGAGAAGATTCAAATATTATTCATAGATAGACTTGATCATAAACCCACAATTCATCGGTCTCAATAAACACACCGCAAAAAGAAGGTTACATCGAATAGATCTCCACAAGAGAGAGGAGAACATTGTATTGAGATCCAAAAAGAGAGAAGAAGCCATCTAGCTACTAACTATGGACCCGTAGGTCTGAAGTAAACTACTCACACTTCATCGGAGAGGCTATCGTGTTGATGTAGAAGCCCTCCGTGATCGATGCCCCCTTCGGCAGAGCTCCGGAACAGGCCCTGAGGGAGTCCTGGATTAGGGGGTCTCCGGACAGCCGGACTATTGGACTATGAAGATACTAACTTGAAGACTTCGTCTCATGTCCGGATGGGACTCTACTTGGCGTGGAAGGCAAGCTAGGCAATACGGATGTGTATATCTCCTCCTTTGTAACCGACCTTGTGTAACCCTAACCCTCTCCGGGGTCTATATAAACCGGAGGGTTTCAGTCCGTAGGACAACATACAATCATACCATAGGCTAGCTTCTAGGGTTTAGCCTCTCCGATCTCGTGGTAGATCAACTCTTGTAATACTGATATCATCAAGAATAAATCAAGCAGGACGTAGGGTTTTACCTCCATCAAGAGGGCCCGAACATGGGTAAAACATCGTGTTCCCTGCCTCCTGTTACCATCCGCCTTAGACACACAGTTCGGGACCCCCTACCCGAGATCCGTCGGTTTTGACACCTTCATTGGTGCTTTCATTGAGAGTTCCTTTGTGTCGTCATCATCAGGCTTGATGGATCCTTCGATCAACGTTAGCGATGCAGTCCAGGGTGAGACTTTTCTCCCCTGACGGATTTTTGTATTCGGCGGCTTTGCACTGCGGGCCAATTCGCTTGGCCATCTGGAGCAGATTGAAAGCTACGCCCCTGGCCATCAGGTCAGGTTTGGAAGCCTAAACTACAAGGCCGATATCCACGGAGACTTGATCTCCGATGGATTCGAGCCCCTGCCGAGTGCGACGCACTGTCACGATGGGCATGATTTAGCTCTGCCACCGAACAGTGTCCTGGAGACCGCACCTGCAGCCGCTCCGACCTTTAATTCGGAGCCAACTGCGCCATCCGAGGGAGGGTGGTTAGACCCCGCCACGGAGGCAGCAGCCTCAACGGAGATCGAACCGAACACTAACCTTATCCTTCGCGAGGCCCGTGACTCCACATGGCCGGACTCTCCTCCGATCTCTGAACCATCCGTGCCCCTGCCAACCGAATCCGATTGGGCGCCGATCATGGAGATCACTGCCACAGATATTTCTCGGCACTCGCCCTTCAGCGACATACTGAATTCACTAAGGTCTCTCTCTTTGTCAGGAGAGTCCTGGTCGGATTATGACCGGCAGGATTGGGATGCGGACGACGAAGAAATTCGACGCCCACCCACCACCCACTTAGTAGCCACTGTCGACGACTTAACCGACATGCTCGACTTCGACTCCGAAGACATCGATAGTATGGACGACGATGCGGGAGACGAAGAGGAACCACTTCCCACAAGGCACTGGACAGCCACCTCATCATACGATATATACATGGTGGACACACCCAAAGAAAGCAATGGTGACAAGACAGCGGAGGATGACCCCTCCAAGAAGCAACCCAAGCACCGACATCAGCGGCGCCGCTCTAAGTCCCGCCAAAGCAAAAGCGGTGATACCGGCACAGGAGATAATAGCACTCCGGATAGTGCCGAAGATGGCAATAATCCCCTCCAGCATGATTTAGGGCAGGAGGATGGAGAGGCCAGCCCTCCTGAGAGAGCGGCAGATGAGGAGGATGATAATTACATGCCTCCCTCCGAAGACGAGGCAAGCCTCGACGATGACGAATTCGTCGTGCCAGAGGATCCCGTCGAACAAGAGTGCTTCAAGCGCCGGCTTATAGCCACAACAAATAGCCTTAAGAAGAAGAAGCAGCAGCTTCAAGCTGATCAAGATCTGCTAACTGACAGATGGACTGAAGTCCTCGCGGCCGAGGAATATAAACTCGAACGCCCCTCCAAGAGTTACCCAAAATGCAGGTTGCTACCCCGACTGGAGGAAGAAGCATATGACGCGGCTGATCGGCCACCTCGTGGCCGCGATAGAGAGGCATTCCAGCCAAAAGCTCAGCCCGCACCCCGACGCCATTCAAATAAACAGGCATGGGGAAATACGCCAGACCTGCGAGACGTATTGGAGGACAAAGCAAAACATGCAAGATGGATCTACGGATCATGAGGGCGCGCCACTATGCGAGACGATAAACGTCACGCCGAATATAGTAAAAGTAAATCCAGCCGGGCCGAACACAGCGGGCAAGACTCATTGGAGCTGCGTCGCGATATAGCCCAGTACAGAGGTGCCGCACACCCCTTATGCTTCACAGATGAAGTAATGGATCATCAAATCCCAAAGGGTTTCAAACCCGTAAATATAGAATCATACGACAGCACAACAGATCATGCGGTATGGATCGAGGATTTCCTCCTGCATATCCACATGGCACGAGGTGATGATCTACACGCCATTAAATACCTCCCACTCAAACTCAAAGGACCAGCTCGGCATTGGCTCAATAGCTTGCCAGCAGAGTCCATTGGTTGTTGGGAGGATCTGGAAGCCGCATTCCTCGACAACTTTCAGGGCACTTATGTGCGACCACCAGATGCCGATGACTTGAGCCACATAATTCAGCAGCCAGAGGAATCGTCCATGCAATTCTGGACACGGTTCCTCACAAAGAAAAATCAAATCGTCGACTGTCCGGATGCAGAGGCTCTAGTAGCTTTCAAGCACAACATCCGCGACGAGTGGCTAGCCCGGCACCTTGGTCAGGAAAAGCCGAAATCTATGGCAGCCCTCACGACACTCATGACCTGCTTTTGTGCGGGAGAAGACAGCTGGCTGGCTCGCAGTAACAACATATCAAAGAACCATGGTACTTCGGATAACAAGGACGGCGGTAGCAGGTCACGTCGCAACAAACATAAGCGCCGCATTAACATCAACAATACCGAGGATACGGCAGTCAATGCCTGATTCAAAGGCTCTAAACCCGGTCAGCGGAAATAGCCATTCAAAAGAAGCACTCCGGGCCTGTCCAGTTTGGACCGTATACTCGATCGCTCGTGTCAAATACACGGCACCCCCGACAAGCCAACCAACCACACCAATAGGGATTGTTGGGAGTTCAAGCAGGCCGACAAGTTAATTGCCGAAAACAAAGATAAGGGGCCACATAGCGATGACGAGGAGGAGCCCCGACAGCCGAATACCGGAGGACAGAAGAGGTTCCCCCCACAAGTGCGGACGGTGAACATGATATACGCAACCCACATCCCCAAGAGGGAGCGGAAACGTGCGCTCAGGGACGTATATGCGTTGGAGCCAGTCGCCCCAAAGTTCAACCCATGGTCCTCCTGTCCGACCACCTTCGATCGCAGGGACCACCCCACTAGTATCCGTCATGGCGGCTTCGCCGCACTGGTCCTAGACCTAATCATTGACGGATTTCACCTCACTCGAGTCCTTATGGATGGTGGCAGCAGCCTGAACCTGCTTTACCAGGACACGGTGCGCAAAATGGGTATAGACCCCTCAAGGATCAAACCCACAAAAACGACCTTTAAAGGCGTCATACCTGGTGTAGAGGCCCATTGCACAGGCTCAGTCACACTAGAAGTGGTCTTCGGATCCCCGGATAACTTCCGAAGCGAAGAGTTAATCTTCGATATAGTCCCTTCCGCAGTGGTTATCATGCACTGCTCGGGCGAACCGCATTTTCAAGATTCAATGTGGTACCGCATTATGCATACCTCAAGCTCAAGATGCTAGGACCTCAGGGGGTCATTACAGTTAATGGAAACACAGAGCGCTCTCTCCGAACGTAGGAGCACACTGCGGCCCTTGCAGCGGAAGCGCAAAGCAGCCTCTTAAGGCAATCCACTAGTTCGGCGTTTAAGGACCCGAACACCTTCAAGCGCGCCCGGAGTAATCGGCAACAGGACCGCCTGGCATGTTCCGAGCTCGCATAGCAATGCGGCCCCCACCCCGGCCCAAGCCAAACGGCAAAATTCGTGCCACGTGTACATAATTACGCATTAAAAATACCATGGGCACAGGTGGGGAGGGGGGAACAACTACGGCACGCCCCAATACGCGGCTTAAACCGCACTAGGGGCTTCTCGCTTTGTTATTTTTCTCTTTCAGGACCTTAATCTCTGGAAACCCTGTGTGGCAGCATGATTGCCGAACACATGATGCAGCAACCAAGGAGGCAGAAAGCTACGTCACACCACGGAACTCCCAGGTGGATTACAATAACGAGTGAAATATTTGCTTTAATACTATTCCTCAGCTTACCCTTGGAAGGGACACAGTCCTACTTTTTGCTTTTTACACTGCATGCATCATTCTGCTTTAACGCACCTTTTTGAAGAAACAATGCATAGCATTAAGGCTTTTATTGCATTCTTCCTTTATATATATATATATATATATATGTGTGTGTGTGTGTGTGTGTGTGTGTGTGTGTGTGTGTGTGTGTGTGTGTGTGTGTGTGTGTGTGTGTGTGTGTGTGTTCATTAATGACACCTTGCAACCGTACACTTTGGTACGGCCAATACACTAGGGGCTCAAGTACCCCACAATATGGTGTGAGAAGTCCGAACACTTTCACAAGTGCGGCAGCCCGAACTTATAGCATTATATGCATCAGCTCCGAATCATGTATTTGGTCAATAGTTGGGTTTGCCCGGCTCCCATGTTTTGGTACCTTACGTTCCGCTATATCGGCTAAGGTAGCACTGGGAGAACTACTGCGATTGTGCCCCGGTTCAGCTGGGCTAAGCACCTTAGTAGAGAAAGCTAAAACTGACTGTCATGATAACGCGAGAGACTGGTCGCTGTTCGAGAGGTTTTCGAGTCCCTAAAGACTTATGCCGCTTACAGCGAGGAGTTGGCCCTGTCCGGCTTAAGGCGTGTATCGCGCCCCGAATTCGGCCTTCCGAATACTAGGGGCTTCGCTGAAATTTAAAATTATAGAATTCTATGGCTAAGTGAGAGTGATAACGCATTATAGTCTGATTGCCTTGTTCGCTGTGCTGAGCACCTCCCTCGAAGGACCCAACAATGGGAACAAGAGTGCTCAGGTTTATCCCGAACACCCCAGCACTCGTGGCATGGGGGCAGAAGCCGACGACTAGCCATCTCTCAGATTTGATAAACAGCCAAACAGAAGGTAATATTTTAAATTCAAACAAGCGTTGCATAGCGCATATGAACAAGTTTTCATAGATACAGGATTACACGAGCGAGTTTACTCAAATATTACATATTTCATACACTCGTCCGCTACGAGACGGGCACCCTTCAGGACACCCTCATAGTACATCTCGGGGTGGCGGTGCTCTTTGCCTGCCGGCGGCCCTTCCTTAATCAGCTTCACGGCATCCAGCTTGGCCCATTGCACCTTCACACGGGCGAAATCACGGCGTGCACCTTCGATGCAGACGGACCACTTGATGACTTCCAGCCGTGGGCAGGCATCCACGAGCCGCCTCACCAGGCCAAAGTAGCTGTTGGGAAGGGCGTCGCCAGGCCACAACCGGACTATAAAGCCCTTCATGCCCTGTTCGGCCGCCTTGTGTAGCTCGACCAGCTGCTTTAGCTGGTCGCTCATAGGCACCAGGTGTTCGGTCCCAGTATATTGGGCCTAGAACAACTTCTCTGTTGAGCTTCGCTCCTCGGCCTGGTAAAACGTTGCGGCATCCGACACGCTGCGGGGCAAATCTGCGAATGCTCCTGGAGAGCTCCGGATTCGGGTAAGTAACAAGTAATTTACTTTCACATGCTTACTTTGCATATAGAATGCCTTACCCGCCGCTATGTTTTTCATCGCATCAATCCCCTGGAGGGCCTTTTGGGCTTCGGCCATGGCACTCTTTGCACTCTCAAGGGTCGTGGCAAGCTCGGACTCTCGTGTCTTCAAGTCAAGCTCCAGCGCCTCATGCTTCGTCACAAGAGCGTGGAGCTATTGCTGCACTTCGCCCACCCGTGCCTCATGCCTTTTCTGCTCCGTGCGCTCCTTGGCCACTTTGTTTTCGGCCTCGGATAGCGCTTGCTTCAGGGTTGCCACCTCAGTCGTGGCCCCTGGCAAATTTACGATGATCCTGTCATTTTGCAATCGCATTCTTTTTTACATATCCATAGACTAGGTACGACTTACCTTTATTCTCCTCGAGCTGCCTCTTGGCAAAACCGAGCTCGTCCTTGGACCCTTTAAGGTCCTGCTTTAGTGCGGCGACCTCCGCAGTCAGTGCGGCAGATGCCAGCAGCGAAGGCTACATACGCATATTGACATACTTATATTAGACTCGTGCGATATAGTTTGATCCTCTGTTCGGCTTTTCTTTGTGAACACCGAACAGAGCATCAGGGGCTACTGTTTATGCGGTAATATTTTCCCATATTTCAAAAACTTACCTCAAAGCCTGTTAGAAGGCTGGCACAGGCTTCAGTTAGTCCGCTCTTGGCGGACTGAACCTTCTGGACCACCGCACTCATAATAGTGCAATGCTCCTCGTCAATGGAAGCGCTGTGAAGCGCTCCCAGCAGATTGTCCGGTGCCTCTGGATGGACAGAGATCACCGGCACAGGCGTCTTGCCCCTCTTGGAAGGAGGCCGCCTGCCTGAGTCCGGAACCATTGGAGGTTCCGGCACGGTGTTCGGCTGATGGCCGAACTCGGAGCCCTCGGGAGCCTTGCTCCCTCTACTCCCGGAGTCCGGAAGGTCGCCTTGAGGCGCCTCCGGGACTGTCTCCCCTCGACCCGGTGCCTCTTGAGACAATACCTCGACCTTGTTCGTAGGGCAAGGAGAGGTGGCGGTCGGAAGTGGATCGCTATCCATATCCGACGAGCCCAGGGAGCCGTCCGACGATATGTCGATACGGGCTCGTGGCGATCTGCATAATCATAATTCGGCGTTAGGAGAAGCAGTGCGACAAAGGAATGCTATGAGTTACTCTGGTATCCGAATACTTACGACTTCGCCAGGGGCTTGGCCCTGAGTAGCCACTCGTCTTCACCTTCGGTGGCGGCGGTGGAGTAGTCCGGAAGGAGAGTCCTTCCCTTCTTGGACCCTTCGGCCCCCCAAGTAGGGGCGGCCTTCCTTTTCTTGTCTACCTCGACTGGAGGGGGAACATCTTCATCTTCCTCCTCGTCTTCGGGGGAGGAGTGCGTCGCGGAGTTATCAGACGATAAGTCCGATAAACCCTGGCGTCGGGAACTCTTTCGGGTTCCCTTGGCCTTCTTGGTATTCTCCGGCACCTTGTAAGGAGCCGGAGTCAGCATCTCCGTTAGGAGAGCGCCCGCATTGTCTTCGGGCAGAGGGGCCGGACAGTTAATTTGCCCCGACGTCTCCGCCCAGTCCTGTCAAAGGCATGGAGATCAGACCCCGCACATGATTAAGCTAGGGGAAATAAATATCCTACCGGATGTATAGAACTCACTGAATGCGCTCGGCGCTTTGCGCTTAACCCGCGGTCCTCGGTGAGGGAGGAAGGGACCTCGGCGCCCTTGAACAGCACCTTCTGGACTTTCTTGTGCGTCCTGTCGAAGAGCTCGCTCAGAGTCTGGTGCTGGGCCGGGTCAAACTCCCACAAGTTGAAATCCCGTTGTTGACACAGAAGGATCCGGTGGACGAGCATGATCTGGACTATGGTGACAAGCTTGAGCTTCTTGCTTGCCATGTTCAGGATACATTTCTGGAGTCCGTCCAGCTCCATCGATGAACCCCACGACAAGCCCTTCTCTTTCCAGGAAGTGAGCCGTGTGGGGAATCTAGATCGAAACTTGGGGGCAGCCACCCATTTGGTGTCGCGCGGCTCGGTGATGTAGAACCACGCCGATTGACACCCCTTTATGATCTCCACGAAGGAGCCTTCAAGCCATATAACATTGGGCATCTTGCCCACCATGGCTCCGCCGCATTCTTCTTGTTGGCCGCCCACCACCTTCGGCTTAATATTAAAGGTCTTTAGCCATAGGCCGAAGTGGGGGCGGATGCGGAGAAAGGCCTCACAGACGACGATGAACGCCGAAATGTTGAGGATGAAGTTTGGGGCCAGATCATGAAAGTCCAACCCGTAGTAGAACATGAGACCACGTACGAATGGATGAAGGGGAAACCACAGTCCGCGGAGGAAGTGGTGGAGGAAAAATACCCTCTCATGAGGTTTCGGGGTAGGGACGATCTGCCCCGCGGCGGGCAGCCGATGCACAATATTCGCGGCTAAGTATCCGGCTCCGCGCAGCTTCTTGATAAGTCCCTCCGTAACGGAGGAAGCCATCCATTTGCCTCCCGCTCCGGACATGATTGGAGAAGGTTGAGGGGAAGAATGTGTACTTGGGCGTTGGAGCTCAAGTGCGCAAGAATGGATGAGCAAGGAGGAAGAAGGCGTGGGTAGAAAAAGGTTAAACCTTGTCCCTTTATAAGGGCGGCCGAAACTATGTGCCCCCACAAGCCTGGTAAAACTCGCTTATCCCCCAAGCGCCGTAATCGATGGCGCGGTTGGGTTACCCACGCCTATATTGATGAGAATCCCGTAATAAGGGGAACACGATCTCTGCTTTGACAAGACGTGTCAAGAAACTCCCTCGCGTTGTGTGCGGGGCTAGTTAAAGGAAACGGTTCGAATAATTACCGGGCCATGGCATAATGTCGTCTTGCCAAAACATGTCAGCAGATTAGATTTTTGGAAATATTACTCTCTCTACGGTGGTATGTGGAACTTATTTTGCAGGGTCGGACACTATCCTTGTATTTAAATTCTTCCGTGATGTATTCAAAGGAGGAACCCGCCTTGCAATGCCGAAGACAATACTGCACGCCGGACTCATTGTCATTGAAGCCTGGTTCAGGGGCTACTGAGGAAGTCGTGGATTAGGGGGTCTCCGGACAGGCGGACTATATCCTTTGGCCGGACTATTGGACTATGAAGATACTAAATTGAAGACTTCGTCTCATGTCCGGATGGGACTCTACTTGGTGTGGAAGGCAAGCTAGGCAATACGGATGTGTATATCTCCTCCTTTGTAATCGACCTTGTGTAACCCTAGCCCTCTCCTGTGTCTAACCCTCTCCGGTGTCTATACAATCATATCGTAGGCTAGCTTCTAGGGTTTAGCCTCTCTGATCTCGTGGTAGATCAACTCTTGTAATACTCATATCATCAAGAATAAATCAAGCAGGACGTAGGGTTTTACCTCCATCAAGAGGGCCCGAACCTGGGTAAAACACCGTGTTCCCTGCCTCCTATTACCATCCGCCTTAGACGCCCAGTTCGGGACCCCCTACCCGAGATCCGCCGGTTTTGACACCGACAGGCCCCAAGATGGGATCTCGTGGATACAGAAAGTTACAACGGTGGAATTAGGGTTTTGGTTCAGTATCTGATCGTTTGGGGGTATGTGGGTATATATAGGAGGAAGAAGTACGTCGATGGAGCAATAGGGGGCCCACGAGGGTGGAGGGCGCGCCTGGGGGGCAGGCGCGCCCCCTACCTCGTGGGCTCCTGTTAGCTGGCTTGACGTAGGTTCCAAGTCTCATGGGTCTTGTTCGTTGAGAAAATCACGTTCCCGAAGGTTTCATTCCGTTTGGACTCCGTTTGATATTCCTTTTCTTTGAAACCCTAAAATAGGCAAAAAAACAGCAATTCTGGGCTGGGCCTCCAGTTAATAGGTTAGTCCCAAAAATAATATGAAAGGGGATAATAAAGCCCAATAATGTCCAAAACAGTAGATAATATAGCATGGAGCAATCAAAAATTATAGATACGTTGGAGACGTATCAAGAATCCCCAAGCTTAATTCCTGCTCGTCCTCGAGTAGGTAAATGATAAAAACAGAATTTTTGATGCGGAGTGCTACTTGGCACAATTTTAATGTAATTCTTCTTAATTGTGGTATGAATATTCAGATCCAAAAGATTCAAGACAAAAGTTCATATTGACATAGAAAATAATAATACTTCAAGCATACTAACAAAGCAATTATGTCTTCTCAAAATAACATGGCTAAAGAAAGTATCCCTACAAAATCATATAGTCTGGCTATGCTCTATCTTCACCACACAAAATATTTAAATCATGCACAACCCCGATGACAAGCCAATCAATTGTTTCATACTTTTGACATTCTCAAAACTTTTTCAATCTTCACGAAATACATGAGCGTGAGCCATGGATATAGCACTATAGGTGGAATAGAGTGGTGGTTGTGGAGAAGACAAAAAGGGGAAGATAGTCTCACATCAACTAGGCTTATCAACGGGCTATGGAGATTTCCATCAATAGATATCAATGTGAGTGAGTAGGGATTGCCATGCAACGGATGCACTAGAGCTATAAGTGTATGAAATCTCAAAAAGAACTAAGTGGGTGTGCATCCAACTTGCTTCCTCATGAAGACCTAGGGCAATTTTGAGGATGCCCATCATTGGAATATACAAGCCAAGTTCTATAATGAAAAATTCCCACCAGTATATGAAAGCGATAACATGAGAGACTCTCTACTATGAAGATCATGGTGCTACTTTGAAGCACAAGTGTGGTAAAAGGATAGTAACATTGTCCCTTCTCTCTTTTTCTCTCATTTTTTATTTTTTTATTTGGGTCTTTTCTGTCTTTTTTATGGCCTCTTTTCTTTCTCTTTTTTTATTTTTTCGTCCGGAGTCTGATCCCGACTTGTGGGGGAATCATAGTCTCCATCATCCTTTCCTCACTTGGGACAATGCTCTAATAATGATGATCATCACACTTTTATTTTTCTTACAACTCAATAATACAACACTATACTTAGAACAAAATATGACTCGATATGAATGCCTCCGGCGGTGTACCGGGATATGCAATGATGCATGAGTGACAAGTATGAAAGAATTATGAACGGTGGCTTTGCCACAAAAACTATGTCAACTACATGATCATGCTAAGCAATATGACAATGATGGAGTGTGTCATAAACGGAATGGTGGAAAGTTGCATGGAAATATATCTCAGAATGGCTATGGAAATGCCATAATAGGTAGGTATGGTGGCTGTTCTGAGGAAGGTATATGGTGGGTGTATGATACCGGCGAAGGGTGCGCGGTATTAGAGAGGCTAGCAAAGGTGGAAGGGTGACAGTGCGTATAATCCATGGACTCAACATTAGTCATAAAGAACTCATATACTTATTGCAAAAATCTACAGGTTATCGAAGCAAAGTATTACGTGCATGCTCCTAGGGGGATATATTTGTAGGAAAAGACCATCGCTCGTCCCCGACCGCCACTCATAAGGAGACAATCAATAAATAACTCATGCTCCGACTTCATCACGTAACGGTTCACCATACGTGCATGCTACAGGAATCAAAAGCTTCAACACAAGTATTTCTCAAATTTACAACTACTCAACTAGCATGACTTTAATATCACCATCTCCATATCTTAAAACAATTATCAAGTATCAAACTTATCATAGTATTCAACACACTCATAAGAGAACTTTTATTATTAATCTTGCATACCAAGCATATTAGGATTTTAAGCAAATTACCATCCTATTAAGACTCTCAAAATAATCTAAGTGAAGCATGAGAGATCAATAGTTTCTATAAAACAAATCCACCACCATGCTCTAAAGTATATAAGTGAAGCACTAGAGCAAAATTATATAACTCAAAAGATATAAGCGAAGCACATAGAGTATTCTAACAAATTCCAAATCATGTATGGCTCTATCAAAAGGTGTGTACAGCAAGGATGATTGTGGTAAACTAATAAGTAAAGACTCATACAAGACGCTCCAAGCAAAACACATATCATGTGGTAAATAAAAATATAGCTCCAAGTAAAGTTACTGATAGAAGTAGACGAAAGAGGGGATGCCTTCCAGGGCATCCCCAAGCTTTGGCTTTTAGGTGTCCTTAGATTATCTTGGGTGTTCCATGGGCATCCCCAAGCTTAGGCTCTTGCCACTCCTTGTTCCATAATCCATCAAATCTTTACCCAAAACTTGAAAACTTCACAACACAAAACTTAAAGTAGAAAATCTCGTGAGCTCCGTTAGCGAAAGAAAACAAAAGACCACTTCAAGGTACTGTAATGAACTCATTCTTTATTTATATGTGTGTTATAACTACTGTATTACAACTTCTCTATGGTTTATAAACTATTTTACTAGCCATAGATTCATTAAAATAAGCAAACAACACACGCAAAACAGAATCTGTCAAAAATCAGAACAGTCTGTAGTAATCTGTAGCTAGCACAAGATCTGGAACCCCAAAAATTCTAAAATAAATTGCTGGACGTGAGGAATTTATCTATTAATCATATGCAAAAATAATTAACTAAATATCACTTTCCAAATAAAATTGACAGCAGTTCTCGTGAGCGCTAAAGTTTCTGTTTTTTACAGCAAGTTCAACAAGACTTTCCCCAAGTCTTCCCAAAGGTTCTACTTGGCACAAACACTAATTAAACACAAAAAAACACAACCAAAACATAGGCTAAATAATTTATTTATTACTAATCAGGAGCAAAAAGCAAGGAATAAAAATAAAATTGGGTTGCCTCCCAACAAGCGTTATCGTTTAACACCCCTAGCTAGGCATAACAAGCAAGAATAGATCTAGGTATTGCCATCTTTGGTAGGCAATCCATAAGTGGCTCTCATAATAGATTCATAAGGTAATTTAATTTTCTTTCTAGGAAAGTGTTCCATGCCTTTCCTTAACGGAAATTGGAATCAAATATTTCCTTCCTTTATATCAATAATTGCACCAATCGTTCTAAGGAAAGGTCTACCAAGAATAATAGGACATGAAGGATTGCAATCTATGTCAAGAACGATAAAATCTATGGGCACATAATTCCTATTTGCAGCAATAAGAACATCATTAATTCTTCCTATAGGTTTCTTAATAGTGGAATCCTCAAGGTGCAAGTTTAGAGAGCAATCATCAAAATCACGGAAACCTAACAAATCACACAAAGTCTTGGGAATCATGGAAACACTAGCACCCAAATCACATAAAGCATAGCATTCATGATCTTTAATTTTAATTTTAATAGTTGGTTCCCACTCATCATAAAGTTTTCTAGGGATAGAAACTTCCTATTCAAGTTTTTCTTCATAAGATTGCATCAAGGCATCAACGATATGTTTAGTAAACGCTTTATTTTGACTGTAAGCATGAGGAGAATTTAGCACGGATTGCAACAAGGAAATACAATCAATCAAAGAGCAATTTTCATAGTTAAATTCCTTGAAATCCGTAATAGTGGGTTTAGCAATATCTAGGGTTTTAATTTCTTCAATCACACTTTTATCAAATTTAGCATCAAGATCAAAAGATTCAGAATTCTTGGAACACCTTCTAGGTAAAGGTGGATCATATTCAGTCCCATCATTATCAAGATTCATATTGCAAAACAAAGATTTAAAAGGGGACACATCAATAACTTTTAGATCTTCATCATTATTTTCATATGAACTAGAAGAACACACTTTTATGAAGGCATCTTTCTTAGCACGCATCCTAGCGGTTCTTTCTTTGCACTCATCAATGGAAATTCTCATGGCTTTGAGAGACTCATTGATATCATGCTTAGGTGGAATAGATCTAGGTTTCAAAGAATCAACATCAAGAGCAATTATATCAACGTTCCTAGCCAAATCATCAATCTTAAGCAATTTTTCTTCAATCATAGCATTAAAATTCTTTTGCGAAGAAATAAATTCTTTAATATTAGAATCAAAATCAGAGGGCATCTTATTATAATTTCCATAAGAATTGTTGTAGTCATTACCATAATTATTAAAGGGATTACTAGGATAAGGCCTAGGATTGAAATTTCCTCTATACGCGTTGTTACCAAAATTGTTCCTACCAACAAAATTCACATCCATAGATTCATTATTATTGTCAATCAAAGTAGAGAAGGGCATATCATTAGGATAAGAAGAAACACTCTTATTAGCAAATAATTTCATAAGTTCATCCATCTTTCCATTCGAAACATTAATTTCTTCTATCGCATGTACCTTTTTATTAGTAGATCTTTCAGTATGCCATTGAGAATAATTAACCATAATATTATCTAGGAGATTAGTAGCTTCTCCTAAAGTGATTTCCATAAAAGTGCCTCCCGCAGCCGAATCTAAAAGATTTCTTGAAGCAAAATTCAATCGGGCATAAAAAATTTGTATAATCATCCATGAATTTAAACCATGAGTAGGGCAATTACGTATCATTAATTTCATTCTCTCCCAAGCTTGTGCAACATGTTCATGATCAAGTTGCTTAAAATTCATAATGTCGTTTCTAAGAGAGATGATCTTAGTAGGAGGAAAATACTTAGAGATAAAAGCATCTTTGCACTTGTTCCATGAATCAATACTATTTTTAGGCAAAGACGAAAACCAAGCTTTAGCACGATCTCTAAGAGAAAAAGGAAATAGCTCCAATTTAACAATATCATTATCCACATCTTTCTTCTTTTGCATGTCGCACAAATCAACGAAGCTATTTAGATGGGTAGCAGCATCTTCACTAGGAAGGCCGGAGAACGGATCTTTCATGACAAAATTCAGCAAAGCAGTATTAATTTCACAAGATTCGGCATCGGTAAGAGGAGCAATCGAAGTGCTAATAAAATCATTGTTGTTGGTATTGGTGAAGTCACACAATTTAGCATTATCCTAAGCCATCGCAACAAGCAAGCAAACTGACACACAAGCAAACAAAAAGCAAGCCACCAAAAAGAGGCAAATAGAGAAGGAGAGAAAGGATAGAGAGAGAGGGAGAATAAAACGGCAAGGGTGAATTGGGGGTAGAAGAAAACGAGAGGCAAATGGCAAATAATGTAATGCGGGAGATAAGGGTATGTGATGGGTACTTGGTATGTTGACTTTTGCGTAGACCTCCCCGGCAACGGCGCCAGAAATTGTTCTTGCTACCTCTTTTAGCACTGCGTTGGTTTTCCCCGAAGAGGAAGGGATGATGCAGCAAAGTAGCGTAAGTATTTCCCTCAGTTTTTGAGAACCAAGGTATCAATCCAGTAGGAGGCTACACGCAAGTCCCTCATACCTGCACAAAACAAATAAATCCTCGCAGCCAACGCAAATAGGGGTTGTCAATCCCTATAGGGCCACTTACGAGAGTGAGATCTGATAGATATGATAAGATAATATTTTTGGTATATTTGTGATAAAGATGCAAAGTAAAATAAAGACAAAATAAATAGCAAAGTAAATAACTAAGTAGTAGGAGATTGATATGATAAAAGATAGACCCGGGGGCCATAGGTTTCACTAGTGGCTTCTCTCGAGAGCATAAGTATTCTACGGTGGGTGAACAAATTACTATTGAGCAATTGACAGAATTGGGCATAGTTATGAGAATATCTAGGTATGATCATGTATATAGGCATCACATCCGAGACAAGTAGACCGACTCCTGCCTGCATCTACTACTATTACTCCACTCATCGACCGCTATCCAGCATGCATCTAGAGTATTAAGTTAAACCAGAATAACGCCTTAAGCAAGATGACATGATGTAGAGGGATAGACTCATGCAATAAGAATAAAACCCCATCTTGTTATCCTCGATGGCAAGAATACAATACGTGCCTTGCTGCCCTTATTGTCACCGGGAAAGGACACCGCAAGATTGAACCCAAAGCTAAGCACTTCTCCCATTGCAAGAAAGATCAATCTAGTAGGCCAAACCAAATTGATAATTCTAAGAGACTTGCAAAGCTAACCAATCATACATAAAAGAATTCAGAGAATATTCAAATATTATTCATAGATAGACTCTATCATAAACCCACAATTCATCGGTCTCAACAAACACACCGCAAAAACAAGGTTACATCGAATAGATCTCCACAAGAGAGGGGGAGAACATTGTATTGAGATCCAAAAAGAGAGAAGAAGCCATTGCTACCACTTGAGCACTGCGTTGGATTTCCCCGAAGAGGAGAGGATGATGCAGCAAAGTAGCGTAGGTATTTCCCTCGGTTTTTGAGAACCAAGGTATCAATCCAGTAGGAGGCTACGCGCGAGTCCCTCGTACCTACACAAAAACAATAGCTCAACGCAACCAATACGCTTAGGGGTTGTCAATCCCTTCACGGTCGCTTACAAAAGTGAGATCTGATAGAGATCATAAATAATATTTTTGGTATTTTTGGTATAGAGATGCAAAGTGAAAAGTAAAAGGCAAAGTAAATAGCAAAGCAATAATAAAGTGACAGAGATTGATATGATGAGAAAGAGACCTGGGGGCCATAGGTTTCACTAGTGGCTTCTCTTAAGAGCATAAGTATTCTACGGTGGGTGAACAAATTACTGTTGAGCAATTGACAGAGTTGAGCATAGTTATGAGAATATCTAGGTATGATCATGTATATAGGCATCACGTCCGAGACAAGTAGACCGACTCCTGCCTGCTTCTACTACTATTACTCCACTCATCGACCACTATCCAGCATGCATCTAGAGTATTAAGTTAAAAATAGAGTAGCACCTTAAGCAAGATGACATGATGTAGAGGGATAGTTTCATGCAATATGATTAAAAAAACCATCTTGTTATCCTCGATGGCAACAATACAATACGTGCCTTGCTGCCCCTTCTGTCACTGGGAAAGGACACCGCAAGATCGAACCCAAAGCTAAGCACTTCTCCCATGGCAAGAAAAACCAATCTAGCAGGCCAAACCAAACTGATAATTCAAAGAGACTTGCAAAGATAACCAATCATACATAAAAGATTTCAGAGAAGATTCAAATATTATTCATAGATAGACTGGATCATAAACCCACAATTCATCGATCTCAACAAACACACCACAAAAAGAAGATTACATTGAATAGATCTCCACGAGAGAGGGGGAGAACATTGTATTGAGATCCAAAAAGAGAGAAGAAGCCATCTAGTTACTAACTATGGACCCGTAGGTCTGAAGTAAACTACTCACACTTCATCAGAGGGGCTTGGATGATGATGTAGAAGCCCTTCGTGATTGATGCCCCCTCCGGCGGAGCTCCGGAACAGGCCCCAAGATGGGATCTCATGGATACAGAAAGTTGCGGCGGTGCAATTAGGTTTTTGGCTCCGTTTCTAATCGTTTGGGGGTACGTGGGTATATATAGGAGGAAGAAGTACGTCGGTGGAGCAACAGGGGGCCCACGAGGGTGGAGGGCGCGCCTGGGGGGGCAGGCGCGCCCCCCTACCTTGTGGCCTCCTGTTAATTGGCTTGACGTAGGGTCCAAGTCTCCTGAGTTGTATTCGGTGAGAAAATCACGTTCCCGAAGGTTTCATTCCGTTTGGACTCCGTTTGATATTCCTTTTCTCCGAAACCCTAAAACAGGCAAAAAAACAGCAATTCTGGGCTGGGCCTCCGGTTAATAGGTTAGTCCCAAAAATAATATAAAAGTGGATAATAAAGCCCAATAATGTCCAAAACAGTAGATAATATAGCATGGATCAATCAAAAATTATAGATACGTTGGAGACGTATCAAGCATCCCCAAGCTTAATTCCTGCTCGTCCTCGAGTAGGTAAATGATAAAAACAGAATTTTTGATGCGGAGTGCTACTTGGCATAATTTTAATGTAATTCTTCTTAATTGTGGTATGAATATTCAGATCTGAAAGATTCAAGACAAAAGTTCATATTGACATAAAAATGATAATACTTCAAGCATACTAACTAAGCAATTATGTCTTCTTCAAATAACATGGCCAAAGAAAGTTCATCACTACAAAATCATATGGTTTAGTCATGTTTCATTTTCGTCACACAAGAATGCTATCATCATGCACAACCCCGATGACAAGCCAAGCAATTGTTTCATACTTTAGTAATCTCAAACCTATAAACTTTCACACAATATATGAGCGCGAGCCATGGACATAGCACTATAGGTGGAATAGAATATAATGAGGGGGTTATGTGGAGAAGACAAAAAAGGAGGAAGTCTCACATCAACGAAGCTAATCAACGGGCTATGGAGATGCCCACCGATTGATGTTAATGCAAGGAGTAGGGATTGCCATGCAACGGATGCACTTGAGCTATAAATGTATGTAAGCTCAACAAATGAAACTAGTGGATGTGCATCCAACTTGCTTGTTCACGAAGACCTAGGGCACTTGAGGAGGCCCATTGTTGGAATATACAAGCCAAGTTCTATAATGAAAAATTCCCACTAGTATATGAAAGTGATAACATGACAGACTCTCTACTATGAAGATCATGGTGCTACTTTGAAGCACAAGTGTGGCAAGGGATAGTAACATTGTCCCTTCTCTCTTTTTCTCTCATTTTATTTTGTCCTTTTCTCTTTTTTTATGGCCTTTCTCTTTTTTGGGGGCCATCTCCTTTTTTTATTATGGACTTTCCTCTTTTTTTATACTCCTCACTTGGGACAATGCTCTAGAAAATTATGATCATCACACTTCTATTTATTTACAACTCAATGATTACAACTCCATACTAGAACAAAGATGACTCCATATGAATGCCTCCGGCGGTGTACCGGGATATGCAATGAACCAAGAGTGACATGTATGAAAGAATTGTGAATGGTGGCTTTGCCACAAATACTATGTCAACTACATGATCATGCTAAGCAATATGACAATGATGAATGTGTCATGATGAACGGAATGATGGAAAGTTGCATGACAATATATCTCGGAATGGCTATGGAAATGCCATAATAGGTAGGTATGGTGGTTGTTTTGAGGAAAATATAAGGAGGTTTATGTGTGAAAGAGCGTATCATATCACGGGGTTTGGATGCACCGGGGAAGTTTGCGCCAACTCTCAATGTGAGAAAGGGCAATGCACGGTACCGAAGAGGCTAGCAAGGATGGAAGGGTGAGAGTGCGTATAATCCATGGACTCAACATTAGTCATAATGTAACATCCCAAATTTTCAATTTGGAATGTTATACATTAGATCATCATTGCATATCATATTTTATTCACATTTTGTCTCGCGTTCCTCAAAATCCTAAGCAACTCAAGGACCCTCGGAGAGAGTTGGGATTTCCCGGTTTTCAAATTTGATTTTATCAAATTTTGAAACGAGGATTTTGGTTTTACTTTTTTTTCTCCAAAAATATTTCATACTAAAATATATGAGAGGAGATAATATGACTTCTCCAAGATAATTGAAATATTGGAGGAAAAATATTAAAATCAAATATTTGTTTTATTTGGATTTTAGTGCAATTTTGTTTGCATTAGAAAAAATGCACGTTTTTCAAAATTGCATTTTAGGGCCAAGAAAATGTTTATATCATACTAATATTTTATTTAGACGGTGAAAATTTATTTTGGCATTTTTAGATTTTTATTTATTTTTCTAGGATTTTATTTTGGTCGGCAAAATTATTTAAAAAAAATTCCCGCGCCCGACTAGGCCTAAGGCCCAGCCGCCGCCGGCGCCTCCTGCGCGCGCGCGCCGCCGCCGCCGCCACTCGGACCGGAGTCCGAGTTGGACTCCGCGCCGCCCCGCCTTAGCCCCTACTCCAAGCCGCCGCCGCCCCGCCCTTATATACCGCCGCCCCGCCACCCCAACACCCCACCGCCACCGCC
>NC_041384.1:575784677-575846275 GCF_002162155.2 Triticum dicoccoides | reverse complement strand
CCGCCCGCGCCGCCTAGCCGCCGCCGCCGCCCCGTCACCCGCACCTCGCATCGCCGGAGCCCCCTCACCGGAGGTAGCCGCCGGACTCCGCCGCCGTTTTTTTTATAAATAACGTCCGGGTTTTTTAGAAACCCTAGATCCGTTTTTTTTTGTTTCGCCGGTTTTTTTTGGTTCTCTAGTTAGCGGACGTTCGTCCGTATGTTCGTTTTAACAAACGGTTTTCGCCCGTTAGTTACAGCTAACGAACGCTCGTTCGTTAGTCTGTTCGTGAGTTTTCTTTTATCAGATTTATCCCGCAATTTTTCTGATCGCGATTTCTGATCCAATCTTAGTTTCTGTTTTTCTTTTCGCTCGTTAGTCGGAATCAGGCGATTCAAGCGCCGAGAGTTTCGTCTCGAAACCCTCTTTCTGTTTAACCAACTCAAACAAGCTTTTGCTACTGTAAAATTTGACCTAGTTTCAAATTAGTAAATGAAGCTTCTTTCTTTCGCCGTTTGAGTTTCGTTGCTCCATTTGATTTGATTCTTTTTGCGTACCAGAGTTCTTAATTTGAACTTTCTGGTCAACCTATTTTATTTGAGTTTTGCTTGTGCCTCGTTGCTTGTTACTTACGTATGTTATTGTTTGCTTGCGATAGAACACACGGAGTGAGAAGCGTGATACTACGAGTCCCTAGGTTTCGCAGATCGTCAGCAAGGCAAGTAACACTTTGATCATACCCTTTTATCACCCAGTTTTTATGCATTAGTTCCAATCCTCAAACATTGCATGATTAGGATGTCATTAACTTGTGGGTTGGGAAGTAGTTGATGAGGTAGAACCTATTGCCTGTTACATTCAAAACCCTTGGGAGTTACTCTACGCATTGCTTATATTACTATGCTATGCTATGCTCGTAGACGTGGTTTGGGTTTGAGTGAAATCCATCACAGATGTGAGTTTGTTAAATTAACGGTTCAACTTAAGGTGGCAACTTAATCAAACAACTGGGTGGATTGAGGCACCTGGAGTACCCAGTGTTGCCTGTATTTTTTTGGAAATCCCAGAGTACCCGTGTGATCTTCCTATGGACCGCCACCCAGGCTCAAAGGGAATTGAGATGATTCATGCTAGAAACTTCCGTGTGCAGCCACAAGCTATTATGGGCTCTAGCATAGTTGAGTAAGTTACGTGAAGCTCTTGAAGAGGCAGATCAGCAGGTAGTGGGATGTAGGTTTGGTATGGTCTGTCCGGTGTAGAGAGTTAATGTTTCTGAAAGACTGTGTCTCGGTCATCCATTTCTCAAACACCTTGTAGTGCGAGAAATCCAACGGAGGCGATCGAGTCTTGTGGGGAAAAGTGCGCAAACCTCTGCAGAGTGTACAATCTAATCATGGTTAGCCGTGTCCCCGGTTATGGACAATTCTTGAGTATCTAGTACTTGGGTTATCACATGTATCTCATCACTTTTAATTAATATTGTTGGGTTGTTAATCACTTTAATTGGGATTGAGTTGGAGGAACCTTCTCAATGATGTTTCAACTACCATGATAGTGAAATACAAATCTATTCCTTTGTTGTAGGGAAAAATTGGCTTTTCGCAAAAACTATAACCATAGAGTTTTCCACCAGCCAAATATGCATGTACTGATAGCATTATTCTGTTCTTGCTCTATTGTGTTATATTGCCAGCATATTCCATGTGCTGGCCCATTTTCGGGCTGCAACTTATTATGTTGCAGACTTTTCAGACGAGAAGTAAGGTTCGTTAGGTCGTTGCCGTGCAGCTCAGTTATGCCGTTGGAGTTGATGGACTCACTTTATCTTCCAAGCCTTCCACTGTTATCATATTAGATGGCCTTAAGCCATATTTACTGTAATAAGTTCTCTCTTGAGACATTCGTTGTAATAAGTGTGTGATTGCTACTCTGTTATAAATCCTTCAAGTACTGTGTGTGTCAGCATTACCGATCCAGGGATGACACTGAAGCACAGAGACTTGACCATCTGAGGTCGGGTCGCTACACATAAAGAACTCACATACTTCTTGCAAAAATCTACAAGTCATCAAAAACCTCGGTACTACGTGCATGCTCCTAGGGGGATAGATTGGTAGGAAAAGACCATCGCTCGTCCCCGACCACCACTCATAAGGAAGACAATCAAATAACACCTCATGTTTCAAATTTGTGGAATAACGTTTACCATACGTGCATGCTACGGGACTTGCAAACCTCAACACAAGTATTTCTCAATTTCACAACTACTCAACTAGCACGACTTTGATATTATTACCTCCATGTCTCAAAACAATCATCAAGCATCAAACTTCTCTTAGTATTCAACACACTCATAAGAAAGTTTTATTATTAATCTTGCATACCAAGCATATTAGGATTTTGAGCAAATTACCATGCTATTAAGACTCTCAAAATAATCTAAGTGAAGCATGAGAGATCACCAATTTCTATAAAACAAATCCACCACCGTGCTCTAAAAGATATAAGTGAAGCACTAGAGAAAAATTATAAAACTCAAAAGATATAAGCGAAGCACATAGAGTATTCTAACAAATTCCAAATCATGTATGGCTTTATCAAAAGGTGTGTACAGCAAGGATGATTGTGGTAAACTAATAAGAAAAGACTCAATAATACAAGACGCTCCAAGCAAAACACATATCATGTGGTGAATAAAAATATAGCTCCAAGTAAAGTTACCGATAGAAGTAGACGAAAGAGGGGATGCCTTCCGGGGCATCCCCAAGCTTTGGCTTTTAGGTGTCCTTAGATTATCTTGGGGGTACCATGGGAATCCCCCAGATTAGGCTCTTGCCACTCCTTGGTCCATAATCCATCAAATCCTTACCCAAAACTTGAAAACTTCACAACACAAAACTTAAAGTAGAAAATCTCGTGAGCTCCGTTAGCGAAAGAAAACAAAAGATCACTTCAAGGTACTGTAATGAACTCATTATTTATTTATATGGGTGTTATACCTACTGTATTCCAACTTCTCTATGGTTCATAAACTATTTTACTAGCCATAGATTTATCAAAATAAGCAAACAACACACGAAAAACAGAATCTATCAAAAACAGAACAGTATATAGTAATCTGTAGCTAGCGCAAGATCTGGAACCCCAAAAATTCTAAAATAAATTGCTGGACGTGAGGAATTTATCTATTAATCATCTTCAAAAAGAATTAACTAAATATAGCTCTCCAAATAAAAATTACAGCAGTTCTCGTGAGCGCTAAAGTTTCTGTTTTTTTACAGCAAGTTCAACAAGACTTTCCCCAAGTCTCCCCAACGGTTCTACTCGGCACAAACACTAATTAAACACAAAAAACACAACCAAAACAGAGTATAAATAATTTATTTATTACTAAGCAGGATCAAAAGGCAAGGAATAAAAATAAAATTGGGTTGCCTCCCAACAAGCGCTATCGTTTAACGCCCCTAGCTAGGCATAACAAGCAAGAATAGATCTAGGTATTGCCATCTTTGTAGGCAATCCATAAGTGGCTCTCATAATAGATTCATAAGGTAATTTAATTTTATTGCTAGGGAAGTGTTCCTTGCCATTTTTAATGGAAATTGAAATCTAATATTCCCTTCCTTCATATCAATAATTGCACCAACCGTTCTAAGGAAAGTCTACCGATAATAATAGGGCAAGAAGGATTGCAATCTATATCAAGAACGATAAAATCTACGGGCACATAATTCCTATTTTCAACAATAATAACATCATTAATTTGTCCCATAGGTTTCTTAATAGTGGAATCCGCAAGATGCAAGTTTAGAGAGCAATCATCAAAATCACGGAAATCTAGCAAATCACACAAAGTTTTGGGAATAGTAGAGACACTAGCAACCAAATCACACAAAGCATAAAACTCATAATCTTTAATTTTAATTTTAATAGTAGGTTCCCACTCATCATAAAGTTTTCTAGGGATAGAAACTTTCGACTCAAGTTTTCCTTCATAAGATTGCATCAAGGCATCAACGATATGTTCGGTAAAGGCTTTATTTTGACTATAAGCATGAGGAGAATTTAGCACAGATTGCAACATGGAAATACAATCAATCAAAGAGCAATTTTCATAATTAAATTCCTTGAAATCCAATATAGTGGGTTTAGCATCATCTAGGGTTTTATTTCTTTTAATCCCACTTTTATCAATTTCACCATCAAGATCTAAATACTCCAAATTTTTAGAACGCCTTCTAGGTAAAGGTGGATCATATTCAGTCCCATCATTATCAAGATTAATATTGCAAAACAAAGATTTAATAGGGGACACATCAATAACTTTTAGATCTTCTTCATTATTTTCATAAGAACTAGAAGAACACGCTTTAATAAAGGCATCTTTCATAGCACGCGTCCTAGCGGTTCTTTCCTTGCACTCATCAACGGAAATGCTCATGGCTTTGAGAGACTCATTGATATCATGATTAGGAGGAATAGATCTAAGCTTTAAAGAATTAACATCAAGAGAAATTCTATCAACGTTCCTAGCCAAATCATCAATCTTAAGCAATTTTTCTTTGATCATAAAATTAAAATTCTTTTGTGAAGAAATAAATTCTTTAATATTAGATTCAAAATCAGAGGGAATCTTATTATAATTTACATAAGAATTCTTGTAGGAATTACCATAATTATTAGAGGGATTACTAGGATAAGGCCTAGGATAGAAATTTCCTCTATACGCGTTGTTACCAAAATTGTTCCTACCAACAAAATTCACATCCATAGATTCATTATTATTCTCAATCAAAGTAGACAAGGGCATATCATTACGATCAGAAGAAACACTCTTATTAGCAAATAATTTCATAAGTTCATCCATCTTTCCACTCAAAACATTAATTTCTTCTATCGCATGCACCTTTTTATTAGTATATCTTTCAGTATGCCATTGAGAATAATTAACCATAATATTATCTAGGAGTTTGGTAGCTTCTCCTAAGGTGATTTCCATAAAAGTGCCTCCCGCGGCCGAATCCAAAAGATTTCTAGAAGCAAAATTCAATCCGGCATAAAAAATTTGTATAATCAGCCACAAATTTAAACCATGAGTAGGGCAATTACGTATCATTAATTTCATTCTCTCCCAAGCTTGTGCAACATGTTCATGATCAAGTTGCTTAAAATTCATAATATCATTTCTAAGAGAGATGATCTTAGCGGGAGGAAAATACTTAGAGATAAAAGAATCTTTGCACTTGTTCCATGAATCAATACTATTTTTAGGCAAAGATGAAAACCAAGCTTTAGCACGATCTCTAAGCGAAAAAGGAAATAGCTTCAATTTAACAATATCATTATCGACATCTTTCTTTTTTTGCATGTCACACAAATCAACGAAGCTGTTAAGATGGGTAGCGGCATCTTCACTAGGAAGGCCGGAGAACGGATCTTTCATGACAAGATTAAGCAAAGTAGCATTAATTTCACAAGATTCAGCATTGGTAAGAGGAGCAATTGGAGTGCTAAGGAAATCATTATTGTTGGTATTGGTGAAGTCACACAATTTGGTATTATCTTGAGCCATCGCGACAAACAAGCAATCCAACACACGAGCAAACAAAAGGCAAACGGGCAAAAGGAGGCAAATAGAGAAAGAGAGGGAGGATAGAGAGAGAGGGCGAATAAAACGGCAAGGGTGAAGTGGGGGAGAGGAAAACGAGAGGCAAATGGCAAATAATGTAATGCGGGAGATAGGGATTGTGATGGGTACTTGGTATGAATACTTTTGCGCAGACTCCCCGGCAACGGCGCCAGAAATTCTTCTTGCTACCTCTTGAGCACTGTGTTGGATTTCCCCAAAGAGGAGAGGATGATGCAGCAAAGTAGTGTAAGTATTTCCCTCAATTTCTGTGAACCAAGGTATCAATCCAGTAGGAGGCTACGCGTGAGTCCCTCGTACCTACACAAAAACAATAGCTCAACGCAACCAACGCGCTTAGGGGTTGTCAATCCCTTCGTGGTCACTTACGAAAGTGAGATCTGATAGAGATGATAAATAATATTTTTGATATTTTTGGTATAGAGATGCAAAGTGAAAAGTAAAAGGCAAAGTAAAAAAGCAAAGCAATAATAAAGTGATGGGGATTGATATGATGAGAAAGAGACCCGGGGGCCATAGGTTTCACTAGTGGCTTCTCTCAACTGCATAAGTATTCTACGGTGGGTGAACAAATTACTGTTGAGCAATTGACAGAATTGTGCATAGTTATGAGTATATCTAGGTATGATCATGTATATAGGCATCACGTCTGAGACAAGTAGACCGACTCCCGCCTGCATCTACTACTATTACTCCACTCATCGACCGCTATCCAGCATGCATCTAGAGTATTAAGTTAAAAACGAAGTAACGCCTTAAGCAAGATGACATGATGTAGAGGGATAGTTTCATGCAATATGATAAAAAAACCATCTTGTTATCCTCGATGGCAACAATACAATGCGTGCCTTGCTGCCCCTTCTGTCACTGGGAAAGGACACCGCAAGATCGAACCCAAAGCTAAGCACTTCTCCCATGGCAAGAAAAACCAATCTAGTAGGCCAAACCAAACTGATAATTCGAAGAGACTTGCAAAGATAACCAATCATACATCAAAGAATTCAGAGAAGATTCAAATATTATTCATAGATAGACTGGATCATAAACCCACAATTCATCGGTCTCAACAAGCACACCGCAAAAACAAGATCACATCGAATAGATCTCCACGAGAGAGGGGGAGAACATTGTATTGAGATCCAAAAAGAGAGAAGAAGCCATCTAGCTACTAACTATGGACCCGTAGGTCTGAATAAAACTACTCACACTTCATCGGAGGGGCTTGGATGATGATGTAGAAGCCCTCCGTGAGCGATGCCCCCTCCGACGGAGCTCCGGAACAGGCCCCAAGATGGGATCTCATGGATACAGAAATTTGCGGTGGTGGAATTAGGTTTTTGGCTCCGTTTCTGATCGTTTGGTGGTACGTGGGTATATATAGGAGGAAGAAGTACATCGGTGGAGCAACAGGGGGCCCACGAGGGTGGAGGGCGCGCCTGGGGGGCAGGCGCGCCCCCCTACCTCGTGGCCTCCTGTTAATTGGCTTGACATAGGGTCCAAGTATCCTGAGTTGTATTCGGTGAGAAAATCACGTTCCTGAAGGTTTCATTCCATTTGGACTCCGTTTGATATTCCTTTTCTTCGAAACCCTAAAACGGGCAAAAAACAGCAATTCTGGGTTGGGCCCCCGGTTAATAGGTTAGTCCCAAAAATAATATAAAAGTGGTTAATAAAGCCCAATAACGTCCAAAACAGTAGATAATATAGCATGGAGCAATCAAAAATTATAGATACGTTGGAGACGTATCAGCCATCTAGCTACTAACTATGGACCCGTAGGTCTGAAGTAAACTACTCACACTTCACCGGAGAGGCTATGGTGTTGATGTAGAAGCCCTCCGTGATCGATGTCACCTCCGGTGGAGCTCCGGAATAGGCCCCAAGATGGGATCTCGTGGATACAGAAAGTTACGGCGGTGGAATTAGGGTTTTGGCTCCGTATCTGATCGTTTGGGGGTACATGGGTGTATATAGGAGGAAGAAGTACGTCGGTGGAGCAACACGGGGCCCACGAGGGTGGAGGGCGCCCCTGGGGGGCAGGCGTGCCCCCCTACCTTGTGGCCTCCTGTTAGCTGGCTTGACGTAGGGTCCAAGTCTCCTGAGTTGTATTCGGTGAGAAAATCATGTTCCCGAAGGTTTCATTCCGTTTGGACTCCGTTTGATATTCCTTTTCTTCGAAACCCTAAAACAGGCAAAAAAACAGCAATTCTGAGCTAGGCCTCCGGTTAATAGGTTAGTCCCAAAAATAATATAAAAGTGGATAATAAAGTCCAGTAATGTCCAAAATAGTAGATAATATAGCATGGAGCAATCAAAAATTATAGATACGTTGGAGACGTATCATGTCTTCGGCCTCGTTCGCGTGCAAAAGCAGGGAGGCAGCGCACGATGCAGAGGCTGGGCGGCGGCCGGACTTGGCGCGAACTCCGGCAAGGAAGCGTCGGATCGAGGCGGAGAAGAGCAGATCCGGTCGGTCCCGTCCGGTTCCGACGAAAGAAGTGGCGGGGGAACTTGAAGCTTGGCACGGCATGGCTCGAAGAAGTCCTCGTGGTGAAGAACTCTGGGAAGCAGGGAACGGGGCGATGACGAGCTCCTCGGAAGGCGCAGGCAGGACGCCGGTTGATCCTTGGGGCCTCCATGGACAACTCTGCCGCGAGCGAAATTGGCCCTGGGGCGAAGTCTCAGGCGACGGACGGGCGACGTGGAGGTCGTCCATGGCAGCGGCCTCCTGTGAAGGTGAGAGAGAGAGATCGTGAGACGAGAGGGAGATGGAGAGGAAAAAGGGAAGGGGAAGGGAACGACCTGGCAGTGGTGGTTCCGGTAGAACTCCGGTGAGGTTGCCAGCCGGTGGTGGCGCGCGGGGTCGAGCGAGGCTCTCGGGCGGAGGCGGTTGGATGGATGGATCGATGGAATAAGTGGCTGGTTGGCTCGGCGCTGAAAACAAGGAGAAAGAAGATTGCGGCGGCGGCGATGGGACAAACTGCCTAAAATCTAAGGTTAGGCTGTTTATATAGGTAGGTTGGTTAGGTTAGCGGCTACTCGGTCCCTCTGATCAGAATCGGACGGTCACGAATAAATAGCTTAGAGAGCCCAAAAAAGTAAAACGAAGATGTTTTATAGATGTTTGGGGATGATCCGGACCCAACGGTGATGACTGCCCGGGTCGGGTTCGGGACAACTTTCGGACGCGCGCAAGGGGTTCGATGCACTATGCAAGGAGGGGTTTCGGGGCCTGGCGATTGGTAGTGGACTGTGTAGATGGTCTAGGGAGAAAGGAGAGGGAAAGCCCGGCAACAGTTTTCGGAGACCGAAAACGTCCGACGTTTGACCGACTATAGGGCCGCTATAATTAACCGTTGGGGCGTCAAACGGACTCCGAATGCGATGAAACTTGGCAGGCGGCCTATCTACACTATAACAACACCGCATGCCAACTTTCAACCCATTCCGTGAACATTTTTCTGGACACTTATAAAATACTATTTCGGACATGTCGCGGGCGCGTGCAAGTGTGACTGGGCTCATAACGGACAACGGAAGGAACGGGAAGACCGGGACGGATGCAAGTTTTGAAAACATGATGATGCAATGCACATGATGACATGGCAAGATGCAACACGCAAGCAAAAGAAAAGGCAACAACGGCGAAAAACTGGAAGACACCTGGCACATCGGTCTCGGGGCGTCACAACACTCCACCACTACAAG
This sequence comes from Triticum dicoccoides, assembly GCF_002162155.2. Classification (NCBI taxonomy): domain Eukaryota; kingdom Viridiplantae; phylum Streptophyta; class Magnoliopsida; order Poales; family Poaceae; genus Triticum; species Triticum dicoccoides. The sequence goes on along the minus strand of NC_041384.1, from coordinate 575,836,941 downwards.
AGGATCTCGTCCCAAGATCTAGGATGGCACCAGAGAGAAAACGGAAGAGGAAGAGGTAAAACAAAGTTGCTTCTTGACAAAAGAGTGAAACCAAAGAACCTTGTGAGGTTAAACAAATTGACAGAAAGAATACAACGAAGACGAACAAAGTTGAAAACACTCCGGTTAGAAATGGAAGGCATAGAATATGAACTTGACAAAATGAAAGCACTTGGATGAGACTCCGGTTAGAAGAGGAATGATAGCCACCACACTCCGGTTAAAACAAAATAGAGAAGGAAAAAGAATGATATAATTTGGACAGCACTCCGACTGAAAATGGAAGGAATTGAACATGAACTTGACAAGATGAGAAGATACTTGATGAAATCAACAACACACTACCTCCGAAACTATTGAAAGGAAGGCACAAAGGGTAAGAAAGATTTCAGACAACACTCCGGTTGAGAATGGGGGAAAAACTTGACAGAATGGGAAGAACTTGAAAAGCGGGCACGACACCCCGGTTAAATGGGTAAGCAAAGGAAAGAACATGATCTTCAAAATTCGAGATGATGAGTGAAAAGATCAACATCACAATGCCTCTGGAACGAAAGAATAGAAGTTGGATCGTTGGAAATGAAAGAATTGAGAAGAAAATGACAACTTCTGCCACAAATGAGCTTGGAAAACACCCTTCCAATAAGGTTATAACAGAGTTGTTGGAAAAAAACACCAACGAAAAGAACAAGCTTGTAGTGGACTTATGGAGAACATCTCAAAACTATGAGGTGAAATTCTGCCACTATAGAAACAAAAGATTGGATTGATCTCAACAAGGAGATGAAAACTCCTTCTTCGAGATGAGAAGCGGAAATTGGATCATAGATAAGCACCATAATGGCAACATTCCCAATGGAAGGCTTTAGGTGAAATCTATACCAAGATAACTCCAATGAAGAGATTGATGGATTGAAAAGATGTCTTGAGCGAAGAGAAAATGATGGATTTAGATATGTCACTCTTGAAAACTTGTGAATCATGAAACACGAAGGGAAATTATCAACAATGACATAACACCACCTCAAAAGATAAGATAGAAAGAATTGCACTTCGGAATGCAAGATGAAGAATACTTGAAGTATAGTTTGGCGGATCATCGCTTCGAGAGAAATCTTGATGAACAATTGAAGAATGAAAGGAATCCTTGACGAACCACCATGTAACCTCCATGAAGAACTCCGGCTAGAAATGATAACATAGAAGAATCGAAGGTTTGAAGTGAAAAATATTGAAGTCTTGCAATGATTTAGATGGAGCTTCGCGACGAGATAAAGCGGAAAACTTGAAACTCCAGAAAATAAATATGAATAACTAGAAACCGAGAATTGATATCATGAACGAACTCCGGAAGAAAGAATCCATCACTTGGCTGAAGCAATAATAAGAATTATGTTATGCGTATCCTTCACCAATTTAAATTGATGACAAGCAACGGATTTGACATACTACTTATTCTTGTAAAAAGATTAAGATAGATATAGCGCAAACTCAATGGACCACCGGTAGGATTGGAAGAACGAATGAATTGATACGATAACGAAGGAAGAGAAATCTTGAACAAACCACCATAAGGATTGAAAATGAACGAAGATACTTGAGTTAATCAAGATGCAAAAGAACGAAGAGATCGCGAACTGATTAGAGAATACTTACATGATGCACCGGTAAGATTTAGAGAATGAGAGCTGAAAGCTGGAATGAATAATTCTGAGATGATGGCCTTCGGAGAATCAAACTGAAAAGACTCCTGAATTGCTCCGGATGGGTGAAAAGAATTCTCACAATCGAAAACAATTATGAGAGGATGGCAACAAGCTTGAAGTTCACATCTTTGGAAGAATGGGTAAGATTTGGAGGAGAAACTCTTCTTCGATCTTCAAATGTTGAGAATGACAATGAGAAACACCACCATGAATTGTTGAGATACTCCGAGATGAATATTAGAAAGGTTGAACCGACGATGAAAAGAATTTGAAAGATCTTGGAGAAAGACATTTGACTGATGACAAATCATTCTTACGTCAAACTTTGAAAGAATTTGAGGATAGCTCTGGAAAAATTAGAAGAGTCAGGTAAGATCCTGGGAAAAGACATGTGGGTTAGGGCCCACTCAAGAGAAACACCGTTGGAATGCTCTTGAAGAGAGATTGCACCAGTTGGATTAAATAGCTTGAATGAGATAACATCCTCAAAAGAACTTGAGCGAATTGAGAATGGAAAACTTGAATCTTCTGAGATATCCTCATCACTCCGGAACAATTGAATAGCGAGAAGTGGACGATTAAGAGGTGCCCGGCATGGGAAAGCATTTGGAACGAGGAAAAAGGATATGATCAACAAAGCTTAAATTGAATCCACCGGAGAAAGAAAAATAATGAAGAATGATGAACTTGAAGCTCCGTTAGAATCTTCATGAGACTCACCGGATAAGAATATTGACAGAAAAGAATGGAGAGACTTCACAACCATAAGATGGATACTTGATCGAGAAATATGAGTCCTTGAAGAAAAAGGGTGGGAGGGTGGGTAAAACAAAGGCAACTTGGGACGAATGAAACAAACACCGTTGAGAATACTTAGAGTTGATCTTGCGAATGTTGAAATGATCGGATCCACTTGAAGAGAAACACACCGGTTGGAAATAATTGACATGACAATCTCGACTATCATGAAGGATTGGTATTCACATAGAAGTATGAGAATACCGCTTGGAAAAGGTATGGAAACACATTTGACATTGAAGCAACTTGAATACCACAATCAAAACAAAAACAAAGGATTGGCTTGCAAAATAAGCCGGAACAAACATATGATAGAGATTTTGTCCGAAGTTTTTGTGGTAGGGCCCACACGGGCTCGATCGTACAGCACCATCATGTACAAGGCAGTGCACATGACATACGAAGTGTCCCCGAGTCAGCATACCAAGGACTCTTTAAGACACAACGAGACCACTGTAAAACCAACCGTGGATAGGCAGACCACTAGACGTTGAACCCTAATTTCATATCATACATCTGTCGGAAAGATATCCTAGGATCTACTTGAATTCCCACTTATAAACTCCCGAAACTTTCTGGTTATGCAATCAGGTGTTGGAGATATAGGGGAAGCATAATATCACACCCAAACTAGCAATACCTACATCCAGCTATATCCATCCTTCAACACATAACCAAGAAAACTTCGGAAATCATTTACCTCAACCTTCGAAAAGCATCCGTTATACAAGTTATGGCAATACCCCCGAACTCCCGCCCCAGTACTGGGTGGCGTCGAGGTTATCTCACCAACAATTGCATAAAAGAGATTTTCGATGTTGGCGAAACTCGGGTATTCCAGAACTGCAATGATAAAATTGTGACGACAACACCTCGGAGCTCCACTCCCCGGGACACTGCCACAACCCCTAAATGTCAGGAGGCACCAAGAACAATGTTCTCGTCACAAAACCATCGGAATGATTCCAAGATATCCGCGTGATCCTAAAAAAATAATTCGTGAAACTTGAGGAGAGAAGAGTCAAAACTCTACACCAGGAGGCCTCACCAAAGCGATGAATGGACTGAGGAGTAAAAAGAATCCTACTCTCCGATATATATAATCTTAAGACTCAAAACATTTTGTTCTAGACTCAACAACGCCAGCGATTCGATCAAGCAAGGGGCTCCTAAGTCGGGGATGGCTCTGATTACCAACTTGTAACACCCACAATGTGGCTATATCTCCCACGTGTCGGGGCACGACTTAGAGGCATAGCTGCATGGTAGGTTTGTCGCAATAGGGGTAATCTTCACACAATCCCATGTACCGAATAAGAATGGGATAAGGAGTTGGCTTACAATCGCCACTTCACACAAATACGAATTATACATACATCATCCAGAATACATTCAAGGTCCGACTACGGAACCAAAGTAAAAGAAGACAACCCCAAATGCTAGATCCCCGATCGTCCCAACTGGGCTCCACTACTGATCGAAAGGAAATGAAACAACACAACGAACACGGTCTTCATCGAGCTCCCACTTGAGCTCAGTTGCGTCACCTGCACTGGTATCATCGGCACCTGCAACTGTTTGGAAGTATCTGTGAGTCACAAGGACTCGGCAATCTCACACCCACGAGATCAAGACTATTTAAGCTTATGGGTAGGAAAGGGGTAGTGAGGTGGAGCTGCAGCAAGCACTAACATATATGGTGGCTAACATACGCAAATAAGAGCGAGAAGAGAAGAAATGCACGGTCGTGAACTAGAAGTGATCAAGAAGTGATCCTGAAACTACTTACGTTCAAGCATAACACAAGAACCGTGTTCACTTCCCGGACTCCGCCGGAAAGAAACCATCACGGTTACACACGCGGTTGATTCATTTTAATTAAGTTAAGTGTCAAGTTCTCTACAACCGGACATTAACAAATTCCCATCTGCCCATAACCGCGGGCACGACTTTTGAAAGTTCAAACCCTGCAGGGGTGTCCCAACTTAGCCCATCACAAGCTCTCACGGTCAACGAAGGATATTCCTTCTCCCAGGAAGACCCGATCAGACTCTGAATCCCGGTTACAAGACATTTCGACAATGATAAAACAAGACCAGCAAAGCTGCCCGGATGTGCCGACAAATCCCGATAGGAGCTGCACATGTCCCGTTCTCAGGGCACACCAGATGAGCCACACGTCGGCTTGGCATAGACCCTGGTTGCCCAGGGGGCGCCGGACATCGCACAGGTTGGACCAACACTTAGAGAAGCACTGGCCCGGGGGGTTAAAATAAAGATGACCCTCGGGCTCCGGAAACACAAGGGAAAAGGCTAGGTGAGGCAAATGTAAAACCAAGGTTGGGCCTTGCTGGAGAAGTTTTATTCAAAGCAAACTGTCAAGGGGTTCCCATAACACCCAACCGCGTAAGGAACGCAAAATCAAGGAACATAACACAGGTATGACGGAAACTAGGGAGACAAGAGTGGAACAAAACACCAGACATTAGGCCGAGCCTTCCACCCTTTACCATGTATATAGATGCATTAATTAAAATAAGAGATATTGTGATATCCCAACATAACCATGTTCCAACATGGAACAAACTTCATCTTCACCTGCAACTAGCAACGCTAAAAGAGGGGCTGAGCAAAAGCGGTAACATAGCCAAACAACGGTTTGCTAGGAAAAGGTGGGTTAGAGGCTTGACATGGCAATATGGGAGTCATGATATAGCAAGTGGTAGGTAGTTTGGCATAGAAATAGAGCGATCGACTAGCAAGCAAAGATAGAAGTGATTTCGAGGGTATGGTCATCTTGCTTGAGATCCCGCAAGGAAGAAGAACGAGTCCATGAAGAAGACAAAAGGACGTAGTCGAATGAATCCTCACAAACGCGGCGTTATCGGAACTAACCCGAAGAAGCAACACCGGAAAGAAGCAAACAACATAGTAAACAACCATCACATAATCATGACATGATGCACAACCAAGTATGATGCATGTCCGGTTTAATGAGGCATGGCATGGCAAAGTGAACAAGCAAAGCTACAAGTTAAGTGGAGCTCAATATGCAACGAGTTGCATATTGATGAAACACCACGACAAGTTATTTAGTTTGATCTCGTTTATGTACTCAACAATATTAAATGTTGGTTATCATGGCACGAGGTGAAGCATAAGGAAACTAGCTATCTAGTCAAATTTAAATGAGGCCAGAAACAACAAACAACCATTCCGGTAAATCCCCACATGTAATATTTGAATTTGGTACTGTTCTGCCCTAAACACAATTTTAGAGTTATTAAACATGCAAAGTAATGCCACCATGATAATCTATGAATTTTCTACCCCATTTACATATAAAGTTTATTAAATTTGGAGCTACGGTTGAATAGTTATGAATTAAAGCATTTTAGCATGGAAATATAGCAAAACAAAGCAAACAACAAGTTTAAACATTTTAAACATTCATGAAAGTGGAATATTATGAAACTAGACGAAATTCTAGTCATAATTCATATATAAATCATTTTAAACCGATGCACGGATGATGAGTTATTATATGCATGAAAATGCAAGGGCTATTCTATAAAACTGGTTTTCTCTGGATAAATAGATAAATCGCAGATCTGTAAAAAAACATATGTGGGCCGAATCTAGAACAGGGCCGAACAGTGCAGAGGGTGGGGTGCTTGGGGGCTGCTCACCCATGGGCTCGGCCCATACGGGAAGGCGGCCCGTGGGAGGGCGCAGTGGATCAGGCCTGCGGGGTGCTGGGCCTTGCGGAGGCAAGGCGGCCCATGCGCGTGGCGGCCGCTGGTGGGATCTGGCCTAGCGCGGCCTCGGTCAACGCGAGCACGAGGGGCGTGTCTTCAGCCTCGTTCGCGTGTAGAAGCAGGGGAGGCAGCGCACGATGCAGAGGCTGGGCGGCGGCCGGACTTGGCGCGAACTCCGGCAAGGAAGCGTCGGATCAAGGCGGAGAAGAGCAGATCCGGTCAGTCCCGTCCGGTTCCGATGAAAGATGTGGCTGGGGAACTTGAAGCTTGACGCGGCTTGGCTCGAAGAAAAACTCGCGGTGAAGAACTTTGGGAAGCAGGGAACGGGGCGACGACGAGCTCCTCGGAAGGCGCGGGCGGGACGTGTTGGAATTTTGCTAGTAGGCCTTTGGCCCAAAGCCCAACTAAAATTCTGAAATTCTCTTGGCCCATTCATGCACACATGTGAGTGGAGTGAGTGAGGCTAAAGTTTAGTCCCACCCCGGAAGTTGAGAGAGAGTTGCACCTCTTTATAAGGTGAGCTCTTCTACCACTTGTATGAGCATGAGAAGAGGAGACCTACACGCGCGCTCCTCCTCCTCGCTCGCCTCGCCACGCCACGCCTCATCACGACGCGCCGCGGGTTGCGGGATTGAGCCGAGCCGAGGACAGAGCTATGCACGTTGTCTATATTTTTGCTGCATGGGAAAATTAATGAGTCATTAATTAATAATTAACGGACGCGTTAATTACTGAACCGTTTCCGATTCTTTTGGATCGTGACGACTCGGCCATGGGGTTTATTCCCACGACCTACCCGGCCCGCACAATATAGTCAGGCAGACGTCTACCCTAGCCGCCGCCGCTTCGTATGGTTTCTCACCACCGTTCCAGATCATTGCGCCGCCAAGCAAGTCTTCTCCATCCCTCCTTCCGGCGTGCACCGCGAGAAGGGACAGCAGGCCTCCGGAACCCCGCCTCTCGTGATCCTGTATGGGAGAGGGGCGATCAGGTTTTTGGGGAGCGCACTCGCGCGACTGCTGGCAGCAACGACTTCGCGAACGACGACTTCTTCCCCGACCTCGGCAACCTCGTCCTCGACGACATGGGCGACAACATCAATGCCGGCGGTGCTGCACCCACTGCACCGTATGTGATTCTATCTTCTAGTATGTGCCCTAGATGTGATATGTTCATATGCTATGCTAGTTCGCATGATTAGTTTAATCTCTGCTGATGTGGTCATGATTTATCTTCTGTTTATTCGGATTAAATCTTGTAGTAATTTGCTCATATTTCCAACAATCCAAAAACCTAATTATAGGCAATTTACTCCGAGTGGTTTTGCTGCGCATCTGAAGCCGCCTGCCTTTAAAGGGGCGCAATATAAGAGGTGGCGCACGAGAGCAGTCTACTGGTTTCAGACCATGGGCTGCTATGATGCCACCAAGGGCAAGCCTGAGGGCGATCTTAATCCAGCACAGCTGGAAGCTTTTGAGAAGATCGATACCCTCTTTAAAGGAGCTCTTCTAAGTGTTCTTGATGACTCCATTGTGGATTCGTATATGTCGTTTGACTACGGCAAGGACATGTGGGCTGCGCTCGAGGCCAAGTTTGGTGCCTCGGACGCCGGCAGCGAGTTGTACGTCATGGAGCAATTCTATGACTACAAGATGACTGATGAGCGCCCTGTTGTACAGCAGGCTCATGAGATACAGTCGCTCGCAAAAGAACTTGAGTACTTCAAGTGTGTGTTGCCAGACAAATTTGTTACTGGAGGCATCATTGCCAAGCTTCCACCTTCGTGGAACAATTTTGCTACTTCCCTGAAACACAAGAGACAGGAGTTTTCCGTTGCGGATCTCATTGGTACTCTTGATGTTGAAGAGAAGGTGAGAGCAAAGGACACACGTGCTCGAGTTGCTGAGGGAGGTTCTAGTGCCCACATGGTACAGAAGAAGAACTCCCAGCCCAACAAGTTCAAAAACAATAAGAACAAAACTCAGGGCAAAGGCAAGTTTGATACAAAGAACAAGCCATCACATTCTACCAACTTCAAGAAGAATTCTCATAAGAAGGGGAAGGGAGTTTACCATGTCTGCGGTGATCCTAATCACTGGGCTCCGAAGTGTCCTAACCGCTTTGAGGAGTGCGAACATGAGAAGAGCGGCAAGTCCGCTAATGTTGTCATCGGTGATACTGATATGAAGGAATCAGGGTACGGTATTTTTCCTACCATCCTTTCAGTATTTCAATCCCCTGATTGGTTAATTGACACCGGTGCCAATGTACATGTTTGTGCTGACGCCTCCATGTTTTCTTCTTACCAGGCAACAAGGACTTCACCCATGCCGATGGGGAACGGGTCACATGCCATTGTTCGAGGTGTTGGTACGGTCGATCTGAAGTTTACTTCGGGGAAGACTGTGCGTCTGAAGAACGTTCATCATGTGCCGTCCATCAATAAAAATCTCGTTAGCGGTTCCCGTTTATGTCGAGATGGTTTTAAGTTGGTTTTCGAATCCAATAAAGTTGTAATTTCTAAGTGTGGACAATTTGTTGGAAAAGGCTATGAGTGCAAAGGCTTGTTCCGCCTATCTTTGTCAGATATTTGCACTAAAGTTATTAATAATGTTTGCCACAATAATGAGTCTGATATTTGGCATTCACAACTCTGTCATATTAACTTTGGTTGCATGACGCGGTTAGCCAATATGAGTTTAATTCCAAAAATCTCTACTATAAAAGGCTCCAAGTGCCAAGTATGTGTGCAAGCTAAGCAACCTCGCAAGTCCCACAAGACTGCAGAGGCAAGAGACTTGGCGCCACTTGAGCTTATACCTACTCCATCTAGTGAGATGAATGGCATGTTGACAAAAGGTGGAAAGAGATAATTCATGACGTTGATTGATGACTCCACTAGATATTGTTATGTGTATCTTCTGAAATCAAAAGATGAGGCTTTGACTTTCTTTAAAAACTATAAAGCTGAGGCAGAGAACCAACTTGATCAAAAAATTAAACGGCTTAGGTCTGATCGTGGTGGAGAGTATTTTTCCAATGAATTTGATCTATTTTGTGCGGAACATGGTATAATCCATGAGAGGATGCCTCCCTACTCACCCCAGTCAAATGGGGTAGCCGAAAGACAGAACCGAACTCTAACTGATATGGTTAACACCATGTTAGACACTTCGGGTCTATCCAAGGAATGGTGCGGGGAGGCGCTAATGACTACGTGTCATGTCCTAAACCGAGTTCCCACAAAGCATAAGACCATGACTCCATTTGAGGAATGGGAAAGGAAAAGGTTGAAACTCTCTTACCTACATACTTGGGGTTGTTTGGCGAAAGTCAATATACCAATTCCCAAGAAGCGCAAGCTTGGACCAAAAACCGTGGATCCTGTTCTTCTGGGCTATGCTTTTCATAGCATCGGCTATAGATTTTTGATAATAAAATCTGAGGTATCCGACATGCATGTTGGTACGATTATGGAATCAAATGATGCAACTTTCTTTGAGGACATATTTCCTATGAAGGATATGTCGAGTTCATCAAATCAGGAGATACCTACTCCATCTAGTGAGGAATTCACTGTAATTCCTGAACCCACCATTGCGATGGAACACGTTGAATCCTATTGAGGGTAACAATGGAACTCCTATGAGGAGTAAGAGACAGAGGACTGCAAAGTATTTTGGTGATGATTTCATTGTGTACCTCGTGGATGACACACCCAGGACTATTTCAGAAGCCTATGCATCTCCTGATGCTGACTACTGGAAGGAAGTTGTACGTAGCGAGATGGATTCCATCTTAGCTAACGGTACCTGGGAGATCACTAACCGTCCTTATGGGTGCAAACCTGTAGGATGTAAGTGGGTGTTCAAGAAGAAGCTTAGACCTGATGGTATGATTGAAAAGTACAAGGCATGGCTTGTGGCCAAGGGTTATACCCAGAAAGAAGGTGAAGACTTCTTTGATACTTACTCACCCGTGGCTAGACTGACCACAATTCGGGTGCTACTATCACTGGCTGCCTCACATGGTCTTCTCATTCATCAAATGGACGTTAAGACGGCTTTCCTCAATGGAGAGTTGAAGGAGGAAATTTACATGGATCAGCCAGATGGTTTTGTAGTACCTGGTCAAGAAGGAAAGGTGTGCAAGTTATTGAAGTCTTTATATGGCCTTAAACAAGCTCCTAAGGAGTGGTATGAGAAGTTCGAAAGAACATTAACTGCTGCCGGCTTTGTAGTAAACGATGGTGACAAGTGCGTGTACTATCGCTATGGTGGGGGCGAAGGAATTATTCTTTGTCTGTATGTCGACGACATATTGATCTTTGGAACCAAACTTGATTTAATCAAGGAGGTTAAGGATTTCTTATCTTGCTGTTTTGAGATGAAGGATCTAGGAGTAGCTGATGTTATCTTAAACATCAAGCTGTTGAGAGATGAGAATGGTGGGATCACACTGCTTCAGTCTCATTATGTGGAAAAGGTCTTGAGTCGTTTTGGGTATAGCGACTGCACGCCTTCTCCAACTCCATATGATGCTAGTGTGTTGCTTCGAAAGAATCGACGGATTGCTAGAGATCAACTGAGGTATTCTTAGATTATTGGCTCGCTTATGTATTTGACGAGTGCCATGAGGCCTGACATCTCTTTTGCTGTGAGCAAGCTGAGTCGGTTTGTGTCAAAACCGGGAGATGATCATTGGCATGCGCTTGAGAGAGTTATGCGCTATTTGAAAGGCACCGCGAGCTATGGGATTCACTACACCGGGTATCCAAGGGTACTGGAGGGTTATAGTGACTCAAACTGGATATCTGATGCTGATGAGATTAAGGCCACAAGTGGTTATGTTTTTACACTTGGTGGTGGCGCTGTTTCCTGGAAGTCTTGCAAGCAGACCATCTTAACGAGGTCAACTATGGAAGCAGAACTCACAGCATTAGACACTGCCACTATTGAAGCAGAGTGGCTTCGTGAACTCTTGATGGACTTACCTATGGTTGAAAAACCGATACCCCCTATCCTGATGAACTGTGATAATCAAACTGTGATCGTCAAGATAAACAGTTCTAAGGACAATATGAAGTCCTCAAGGCATGTGAAGAGGAGACTAAAATCTGTCAGAAAATTAAGGAACTCCGGAGTTATTACGTTGGATTATATCCAAACGTCGAAAAACTTGGCAGATCCCTTCACAAAGGGTCTATCACGTAATGTGATAGATAATGCATCGATGGAGATGGGTTTGAGACCCACCGCATGAGTTGTCCATAGTGGTAAACCACTCTATGTGATCGAAGATCCCGTGAAGTAGAAGTGGGAGACAAGTTGTTGGTCAGCTGGGAGGAGAGTATCCCTATATTAATTATCCCACTCCGTGAAGATGCAATACTCTCCTGATCTGCATGGCAGGTTGATACTTATCTTAATGTGTTCCAAGTGGCTTATTCGGGTAAGCAGAGATGTTGTCCTGCAGAACATCTTCTAAGGAACACACCTATATGAATTTGACTGTTAACGTCGCAGTCTGTGAGAATTGGGTGTTCTCTAATAAATTCATGAAAGGCCCTGGAGTATGACGTATACGCTCCACCCGCGGGGAAGCCTTGCGGCAGCCCAGTATTGGTCAAGAATTTGTGTGAAACTAGTTTCACAGAAAACTTGTAGTTCAAGGCATAGTCCACTATTCAAGTTGTGATCTAGTGTAGCATAAATTTCTAAGTGGAAGTTCAACTTCACAGTCTCCACTAAGCACCGATATATAAAACAATGTTTTGGAACTAAATGATGAGATGTGCCAATGAGACTTTGTGGGGGATTGTTGGAATTTTGCTAGTAGGCCTTTGGCCCAAAGCCCAACTAAAATTCTGAAATTCTCTTAGCCCATTCATGCACACATGTGAGTGGAGTGAGTGAGGCTAAAGTTTAGTCCCACCCCGGAAGTTGAGAGAGAGTTGCACCTCTTTATAAGGTGAGCTCTTCTACCACTTGTATGAGCATGAGAAGAGGAGACCTACACGCGCGCTCCTCCTCCTCGCTCGCCTCGCTACGCCACGCCTCGTCACAACACGCCGCGGGTTGCGGGATTGAGCCGAGCCGAGGACAGAGCTATGCACGTTGTCTATATTTTTGCTGCATGGGAAAATTAATGAGTCATTAATTAATAATTAACGGATGCGTTAATTACTGAATCGTTTCCGATTCTTTTGGATCGTGACGACTCGGACGTGGGGTTTATTCCCACGACCTACCCGGCCCGCACTATGTAGTCAGGCAGACGTCTACCCTAGCCGCCGCCGCTTCGTATGGTTTCTCACCACCGTTCTAGATCATTGCGCCGCCAAGCAAGTCTTCTCCATCCCTCCTTCCGGCGTGCACCGCGAGAAGGGACAGCAGGCCTCCGGAACCCCGCCTCTCATGATCCTGTACGGGAGAGGGTCGATCAGGTTTTTGGGGAGTGCACTCGCGCGACTGCTGGCAGCGACGACTTCGCGAACGATGACTTCTTCCCCGACCTCGGAAACCTCGTCCTCGACGACATGGGCGACAACGTCAACACCGGCGGTGTTGCACCCGCTGCACCGTATGTGATTCTATCTTCTAGTATGTGCCCTAGATGTGATATGTTCATCTGCTATGCTAGTTCGCATGATTAGTTTAATCTCTGCTGCTGTGGTCATGATTTATCTTCTGTTTATTTGGATTAAATCTCGTAGTAATTTGCTCATATTTCCAACAGGACGCCGGTTGATCCTTGGGGCCTCCATGGACGACTCTGCCACGAGGGAAATTGGCGTTGGGGCGAAGTCTCAGGCGATGGACAGGCGACGAGGAGGTCGTCCATGGCGTCGGCCTCCTGTGAAGGTGAGAGAGAGAGAGATTGTGAGACAAGAGGGAGATGGAGAGGAAAAAGGGAAGGGCAGGGGAACGACCTGGCAGTGGTGGTTCCGGTAGAACTCCGGTGAGGTCGCCGGCTGGTGGTGGCGCGCTGGGTCGAGCGAGGCTCTCGGGCAGAGGCGGTTGGATGGATGGATCGATGGAATAAGTGGCTGGTTAGCTCGGCGCTGAAAACAAGGAGAAAGAAGATTGCGGCGGCGGTGATGGGACAGACTGCCTAAAATCTAGGGTTAGGCTGTTTATATAGGTAGGTTGGTTTGGTTAGGGGCTACTCGGTCCCTCTGATTAGGATCGGACGGTCACAAATAAATAGCTTAGAGAGCCAAAAAAAATAAAACGAAGATGTTTTATAGATGTTTGGGGATGATCCGGACCCAACGGTGATGACTGCCCGGGTCGGGTTCGGGACAACTTTCGGACGCACGCGAGGGATTTGGTGCACTGTGCAAGGAGGGGTTTCGGGGCCTGGCGGTTGGTAGTGGACTATGTAGATGGTCTAGGTAGAAAGGAGAGGGAAAGCCTCGCAATAGTTTTCGGAGACCGAAAACGTCCGACGTTTGACCGACTATAGGGCCGCTATAATTAACGGTTGGGGCGTCAAACGGACTCTGAATACGATGAAACTTGGCAGGCGGCCTATCTACACTATAACAACACCGCATGCCAACTTTCAACCCATTCCTAGAACACTTTTCCGCCACTTATAAAATACTATTTCGAACATACCGCGGGCGCGTGCAAGTGTGATTGGGCTCGGAACGCACAACGGAAGGAACGGGAAGACCGGGATGGATGCAAGTTTTGAAAACATGATGATTCAATGCACATGATGACATGGCAAGATGCAACACGCAAGCAAAAGACAAGGCAACAACAGCGAAAACTGGAAGACACCTGACACATCGGTCTCGGGGCGTCACAGAAAGCCTTTTGTTTATATCTTCACGGCCCATCAGTCCGGCCCACATCCAGTAGCCCGAACACCCCCTAATCCAGGACTCCATCAGTAGCCCCTAAACTGGCCTTCGAACGACGATGTTGTATCCGGCTTACATCTTCGGCTTTGGCAAGGTTGGTTCTTCACTGTATACTGGGAGGATAATAGTTCGGCCCTGGCTTCCTTGTTCCTCCTTTATGATTCCTTCCCTGTTGCCTCGATTTCCACGCGCTAGGTGAATGCGAACATTCCACAATTTTTTATTGAAAAAAAAACACCCGGCCACACAGGGATGGCGCCTATATAAGAGGTCGAATCCTCCAAGTGCCATCCACATCATGCAGAAAAACGCCAAGATTAGCCACAAAAAAGCTTCCAAACATGGCCAGCGCCCCAGGCTCCTCTTCACGCCCCTACGGCCCTCAAGAGGGTGATTGGCAGAGCTGCTCAGTGCCCCATCTACAGTTGAACCGACTCCAGATGCAGCGATATCTTCCCCTCGTAGATCTAGTCTGGCCTCGATTGGTAACGACGCACTGGCCAGAAATTTCCCCAACCCCAATAAGGAGGAGAGGGTGTGCTTCGTTCCATTCCTTTTGCGGGGCTTGGGATTTCCAATCCATCCCTTTCTCAGGGTTCTATTGGAATTTTGTGGCATCCAGCTGCACAACCTCACCCCTGGTTCGATTCTGCACATCTTAAGTTTCATTTCCCTCTGCGAACTGTTCCTGGGCTGCGAGGCCCATTTCGAACTATGGAGAAAGTTCTTTTGCCTCGTCCCCTTCCATCGAGGAGGTTCTATATTTGAAGTGGGCAGCTCCGAAGTATGGCGTATAGCCGGATCCGGATACCCCGTCGGAACTCCCAAAGAGATATATCCACAGTGATCTTCGGAGTGGTTTTATATAGATGACGTCCCACTGCCGGATCCAGTTCGGAGCGGCCTCCCTGAATCTTCTAGCGCTCCTCTAAGAAAACGCCTCAACTGGCGTCCTCGAAGTCCCAAGGAGGAGGACAGTGTGGAAATAAAAAGGTCGGTTAGCGAGGTCAGATTATTAGCCCATACCGGGCTTTCAATAATCGAAGTTATAGACATTGCAATAAAGAGATGCGTCCATCCTCTCCAGTCCAGAATAACTCCCTTATGGTGCTACAACGGAGAAGATGACACATCACGTTACAGAAGCAAGGGTTTGGATACCCCGGCCGAACTGGCCATGATCTTGGCCGATCTGTACAAGGGCGAAAAGGAAGACTTCCTCCGCTTAAACTGCCGGGAAGGTCACTCCATGTACAATCCCATTGAATGGGTAAGATTTCAATTACCTGTGTTGCTTTATTGCTATCACGGCATGCTAATCAATTTGTTCTTTGTTGTCATAAAACAGTCATGGAGGAAGATGATCGAGGACGTTCACTGTCCTACCCCACGGCCAGAGGATCACAACTGCGATGAAGACCCTGGCTTCTGCGAGGATCCGGATATATACATAGAGTTCGATGATGGGGTATTTTATCAAGCGAGCCTTGACGGCTCGGAAGTGGCTATTACAGCTGACTACCTTCGCCCCTATTCCTTCTCCATCCTAAGTGTTCAAAGTGCTTTCTCAAAAATGAAACCCTACTCGCACCTTTATCCCTTATACTAAACCATACTTTATAGGATCGGCACTCGGCAGCCCGCACCCCCTTGAGAACGGCCCCTGCCCAGGGTAATCGTTCAAAATGAAAGGAGATCGGGAGCGCTGTAGAAACCTCCCAGTCTTCAAAGAGGTATGTCCGCCTAATACTTGTCAGCCAATCCGGCACCGGATTCGTCAACTAGGACGAGGGCTGATGCAATGCCAGTTCCGCCGCCTCATCAGGATTCGGATGACGTATCTGTCACGAATTCAGAGGTGGAGAGCGTAATGAATCACCGTTGACTGAAAGAGGCCCTGCGCGCTCCAGCCTTTTCCAAGCAGGAATTTACCGCACCCCGTTCGGTGGATGCATATTTCCGAGCTGCTCGGGACGGACTTGTCGGAGTTACCCAGCTGTTCTCAAAGGATATACAGGTAAGAGTTTGTGCAGTTTTGATAGGCATATGCCAGTAGCCCCCGAGGCTTGAAACGGTGAGGCCAACCGTTTTAAGGATCGATATAACCTGTAGGTTCTCAAGGAGAAGAATATTGCGCTGTCCCAGGAGCTGAAAACAAACCAGATGCAGCTGAATGCCGTCACCGCCGAACTGGCGGAAATGAAAAAGGCCACAATGAGCACATCCAAGAAGGAAAAACTCGAGGAGGAAAAAGACAAACAATCCGAAGAGATAGAGAGCTTAAAGGCTCAGCTATTGGCCGCTCGAAAAGAAAATGAAAAGTTGAAGGGCGGCATGTTCGGTATGAATTTTAAAACCACCATAGAGACTCATGCTTAGTCCACAATTCAGAATGTCATAACTCTGTTGCTGCAGGTCTATTAACTGGTCGGCTAGACGAAGAAGTGTTCGAATTTCAAGGAAATGTGCTGAAGGAGCTGTCTGTGGTACATGCGCGGGCCCGGAAAGCCATGAGGAGTATGGTCAAGGCTTTATGGCCACCGATACCCCTCCAGAAAGTATGGAGGATTTGGCAAGCCTGTTCAAAGGTACCCGGTGCCGCTTTGAGCTATGGAAGATGTCTGCCTGCCGTGAAGGCACACGAGAAGCCTGGGTGATGGTGAAAACACGCTTCACCAAGCTAGATCTGAATCATATGGCCCTAGTGGGACCGCAGGGACCAGACGGGAAAGAAATTCCGTTGAACTTGGTGTATGACCAAGTAATGATAGCTGCGAAATATTTGCAGGAAGACTGTCGGTTAGACAGTCTGATAGATGGAATAGATAAGGAATAGGCATTTGATTTAATGTATTAATGTACTTTATGATCACCCTGTATCTTCAGCCAAACATGTGGAAAATTTGTCATCGCCGGCTTTCGGCTTTAACCTCCAAACCAAAAAGGCGGAGTGTTTTCGGGTACTATAACGAAAGAAACATTCATTATGTTGGGAAACCAGGCAACCCAGTCATTGTGCTCAAAGAGACAAAATTTTTTAGATCGGGAGGTATGTTATATTACATATGTAAGAAACATCTTCCAAGGAGAATAGTTCCATTAAGGGTTCCTTTCCTTGGGTTGGCATGCTTTAATCGTGCGTGCCTGGGAGTTGGTCCGTATTACGAAAAAACTGTCTCGCATTTGTTTTTTGAAGAGTTACAAGAATGTAACAATCTGTCATTTGATTGTTGACCAATTATTCTCTTAAGAACGCTAGCTTTCGGCCTCACCCGTCTGAGGTACAGGTCCGGATTACCCGGTTGTAACAATCGCATAGGTGCTCCCTTTACGCCCTAGCCGAACAATAGGGAACGTAGGGCATAAACACAGGAGCAAGGCAACCCAACTTGGGAAAAACTTAAGTCATAGAGGTGCATATACCGGCAAAAGAGTGTTTATAAACAAACGACATATAAATTTGAGCTCCAGGCTCGGAATAATAATAAGATTCGATTAGAGAAGCCCCCAGTCATGGTGGGTGTATACATTTAAAGATGTCTGCCCCTTAAGAGTTTGGTCTATCCGAACATATCCTGGGGAAAACGAGAAGAAGAAAAACAAATGAAGAAGAGAGAAGAAGGGGGACGAAAAAGAAACATGGCTGAACTTATGCGTAGAATCTTTGGAGCCGAGCAACATCCCACGGATTCGGCTCTAGGCGGTTATTCGATGCATTACGAAGGCAGTAGGCTCCTCCTGTGAGAACTTCATCTATAATGAATGGGCCCTCCCATTTTAGTTTGAGCTTGTCCTTCTTCTTCTGTAGGAGGCGTAAAATGAGTTCGCCGACATTATAAGTCTTGGCCCGCACTTCTCTGCTTTGGTATCTCCGAACCTGTTGTTGATAAAATGTGGAACAGGCTCTTGCAATATCACACTCCTCCTCCGGGCCGTCTAGGTCATCCTGCCGATCGAGCTCGGCTTCTCTCTCTTCATACATGCGCACTCGAGGTGAGTCATGAATAATGTCACAGGGCAAGACAGCCTCTGCGCCGTATACCATGAAAAAGGGTGTGTATCTGGTCGTGCAATTGGGCGTAGTCCGCAATCCCCAAAGTACGGAATCGGGTTCCTCGACCCAGTGCTTATCTGACTCCCGTAGGGATCGCACTAGTCTGGGTTTGATGCCACTCATTATCAGGCCATTGGCCCGTTCGACCTGGCCGTTTGTTTAAGGGTGGTATACGGAGGCATACTTGAGCTTAATTCCCAAATTATCACACCAATTTTTCACCTCATTGGCTGTGATATTGGAGCCATTATCAGTGATGATGCTATGCGGGACACCATAGCGGTGTACCACGCCGGATATAAAGTCGATCACTAGCCCAACTTCAGCCGTTTTTACTGGTTTGGCCTCAATCCACTTAGTGAATTTATCCACCATAACTAGCAACTATTTCTTCTTGTGGCTTCCCCTTTAAGGGGTCCGACCATATCTAGCCCCCAGACCGTGAAAGGCCAAGTGATGGGGATTGTTCTTAAGGCAGTGGGTGGCATATGACTTTGATTAGCGAAAAGCTGACACCCGCACACAACGCTGCACAAGGACCTATGCGTCTGCTTGGGCCGTTGGCCAAAAGAAACCTATACGAAAGGCCTTACTTACGAGGGCCCGGGCTGCGGTGTGATGGCCACCTAGACCAGCATGTATTTCAACCGAGAGCTACCGTCCCTCCTCTTCGGAGATACATCTTTGAAGGACTCCAGTAGTAATTTTCTTGTAGAGTTCACCTTCATGAACTTTTTAGGCTTTAGAGCATCGAACTATACGACGGGCCTCATTTTGGTCATCGGGAAGCTCCTGCCTATTAAGGTAGGCCAGGAAAGGTTCGGTCCATGGAGCAATAATAGCCATGATTACATGGGAGGAGGGTGTTATTTAGATACCCGAGCCCCCGATGATATCTGAATTGTGTTCGGCTGCTGGGGTATGGTCGGTTCTGGACTAGTATTTCTCCTCTTGTCCTGCCATACTACGGATGGCTTAAAGAGCCTTTCCACGAAGGTGTTAGGCGGGATGGGATCACGTTTAGCACCCATTCGAGTGAGGATGTCCGCTGCCTGATTACTGTCTCGAGCAACATGATGGAACTCGAGCCCCTCGAACCGAGCCGATATTTTGAGTACGACATTTCGGTATGCCACCATTTTTGGGTCTTTTGCATCGAATTCTTTATTTATTTGGGATATTGCAAGGTTCGAATCCCCACGCACCTCTAGGCGTTGTGTGCCCATTGGGACAACCATTTGGAGACATGTAGTAGTGCCTCGTATTCGGCTGCATTGTTGGAGTCTATATACATGATTTGTAACACGTAGTGGACTATGTCCCCCATAGGGGATGTCAAGATGACACCAGCCCCTAGTCCGGCTAACATTTTAGAGACGTCAAAGTACATGATCCAGTTGGAGTATGTGATGTACTCTTTAGGGAGTTCAACTTCCGTCCACTCGGCGACAAAGTCGGACAGCACCTGAGATTTAATAGCTCGGTGTGGCTTGTATGTTATTTAAAATGGTTAGAGCTCGATGGCCCATTTGGCTATGCGGCCGGTGGCATCCCGATTATTTATGATGTCGTTGAGTGGTACTTCGGATACCGCTGTGATCGAACACTCTTGAAAGTAGTGCCATAGCTCCCGGGATGCCATAAAGACCGCATAAGCTATCTTCTGATAGTGAGGGTATCAAGATTTCCATGGTGTAAGGACCGCCGATACATAGTACACCGGTTTCTGGATGGGGAATTTATGCCCCTCTTCCTCTCCTTCAGCGATGAGTACGGAGCTCACTGAGGGAGTCCTGGACTAAGGGATCATCAGGTGTTCGGGCTATCTGATATGGGCCGGACTGATGGGCCATGAAGATACAAGGCATAAGACCTTCCCCCGTATCCGGATGGGACTCCCCTTTGCATGGATGGCAAGCCTAGCGTCCGGATGTATAATTTCCTTTCTCTGTAAACCGACTCTGTACAACCCTAGGCCCCTCCGGTGTCTATATAAACCGGAGGGTTTAGTCCGTAGAGGCTAACACAAATCATATAGGCTAGACATCTAGGGTTTAGCCATTACGATCTCGAGGTAGATCAACTCTTGTAACCCTTGTACTCATCAAATACAATCAAGCAGGACGTAGGGTTTTACCTCCCTTAAGAGGGCCCGAACCTGGGTAAACATCGTGTCCCCCTTGTCTCCTGCTACCTTCGATCATCAGACGCACAGTTCGGGACCCCCTACCCGAGATCGGCCAGTTTTGACACCAACATTGGTGCTTTCATTGAGAGTTCCACTGTGACGTCGTTAGAAGGTTCGATGGCTCATTCGATCATCAGCAATGATGCCATTTCCGGGGAAGCTTTCCTCCCCAGCCAGATTTTTGTGTTCGGCGGCTTCATTCTGCATGCCAACTCAATTGGCCACCTCGAACAGATCGACAGCTACGCCCCTGGTCATTAGATCAGTTTCGGGAACCTAAATTATGTCGTTGATATCTGAGGAGATTTGATCTTCGAAGGGTTCGCGGCCCCGACTACCGCCCTGGCCTTAGATCTGGAACAAATCGCCAGGTCCGAAGATGGGAGTTTGGAGCCTGCCGGACTCTGTGCTGCGAAGCTCACTACCGGAGATCCGGAGGCACTTATGTCCTCGGCAAATTCGGAATCATACTGGGTTCCCCCCATCATCGAAAGGCCGGACTCGCCCCCAGACTCTAGCTCCAAACTCTCAAAGTCCACGCCAAGCGAGCGTGGCCAGGAGGCCTTTGCCCTGGCTAGCCCCGTGGACTCTCGTTTCACCGTCCAATGCTCGCTCTTAAACGAGGCTCTAGCCTTAATACGGTCCCTCGCCATTATAGAGGAATTACCTCCGAACTATGCCCACCCCGGATTAGGGGCTGAGAGCGGGGAATTTTACATCCCACCCACCACCCACTTCATAGCTACCGTCGAGGACTTAACCGACATGCTAGATTACACCTCCGAAGACATCAACGGCATGGACGACGATGCTGGAGACGAACAAGGCCAAGACCCACCATTTACCAGACATTGGACGGCCACCTCCACATACAACGTGTATATGGTGGACACACCCAAATAGGATTGCTACCTCTTGAGCACTGCGTTGGTTTTCCCTTGAAGAGGAAAGGGTGATGCAGC
Source organism: Triticum dicoccoides (assembly GCF_002162155.2). NCBI lineage: Eukaryota > Viridiplantae > Streptophyta > Magnoliopsida > Poales > Poaceae > Triticum > Triticum dicoccoides. Next base: position 575,815,563 of record NC_041384.1, on the reverse strand, counting down.
AAAGTAGCGTAAGTATTTCCCTCAGTTTTTGAAAACCAAGGTATCAATCCAGTAGGACGCTACACGCTAGTCCCTCACACCTGCACAAAACAAATAAATCCTCGCAACCACACGATAAGGGGTTGTCAATCCCTACATGGTCACTTACGAGAGTGAGATCTGATAGATATGAAAAGATAATATTTTTGGTATTTTTATGATAAAGATGCAAAGTAAAATAAAATCAATGAAAATAACAAAGTATTGGAAGATTAATATGATGAAGATAGACCCGGGGCCATAGGTTTCACTAGTGGCTTCTCTCAAGAGCATAAGTATTTTACGGTGGGTGAACGAATTACTGTTGAGCAATTGACAGAATTCAGCATAGTTATGAGAATATCTAGGTATGGTCATGTATATAGGCATCACGTCCAAGACAAGTAGACCGACTCCTGCCTGCATCTACTACTATTACTCCACACATCGACCGCTATCCAGCATGCATCTAGAGTATTAAGTTCATAAGAACAGAGTAACGCCTTAAGCAAGATGACATGATGTAGAGGGATAAACTCATGCAATATGATGAAAACCCCATCTTGTTATCCTCGATGGCAACAATACAATACATGCCTTGTTGCCCCTACTGTCACTGGGAAAGGACACCGCAAGAATGAACCCAAAGCTAAGCACTTCTCCCATTGCAAGAAAGATCAATCTAGTAGGCCAAACCAAACTGATAATTCGAAGAGACTTGCAAAGATAACCAATCATACATAAAAGAATTTAGAGAAGATTCAAATATTGTTCATAGATAAACTTGATCATAAACCCACAATTCATCAGTCTCAACAAACACACCGCAAGAAGAAGATTAGATTGAATAGATCTCCACAAGAGAGGGGGAGAACTTTGTATTGAGATCCAAAAAGTGAGAACAAGCCATCTAGCTAATAACTATGGACCCGTAGGTCTGAGGTAGACTACTCACACATCATCAGAGAGGCTTTGGTGTTGATGTAGAAGCCCTCCATGATCGATACCCCTTCCGGCGGAGCTCCGGAAGAGGCCCCAAGATGGGATCTCATGGATACAGAAAGTTACGGCGGTGGAATTAGGGTTTTGGCTCCGTGTCTGCTCGTTTAGGGGTACGTAGGTATATATAGGAGGAAGAAGTACGTCGGTGGAGCAACAGGGGGCCCACGAGGGTGGAGGGCGCGCCTGGGGGGTAGGCGCGCCCCCTACCTCGTGGCCTCCCTGTTGGTTGCTTGACATAGGGTCCAAGTCTCCTGGATCTTGTTCATTACAAAAATCACGTTCCCGAAGGTTTCATTCCGTTTGGACTCCGTTTGATATTCCTTTTCTTCAAAACCCTAAAATAGGCAAAAAAACAGAAATTCTAGGCTGGGCCTCCGGTTAGTAGGTTAATCCCAAAATAATATAAAAGTGGATAATAAATCCCAATAATGTCCAAAACAGAAGATAATATAGCATAGAGCAATCAAAAATTATAAATATGTTGGAGACGTATCAAGCATCCCCGAGCTTAATTCCTGCTCGTCCTCGAGTAGGTAAATGATAAAAACAGAATTTTTGATGTGGAATGCTACTTGGCATAATTTCAATGCAATTCTTCTTAATTGTGGCATAAATATTCAGATCCGAAAGATTCAATATAAAAGTTTAATATTGACATAGAAATAATAATACTTCAAGCATACTAACTAAGCAATTATGTCTTCTCAAAATAACATGGCCAAAGAAAGTTCATCCCTACAAAATCATATAGTTTAGTCATGCTCCTTTTTCGTCACACAAGAATGCTCTCATCATGCACAACCCCGATGACAAGCCAAGCAATTGTTTCATACTTTAGTAATCTCAAACTTTATAAACCTTCACGCAATACGTGAGCGTGAGCCATGGATATAGCACTGTTGGTGGAATAGAGTATAATGATGGGGGTTATGTGGAGAAGACAAAAAAGGAGAAAGTCTCACATCAACGAGGCTAATCAATGAGCTATGGAGATGTCCATCGATTGATGTTAATGCAAGGAATAGGGATTGCCATGCAACGGATGCACTAGAGCTATAAATGTATGAAAGCTCAACAAAAGAAACTAGTGGGTGTGGATCCAACTTGCTTGCTCACAAAGACCTAGGGCACTTGAGGAGGCCCATTGTTGGAATATACAAGCCAAGTTCCATAATGAAAAATTCCCACCAGTATATGAAAGTGACAAAACAAGAGACTCTCTATCATGAAGATCATGGTGCTACTTTGAAGCACAAGTGTGGAAAAAGAGATAGTAGCATTGTCCCTTTTCATTTCTTTTTTGGGGCCTTCCTTTTTTGGCCTTTCTTTTTCTTTTTTTGGTTGGGACAATGCTCTATTAAATAATGATCATCACACTTCTATTTATTTACAACTCAATGATTACAAGCCGATACTATAACAAGGCATGACTCTATATGAATTCCTCCGGCGGTGTACCGGGATATGCAATGAATCAAGTGTGACATGTATGAAAGAATTATGAACGGTGGCTTTGCCACAAATACTATGTCAACTACATGATCATGCTAAGCAATATGACAATGATGAATGTGTCATGATAAACGGGATGGTGGAAAGTTGCATGGCAATATATCTCGGAATGGCTATGGAAATGCCATAATAGGTAGGTATGGTGGCTGTTTTGAGGAAGATATAAGGAGGTTTATGTGTGAAAGAGCGTATCATATCACGGGGTTTGGATGCACCGGCGAAATTTGCACCAACTCTCAATGTGAGAAAGGGCAATGCACGGTACCAAAGAGGCTAGCAATGATGGAAGCGTGAGAGTGTGTATAATCCATGGACTTAACATTAGTCATAAAGAACTCACATACTTATTGCAAAAATCTACAAGTCATCAAAAACCAAGCACTAGGCGCATGCTCCTAGGGGGACAGATTGGTAGGAAAAGACCATCGCTCGTCCCCAACCGCCACTCATAGGGAAGACAATCAAAGAAGACCTCATGTTTCAAATTTGTTACATCACATTTACCATACGTGCATGCTACGGGGCTTGCAAACTTCAACACAAGTATTTCTCAATTTCACAACTACTCAACTAGCACAACTTTAATATCAGTACCTCCATATCTCAAAACAATCATCAAGCATCAAACTTCTCTTAGTATTCAGAACACTCATAAGAAAGTTTTTACTAATCTTGAATACCTAGCATATTAGGATTATTTAAGCAAATTACCATGCTATTTAAGACTCTCAAAATAATCTAAGTGAAGCATGAGAGATCAATATTTTATATAAAACAAATCCACCACCGTGCTCTAAAAGATATAATTGAAGTACTAGAGCAAAACTATATAACTCAAAAGATATAAGTGAAGCACATAGAGTATTCTAATAATTTCTGAATCATGTGCGTCTCTCTCAAAAGGTGTGTACAGAAAGGATGATTGTGGTAAACTAAAAAGTAAAGACTCAAATCATACAAGACGCTCCAAGCAAAACACATATCATGTGGTGAATAAAAATATAGCTCCAAGTAAAGTTACCGATGAAAGTAGACGGAAGAGGGGATGCCTTCCGGGGCATCCCCAAGCTTTGGCTTTTTGGTGTCCTTATATTATCTTGGGGGTGCCATGGGCATCCCTAAGCTTAGGCTCTTGCCACTCCTTGTTCTATAATCCATCAAATCCTTACCCAAAACTTGAAAACTTCACAACACAAAACTTAAAGTAGAAAATCTCGTGAGCTCCGTTAGCGAAAGAAAATAAAAGACCACTTCAAGGTACTGTAATGAAGTCATTATTTCTTTATATTGGTGTTAAACCTACTGTATTCCAACTTCTCTATGGTTTATAAACTATTTTACTAGCCATAGATTCATCAAAATAAGCAAACAACACACGAAAAACAGAATCTGTCAAAAACAGAACAGTCTGTAGTAATCTGTAGCTAGCGCAATATCTGGAACCACAAAAATTCTAAAATAAATTGTTGGACGTGAGGAATTTATCTATTAATCATCTGAAAAAAGAATTAACTAAATATCGCTTTCCAAATAAAAATGGCAGCCGTTCTCGTGAGCGCTAAAGTTTCTGTTTTTTACAGCAAGATTAACAAGACTCTCCCCAAGTCTTCCCAACGGTTCTACTTGGCACAAACACTAATTAAACACAAAAAACACAACCAAAACAGAGGCTATATAAATTATTTATTACTAAACAGGAGCAAAAAGCAAGGAATAAAAATAATATTTTGGGTTGCCTCCCAACAAGTGCTATCGTTTAACGCCCCTAGCTAGGCATAAAAAGCAAAGATAGATCTAGGTATTGCCATCTTTGGTAGGCAATCCATAAGTGGCTCTCATAATAGATTCATAAGGTAATTTAGTTTTCTTTCTAGGAAAGTGTTCCATGCCTTTCATTAAAGGAAATTGGAATCTAATATTTCCTTCCTTCATATCAATAATTGCACCAATCGTTCTAAGGAAAGGTCTACCAAGAATAATAGAACATGAAGGATTGCAATCTATATCAAGAACGATAAAATTTACGGGCACATAATTCCTATTTGCAACAATAAGAACATCATTAATTCTTCCCATAGGTTTCTTAATAGTGGAATCCGCAAGGTGCAAGTTTAAAGAGCAATCATCAAAATCACGGAAACCTAACAAATCACACAAAGTCTTTGGAATCGTGGAAACACTGGCACCCAAATCACACAAAGCATAGCATTCATGATCTTTAATTTTAATTTTAATAGTTGGTTCCCAGTCATCATAAATTTTTCTAGGGATAGAAACTTCCAACTCAATTTTTTCTTCATAAGATTGCATCAAAGCATCAACGATATGTTTGGTAAACGCTTTATTTTGACTATAAGCGTGAGGAGAATTTAGCATGGATTGCAACAAGGAAATACAATCTATCAAAGAGAAATTGTCATAATTAAATTCCTTGAAATCCAAAATAGTAGGTTCATTAACATCTAGAGTTTTGATCTCTTCAAGATCAAAAAACTCCGGATTTTTGGAACGCCTTCTAGGTAAAGGTGGATCATATTCAGTACCATCATTATCAAGATTCATATTGCAAAACAAAGATTTAATAGGGGACACATCAATAACTTTTAGATCTTCATCTTTATTATCATGGAAACTAAAAGAACATCCTCTTATAAAGGAATCTTTCTTAGCACGCATCCTAGCAGTTCTTTCTTTGCACTCATCAATGGAAATTCTCATGGCTTTGAGAGACTCATTAATATCATGCTTAGGAGGAATAGATCTAAGTTTCAAAGAATCAATATCAAGATAAATTCTATCAAAGTTCCTAGCCAACTCATCAATCTTAAGCAATTTTTCTTCAATCAAAGCACTGAAATTCTTTTGTGAAGCAATAAATTATTTAATATTAGATTCAAAATCAGAGGGCATCTTATTATAATTTCCATAAGAATTGTTGTAGGAATTACCATAATTATTAGAGGAATTACTAGGATAAGGCCTAGGATTAAAGTTTCCTCTATACGCGTTGTCACCAAAATTATTCCTACCAACAAAATTCACATCCATAGATTCATTATTATTTTCAATCAAAGTAGACAAAGGCATATCATTAGGATCAGAAGAAACACTTTTATTAGCAAATAATTTCATAAGTGCATCCATCTTTCCACTCAAAACATTAATATCTTCTATCGCATGCACTTTCTTATTAGCAGATCTTTCAGTGTGCCATTGAGAATAATTAACCATAATATTATCTAGGAGTTTAGTAGCTTCTCCTAAAGTGATTTCCATAAAAGTGCCTCCCGCGGCCGAATCTAAAAGATTTCTAGAAGCAAAATTCAATCCGGCATAAAATTTTTGTATAATCATCCACAAATTCAAACCACATGTTGGGCAATTACGTATCGTTAATTTCATCCTCTCCCAAGTTTGTGCAACATGTTCATGATCAAGTTGCTTAAAAATCATAATATCGTTTCTAAGAGAGATGATCTTAGCGGGAGGAAAATACTTAGAGATAAAAGTATCTTTGCACTTATTCCATGAATCAATACTATTTTTAGGCAAAGACGAAAACCAAGCTTTAGCACGATCTCTAAGCGAAAAAGGAAATAGCTTCAGTGTAACAATATCATTATCAACATCTTTCTTCTTTTGCATATCACACAAATCAACGAAGCTATTTAGATGGGTAGCGGCATCTTCACTAGGAAGGCCGGAAAATGGATCTTTCATGACAAGATTCAGCAAGGCGGCATTAATTTCACAAGATTCGGCATCGGTAAGAGGAGCAATCAGAGTGCTAATAAAACCATTGTTGTTGGTATTGGTAAAGTCACACAATTTAGTGTTATCTTGAGCCATCGTGACAAGCAAGCAATCCAACACACAATCAAACGAAGAACGGGCAAAAAGAGGCAAATAGAGAAAGAGAGGGAGGATAGAGAGAGAGGGCGAATAAAACGGCAAGGGTGAAGTGGGGGGGGGGGAATGAGAGGCAAATGGCAAATAATGTAATGCGGGAGATAAGGGTTTGTGATGGGTACACTGTTTGTTGACTTTTGCGTAGACCTCCCCGGCAACGGCGCCAGAAATCCTTCTTGCTACCTCTTGAGCACTGCGTTGGTTTTCCCTTGAAGAGGAAAGGGTGATGCAGCAAAGTAGCGTAAGTATTTCCCTCGGTTTTTGAGAACCAAGATATCAATCCAGTAGGAGGCTACGCGCGAGTCCCTCGCACCTACACAAAACAAATAAATCCTCGCAACCAACGCGATAAGGGGTTGTCAATCCCTACACGGTCACTTACGAGAGTGAGATCTGATAGATATGATAAGATAATATTTTTGGTATTTTTATGATAAAGATGCAAAGTAAAATAAAAGCAATGAAAATAACAAAGTATTGGAAGATTAATATGATGAAGATAGACCCGGGGGCCATAGGTTTCACTAGTGGCTTCTCTCGAGAGCATAAGTATTTTACGGTGGGTGAACGAATTACTGTTGAGCAATTGACAGAATTGAGCATAGTTATGAGAATATCTAGGTATGATCATGTATATAGGCATCACGTCCAAGACAAGTAGACTGACTCCTGCCTGCATCTACTACTATTACTCCACACATTGACCGCTATCCAGCATGCATCTAGAGTATTAAGTTCATAAGAACAGAGTAACACCTTAAGCAAGATGACATGATGTAGAGGGATAAATTCATTCAATATGATGAAAACCCCATCTTGTTATCATCGATGGCAACAATACAATACGTGCCTTGCTGCGCCTACTGTCACTAGGAAAGGACACCGCAAGAATGAGCCCAAAGCTAAGCACTTCTCCCATTGGAAGAAAGATCAATCTAGTAGGCCAAACCAAACTGATAATTCGAAGAGACTTGCAAAGATAACCAATCATACATAAAAGAATTCAGAGAAGATTCAAATATTGTTCATAGATAAACTTGATCATAAACCCAGAATTCATCGGTCTCAACAAACACACCGCAGAAAGAAGATTACATCGAATAGATCTCCACAAGAGAGAGGGAGAACTTTGTATTGAGATCCAAAAAGAGAGAAGAAGCCATCTAGCTAATAACTATGGACCCGTAGGTCTGAGGTAAACTACTCACACATCATCGGAGAAGCTATGGTGTTGATGTAGAAGCCCTTCGTGATCGATGCGCCCTCCAGCAGAGCTCCGGAACAGGCCCCAAGATGGGATCTCATGGATACAGAAAGTTATGGCGGTGGAATTAGGGTTTTGGCTCCGTGTCTGATCGTTTGGGGGTACGTAGGTATATATAGGAGGAAGAAGTACGTCAGTGGAGCAACAGGGGGACCACGAGGGTGGAGGGCGTGCCTGGGGGGTAGGCGCGCCCCCTACCTCGTGGCCTCCGTGTTGGTTGCTTGACGTAGGGTCCAAGTCTCCAGGATCTTGTTCGTTCGAAAAATCACGTTCCTGAAGGTTTCATTCCGTTTGGACTCCGTTTGATATTCCTTTTCTTCGAAACCCTAAAATAGGCAAAAAAACAGCAATTCTGGGTTGGGCCTCCGGTTAGTAGGTTAGTCCCAAAACTAATATAAAAGTGGATAATAAAGCCCAATAATGTCCAAAACAGAAGATAATATAGCATGGAGCAATCAAAAATTATAGATATGTTGGAGACGTATCAAGGATGATGGTGCGGACAGGAAGGATCCGGTTGAGGACAAACCTAATGAGGCACCTCATCAAACCGCTTGTTGATGCGGACAAGGTCCTCATCGGCCCGCTCCAGCTTCCGCTTGAGTTCGGACACCTCGGTGGCCTGGGCGGTTGCCGCTAACAGTGAAGCCTGTTTAACAAAATAGACAAGTATATTATCTCTTGTGAATAGTACTTGATCCTCTATTCGTACCTTCTTTGCAAAGGCCGAACAGAGTCTCAGGGGCTACTATCTATACACAGGCATATTTTTTGCATATGCAAAGCAGCTAAGACTATTACATCACGTACCTCAAAGCCTGTTAATAGGACAGTAAAGGCTTCGTTCAACCCGCTTTTGGCGGACTGAACCTTCTCAACCACCATACACATGAGGGTATGGTGCTCCTCCACAATGGAAGCACGCCGAAGCACCTCCACCAGAGTGTCCGGCGCCTCCGGATTGACAGAGGTCGCCAGTGGAGTCGACGCTCCCCCCTCTTTCGAAGGAGGTTGCTCGCTCGATTCCAGAGCCTTACAGGTCTCTGGAATAATATTCGGCTGGGGGGCGGATTGGGCATGGCTCCCGTCACCAGTCTCCATGGGGGTCAGTTGCCCCATGTACTCGGCAGTAGGTGTTACCCTCTGGCACTGTCTGGGCGGCCTCCCGCACCTCTCCATGGCTCGGAGAGGCTCTTCAGGACAACACTTCGGTGTTGTCTGTGGCAGTTGGCGGGGAGGCTTGAAGAGGTGTCTCGCTCTCCACCATCTCCGGCCCCAGTGAATTCCCAAAAGACGATGATAGCTGGGGGAGATCGCGCGCCAGACTGTAACACGAAATTTAAATGTGTTAAAACTGCAATCATAAAAACCGGATATATATGCGGTATCCTTGGACCCTTACGATGCAGCCAGGGGCTTCGACCTGGGGTGCCACTCGGGGATGGCTTCGGCGTCCGAGTCCAAGTCATCCTAGAGGGAAATCTTCCCCTTCTTGGACGTCTTCACCTCTAGGTCCACGGAGGCCGCCCTTTTCTTCTTCCCCCCTTAAGGGGAGAATTGCTCTCCTCCTCCTCCTCCTCCTCGTCTTCATCTCCCTCATGGGAGGAGGGAGCTTCAGTATCTCCGGACGCAGTGTCCGAAGTAACTTTACGGTGGAGGCCACTTTTGGCTTCCTTCCTCTTCTTCTTGGCCTTCTTCTCCGACGCCTGGTACGGCGCCGGGACCAACATCCTCGTTAGCAGAGGAATGGCTGGGTCTTCGGGTAGCGGAGCCGGACACTAGATTCGCTCCACCTTCTTTGTCCAGCCCTGATGGAAGAATGGAAGGCTCAACATACCCTTTGATTTACGAGTTGAAGTTATGTTCGGAAATCCGAAAACTTACTGGGGTGGCCGGATGAGTGCAGTCGAGGCCGATGTCTTCGATCGTCTCCGGCCACGACTTCTGGGCCTTGAAAAGCAGCTTCCAGATCTCTTCATGCGTCATGCCAAAGAATCGCTGCAGGGTCCGAGGGCCAGTCGCATTGAACTCCTGCATGTGGAGAGGCCGGCGCAGGCAGGGGAGAATCCGGCGAAAAAGCATCACCTGAATCACATCAGTGAGACTGGTGTTCTTCTCCATCATATTTTTTATGCGCTTTTGCAGCATCATCACCTCATCGGACGACGCCCAATCCATGCCCTTGTTAATCCACGACGTGAGCCGCATTGGGGGTCCGAATATAAACTCAGGAGTGGCTGCCCATGTGGCGCCGCGAGGTTCGGTGATGTAGAACCACTCCTGCTTCCATACCTTCATGGTCTCCACAAAGGCCCCTTTGGGCCAGGTGACATCGGGGAGCTTGCTCACCATGGCGCCGCCGTAGTCCGCATGTTGCCCGTCTACCACTTTTGGCGTCACATTGAAGACCTTAAGCCATAGGCTGAAGTGGGGGGATGCGGAGGAGCACCTCGCACACGACGATGAACGCCGAAATGTGGAGGAAGGAATTTGGGGCTAGATCATGGAAATCTAGCCCATAACGTCAAGGAACATGAGGCCACAGACGAAAGGGTGGAGGGGAAACCCGAGTCCGCGGAGGAAGTGGGGGATAAACACCACCCTCTCATTAGGCTCCGGAGTAGGGATGATCTATTTTTGGCAGGGAGCCGATACGCGATGTTCGCGGCCAAGTACCCCGCTTCCCGGAGTTCCTTGACGTTCCTCTCCGTGACAGAGGAAGCCATCCACTTGCCCTGTGAGCCGGATCCGGCCATGGTTGGAAGGGTTGGGTGGTGGGAAAGGTTGAAGCTTGGGCGCTGGAGCTCGAGGATGGGAAGGCTGAGGAAGGAAGAAGGCGTGGGGTAAAAAGATGGATCTTTATCCGCTTATATAGGCAGTGAATATCAAGCACCCCCCACTAGCCTTAAAACTCGCCTATTCCCAAGGGGTCGTGTGCATGGCACGGTTGGATTACCCAAACCCGTGTTGATGAAAATCTCGCAATAAGGGGGCGCGATCTCTGCTTTGATAAGACGTGTCAATAGAGGCTGTGCCTCGAAGCATGAAGCGGGAGGCCAAAAAAGGGTTCGAAATAATAAAAAGGCCAGACGTGACGTTTCACCAAAAAAGCTGTTAGTAGATATGCCTTATTAAGTATTGTGCCCTTGTGGTTGAGGGTTGTGGCTATTATACAGAGTCGGATATAGTTCTATTGTTCAGAAGACAGGTTTGTAAGCGGAGAAGGAACCCTCCTTGCAATGCAGAAGACAATCTGCGTGCCGGACACATCGTCATTGAAGGCTGGTTCAGGGGCTACTGAGGGAGTCCTGGAGTAAGGGGTCCTCGGGTGTCCGGGCTATCTGATATGGGCCGGGCTGATGGTCCATGAAGATACAAGGTAGAAGACCTTCCCCCATGTCCGGATGGGACTCTCCTTTGCATGGATGGCAAGCCTAGCATCTAGATGTATAATTTCCTTTCACTTTAAACCGACTCTGTACAACCCTAGGCCCCTCTAGTATCTATATAAACCGGAGGGTTTAGTCCGTAGAGGCTAACACAAATCATATAGGCTAGACATCTAGGGTTTAGCCATTACGACCACAAGCTAGATCAACTCTTGTAACCCTTATACTCATCAAATACAATCAAGCAGGACATAGGGTTTTACCTCCCTTAAGAGGGCCCAAACCTAGGTAAACATCGTGTCCCCCTTGTCTCATGTTACCTTCAATCCTCAGACGCATAGTTCGGGACCGCCTACCCGAGATCGGCTGGTTTTGACACCGACACTCTGATACGTCTCCAAAGTATCTATAATTTTTGATTGCTCCATGCTATATTATCTAGTGTTTTGGACATTATGGGGCTTTATTATCCACTTTTATATTATTTTTGGGACTAACCTATTAACTGGAGGCCCGACCCAGAATTGATGTTTTTTTGCCTATTTTAGGGTTTCGAAGAAAAGGAATATCAAACGGAGTCCAAACGGAATGAAACCTTCGGGAACGTGATTTTCTCAACGAACGAGACCCAGGAGACTTGGACCCTACGTCAAGACACAAAAGAGGAGGCCACGAGGTAGGGGGCGCGCCTGCCTACCCCAAGCACGCCCTCCACCCTCGTGGGCCCCCTATTGCCCCACCGACGTACTCCTTCCTCCTATATATACCAACGTACCCCCAAACGATCAGATACGGAGCCAAAACCCTAATTCCACCACCGCAACTTTCTGTATCCACGAGATCCCATCTTGGGGCCTGTTCCGGAGCTCTGTCGGAGGGGGCATCGATCACGGAGGGCTTCTACATCAACACCATAGCCCCTCCGATGAAGTGTGAGTAGTTTACCTCAGACCTACGGGTCCATAGTTAGTAGCTAGATGGCTTCTTCTCTCTTTTTGGATCTCAATACAATGTTCTCCCCCTCTCTTGTGGAGAACTATTCGATGTAATCTTATTTTTGCGGTGTGTTTGTTGAGACCGATGAATTGTGGGTTTATGATCAAGTCTATCTATGAACAATATTTGAATCTTCTCTGAATTCTTTTATGTATGATTGGTTATCTTTGCAAGTCTCTTCGAATTATCAGTTTGGTTTGGCCTACTAGATTGATCTTTCTTGCCATGGGAGAAGTGCTTAGCTTTGGGTTCAATCTTGCGGTGTCCTTTCCCAATGACAGTAGGGGCAGCAAGGCACGTATTGTATTGTTGCCATCGAGGATAACAAGATGGGGTTTTCTTCATATTGCATGAGTCTATCCCTCTACATCATGTCATCTTGCTTAAGGCGTTACTCTGTTTTTAACTTAATACTCTAGATGCATGATGGATAGCGGTCGATGAGTGGAGTAATAGTAGTAGATGCAGGCAGGAGTCGGTCTACTTGTCTTGGATGTGATGCCTATATACATGATCATACCTAGATATTCTCATAAATATGCTCAATTCTGCCAATTGCTCAACAGTAATTTGTTCACCCACCGTAGAATACTTATGCTCTCGAGAGAAGCCACTAGTGAAACCTATGGCCCCCAGGTCTATCTTCATCATATTAATCTCCTACTACTTAGTTATTTCCTTTGCTATTTACTTTGCCTTTATTTTACTCTGCATCTTTATCACAAAAATACCAAAAATATTATCTTATCATATCTATCAGATCTCACTCTCGTAAGTGGCCTTATAGGGATTGACAACCCCTATTTGCGTTGGTTGCGAGGATTTATTTGTTTTGTGCAGGTACGAGGGACTCGCGCGTAGCCTCCTACTGGATTGATACCTTGGTTCTCAAAAACTAATGAAAATACTTATGCTACTTTGCTGCATCATCCCTTCCTCTTCGGGGAAAACCAACACAGTGCTCAAGAGGTAGCACACTCACTACCTGGTGAGTCGCAGATATATAGAGCAACACAGCTCGCCAACACTTGGTGCAGCTAGGATTGGGTTGCCTGCTCACCAAGTTTTTATTTCTTCCAATCCAGTTGTAGCTGCATCTGTCCATTCGAAGTGGTCGGTGCGCCGGAGCAGTCGATAAAGTGGTAGTGTCTTTTCTCCCAATCTGGAGATGACGCGGCTTAAGGTTGCCACACACCCAAGTAGTTTTTGGACCTGCTTTAAGTCTGTTGGCGTTGCCAATTGTGACAGGGCTCGGATTTTGGCTGGGTTCGCTTCGATTCTTCTATTGGAAACAATGAACCCGAGCAGTTTCCCGGCTGGAACGCTAAAGACACATTTTTTCGGATTGAGCCATATGTCATATGTTCGGAGGTTGTCAAATGTGAGGCACAGATCATCCACCAACGATTTGACGTGTTTAGTCTTGATGACCACGTCGTCCACATATGCCTCCACTGTTTAGCCAATTTGTTTTTTCAAACATGTTTGAATCATGCGTTCGTAAGTGGTGCCAGTGTTTTTGAGCCCGAAGGGCATAGTGTTGAAGCAGAAAGCCCCATACGGGGTAATAAATGCCATTACAGCTTGGTCGGACTCCTTCATCTTAATCTGATGGTATCTAGAGTAGGCATCGAGGAAACACAATGAGTCGTGTCCTACAGTCACATCAATAATTTGGTCAATGCGGGGCAGCGGGAATGGGTCCTTAGGGAAAGCCTTATTGAGGTCTTTGAAATTGACACAAAGGCGCCAGGATTTATCCTTCTTCCGCACCCTGGCCAGGTTGGCTAGCCAATCCGGGTGCTTGATCTCTCTGATGAACCCGACCTCAAGTAGTTTGGCTAGCTCCTCCCCCATAGCGTGTCGTTTGGGTTCGGAAAATCGCCACAGTGTTTGCTTGACTGGTTTGAACCCATTTATTATGTTGAGGCTATGCTCGGCCAGTCTATGTGGGATGCCGGGCATGTCCAAAGGATGCCAGGCAAACATGTCCCAATTTTCACGCAGGAACGCTCGTAAGGCGGAGTCAACCGTCGGATCCAGTTGTGCTCCAATGGATGTTGTTTTGTCAGGATCCGTCGGGTGCACTTGAAATTTGACTATTTCACCTGCTGGTTTGAAAGAGGTGGATTTGGGCCTCTTGTCAAGCATTACATCATCTTTGTCCATTGTGGAACGCAGAGTGGTTAATTCTTAGGCCGCGAGGGCCTCGGATAGTGCCTTGAGGGCCAAGGATGCGATTTTGTTTTCGGCACGGAGTGCTATATCCGGATCGCTGGTGATAGTGATTACTCCGTTGGGCCCTAGCATTTTAAGCTTCATGTACCCGTAATGGGGTATGGCTTGGAAGCGTGCAAAGGCGTCCCGCCCAAAAAGGGCATGATATCCGCTATTGAAAGGGGCCACATGGAAGGGCAACTCTTCGGACCTGTAGTTATTAGGCGTGCCAAATACTACATTGAGTTTAATTTTCCCCGAGCATCGTGCTTCATGACTGGGATAATATCTCGAAAGGTGGTACTGCTTTGCTCGATGCGACTCTTGTCCATTTGCATTTTGTCGAGCATGTCTTCATAGATGAGGTTAAGTCTCCTACCGTCATCCATGAGCATGCTACATCTTGAGCACTGCGTTGGTTTTCCCTTGAAGACGAAAGGGTGATGCAATAAAGTAGCGTAAGTATTTCCCTCTGTTTTTGAGAACCAAGGTATCAATCCAGTAGGAGGCTACGCGCGAGTCCCTTGCACCTACACAAAACAAATAAATCCTCGCAACCAACGCGATAAGGGGTTGTCAATCCCTACACGGTCACTTACGAGAGTGAGATCTGATAGATATGCTAAGATAATATTTTTGGTATTTTTATGACAAAGATGCAAAGTAAAATAAAAGGCAATGAAAATAACTAAGTGTTGGAAGATTAATGTGATGGAAGATAGACCCGGGGGACATAGGTTTCACTAGTGGCTTCTCTCAAGAGCATAAGTATTTTACGGTGGGTGAACAAATTACTATTGAGCAATTGACAGAATTGAGCATACTTATGAGAATATCTAGGTATGATCATGTATATAGGCATCACGTCCGAGACAAGTAGACCGACTCCTGCCTGCATCTACTACTATTACTCCACACATCAACCGCTATCCAGCATGCATCTAGAGTATTAAGTTCATAAGAACAGAGTAACGCTTTAAGCAAGATGACATGATCTAGAGGGATAAATTCATGCAATATGATAAAAAAGACAACTTGTTATCCTCGATGGCAACAATACAATACGTGCCTTGTTGCCCCTACTGTCATTGGGAAAGGACATCGCAACATTGAACCCAAAGCTAAGCACTTCTCCCATTGCAAGAAAGATCAATCTAGTAGGCCAAACCAAACTGATAATTCAAAGAGACTTGCAAAGATAACCAATCATACATAAAAGAAATCAGAAGATCCAAATATTGTTCATAGATAAACTTGATCATAAACCCACAATTCATCGGTCTCAACAAACACACCGCAAAAGAAGATTACATCGAATAGATCTCCCCGAGAGAGGGGGAGAACATTGTATTGAGATCCAAAAAGAGCGAAGAAGCCATCTAGCTAATAACTATGGACCTGAAGGTTTGAGGTAAACTACTCACACATCATCGGAGGGCTATGGTGTTGATGTAGAAGCCCTCCATGATCGATGCCCCCTCCGGCGGAGCTCTGGAACAGACCCTAAGATGGGATCTCGTGGATACAGAAAGTTACGGCGGTGGAATTAGGGTTTTGGCTCCGTCTCTGATTGTTTGGGGGTACGTAGGTATATATAGGAGTAAGGAGTACATTGGTGGAGCAACAAGGGGCCCATGAGGGTGGAGGGCGCGCCTGGGGGGGTTAGGCGCGCCCCCCTACGTCGTGGCTTCCTTGTTAGTTGCTTGATGTAGGGTCCAAGTCTCCTGGATCATGTTCGTTCCAAAAATCACGTTCCCGGAGGTTTCATTCCGTTTGGACTCCATTTGATATTCTTTTTCTGCGAAACTCTGAAATAGGCATAAAAAACAGCAATTCTGGGCTGGGCCTCCGGTTAATAGGTTAGTCCCAAAAATAATATAAAAGTGAATAATAAGGCCCAATAATGTCCAAAACAGGAGATAATATAGCATGGAGCAATCAAAAATTATAGATACGTTGGAGACGTATCAAGCATCCCCAAGCTTAATTCCTGCTTGTCCTCGAGTAGGTAAATGATAAAAACAGAATTTTTGATGTGTAATGCTACTAGGCATAATTTCAATGTAATTCTTCTTAATTGTGGCATGAATATTTAGATCCGAAAGATTCAAAATAAAAGTTTAATGTTGACATAGAAATAATAATACTTCAAGCATACTAACTAAGCAATTATGTCTTCTCAAATTAACATGGCCAAAGAAAGTTCATCCCTACAAAATCATATAGTTTAGTCATGCTCCATTTTTGTCACACAAGAATGCTCTCATCATGCACAACCCCGATGACAAGCCAAGCAATTGTTTCATACTTTAGTAATCTCAAACTTTATAAACCTTCACGCAATACATGAGCGTGAGCCATGGATATAGCACTATGGGTGCAATAGAGTATAATGATGGGGGTTATGTGGAGAAGAAAAAAAGGAGAAAGTCTCAGATCAACGAGGCTAATCAATGAGATATGGAGATGCCCATTGTCGGTGTCAAAACCGGCGGATCTCGGGTAGGGGGTCTCGAACTGTGCGTCTAGGCTGGATGGTAACAAGAGGCAGGGGACACGATGTTTTACCCAGGTTCGGGCCCTCTTGATGGAGGTAAAACCCTACGTCTTGCTTGATTGATATTGATGATATGGGTAGTACAAGAGTAGATCTACCACGAGATCAGAGAGGCTAAACCCTAGAAGCTAGCCTATGGTATGATTGTATGTTGTGATTGTTGTCCTACGGACTAAAACCCTTCGGTTTATATAGACACCGGAGAGGGTTAGGGTTACACAAGGTCGGTTACAAAGGAGGAGATATCCATATCCGTATTACCTAGCTTGCCTTCCACGCCAAGTAGAGTCCCATCCGGACACGAGACGAAGTCTTCAATCTTGTATCTTCATAGTCTAATAGTCCGGCCAATGGAGATAGTCCGGCTGTCCGGAGACCCCCTAATCCAGGACTCCCTTAGTAGCCCCTGAAGCAGGCTTCAATGACGATGAGTCCGGCGCACAGTATTGTCTTCGGTATTGCAAGGCGGGTTCCTTCTCCGAATACATCACAGAAGAATTTGAATACGAGGATAGTGTCCGACCCTGCAAAATAAGTTCCACATTCCACCGTAGAGAGAATAATATGTTCGCAGATCTAATTTGCTGGCTTTTTTGGCAGCATGACGTTACGTCACGGCCCGGTGATTATTCGAACCGTTTCTTTTAACCAGCCCCGCACATAACGTGTGACGCCCCGAGACCATTGTGCCAGGTGTCTTCCTGTTATTCGTTGTTATTGCTTTGTCATTTGCTTGCGTGTCGCATCTTGTCATGTCATCATGTGCATTGCATCATCATGTTTCCAGAACTTGCATCCGTCCCAGCCTCCTCGTTCTCTCCGTTGTCCGTTCTGAGCCCAGTTGGGGTCGATCGGGGACCTTGTCGCATTTGGGGTTCTTCTTTTATTTTGGTTCCGTAGTCGGACCTTGATTGTATTTGGATGTTGTAATGCTTTATTCATGTAATTGTGTGAAGTGGCGATTGTAAGCCAACTATGTATCTTTTCCATTATGTATTACATGGGTTGTGTGAAGATTACCTCACTTGCGACATTGCTTTCAATGCGGTTATGCCTCTCAGTCGTGCTTCGACACGTGGGAGATATAGCCGCATCGAGGGCGTTACATAACGCGAGGCAGTTTTTCGACACGTCTTGTCAAAGCAGAGATCGTGTCCCCTTATTACGGGATTCTCATCAATACGGGCGTGGGTAACCCAACCGCGCCATCAATTGTGGCGCTTGGGGGATAAGCAAGTTTTACCAGGCAAGTGGGGATGCTTAGTTTCGTCTGCCCATATAAAGGGATAAGGACACACCTTTCTATCCATGCCTTCTTCCTACCTTACCCATCCATTTTCGCACACTCGAGCTCTAGCGCCCAAGTCCACACTTCCCACCTCGACCTTCTCCAATCATGTCCGGAGCAGGAGGCAGGTGGATGGTCTCCTCCGTCACGGAGGGAGACATCAAGAAACTGAGGAGAGACGGATACCTGCCCGACGACATCGTGCACCGGCTCCCAGATGAGGGGCAGCTCATCCCCACCCCCAGGCCCCATGAGAGGGTAGTATTCCTCACCCATTTCCTCCGCGGACTGGGATTCCCTCTCCATCCCTTCGTCCGGGGGCTCATGTTTTATTACGGCCTGGATTTCCACGATCTGGCCCCGAACTTCATCCTCAACATCTCGGCATTTATCGTCGTGTGCGAGGCCTTCCTCCGCATCAAGCCCCACTTCGGCTTATGGCTGAAGACCTTCAATGTCAAGCCGAAGGTGGTGGGCGGCCGCCAGGCGGAGTGCGGAGGCGCCATGGTGGGCAAGATGCCCAACGTAACATGGCTCGAGGGCTCCTTTGTGGAAACCATAAAGGAGTGGCAATCGGGGTGGTTCTATATCACCGAGTCGCGTGACCCTGCATGGGCAGCGGCCCCCGAGTTCCGATCTGGCATCCCCATGTGGCTCACCTCCTAGAAAGAGAAGGGCCTGTCCTGGGGTAGTTTGAAAGAGCTGACCGGACTCCAAACATGTATTCAAAACATGGTGGACAAGAAGCTCAAGCTTGTCAACATAGTCCAAGTTATACTCATCCGCTGGATACTCCCGTGCCAACAACGGGAGTTCAACTTGTGGGAGTTCAATCCAGCGCAGCACTGAACTCTGAATAGGCTCTTCGAAACGACTCATGAAGACGCCTGGAGGGTGCTGTTCAAAAGTGCCGAGGTCCCCCCCCCCCTATTACTGAGGATCGCGGACTCAGCGCGAAGCACCAAGCCAGTGCGGTAAGCTGCTTTACCTTTCACAGGATACTTATTATTTTTATATAGATTGACTCTATGTGGGATCTAAACTCCCGTACCTTTGACAGGACTGGCAGAAGATGGCCGGACAGATCGACTGTCCGGCTCCTTTGCCCGAAGGCCCCACAGACGCTCTTCTGGCGAAGATGTTGACTCCGGCCCCTTATACGGTGCCGGAGAAGACCAAGAAGGCCAAGGGAACCCAAAAGAGTTCCCGATGCCAGGCGTCGTCGGACTCACCGTCCGATGACTCTGCGGCGCACTCTTCCCCCGAAGACGAGGAAGAAGAAGAAGAAGATGCTCCCCCACCGACTGGGGGAGACAAGAAAAGGAAGGCCGCCCCAACCGGGGAGGCCGGAGGGTCCAAGAAGGGAAGGACTCTCCTTCCGGACGGTTCCATCACCGCCGACGAAGGCGAAGACGAGTGGTTGCCCAGGGTCAAGCCCCCGGGGAGATCGTAAGTATTCAGATACCAGAGTAACTCATAGGATTCCTTTGTCGCACTGCTTTCCCTAACGCCGAACGCAATTATGTAGGCCGCCACGAGCCAGTATCGATGTATCATCGGACGGCTCCTTGGGCTTGTCGGACATGGATAGCAATCCAGTCCCGACCGCCACCTCCCCTCATCCTGCCGACGACGTCGAGGTGTTGCCTCAAGAGGCACCGGATCGAGGGGAGACAGTCCCAGAGGCGCCTCAAGGCGACCTTTCGGACTCCGGGAGCCGAGGGGACGGAGCCCCCGAGAGCTCCAAGTTCGGCCCTCAGCCGAACACCGTGCCGGATGCTCCAGTGGTTCCGGGCTCGGGCAGGCGGCCTCCTTCTAAGAGGGACAAGACGCCTGTGCCGGTGACCTCTGTCCATCCAGAGGCACCGGACAATCTGCTGGAAGCGCTTCCATCGACGAGGAGCACCGCACTATCATGAGTGCGGTGATCCAGAAGGTTCAGTCCGCCAAGAGCGGATTGACTGAAGCCTGTGCCAGCCTTCTAACAGGCTTCGAGGTAAGTGTTTTAAAATGTAGTAGAAATATTACCGCATAGACAGTAGCCCCTGATGCTTTGTTCGGTGTTCACAAAGAAAAGCCGAACAGAGGATCAAATAATATCGCAGGAGTCTAATATAAGTATGTCAATATGCATATGCAGGCTTCGCTGCTGGTGTCCGTCGCACTAACTGCGGAGGTTGCTGTACTGAAGCAGGACCTCGAGGGGTCCAGGAAAGAGCTCGGCCTTGCCAAGAGGCAGCTCGAGGAGAACAAGGGTAAGTAATACCCTGTCTTGTGTATATATAAAAGAGGACGCAGTTGCAAAATGACAGGATCATCGTATGTTTGCCAGGGGCCACGACTGAGGTGGCGACCCTAAAGCAAGCGCTGACCAACGCCGAAGATATAGCGGCCAAGGAGCGCACCGAGCGAGAAGCACGAGGCTCAGGTGGGCGAGGTGCAGCAAGAGCTCCAGGCTCTTGTGGCGAAGCACGAGGCGTTGGAGCTTGACTCCAAGATGCGGGAGTCTGAGCTTGCCACGGCCCAAGAGAGTGTAAAAAGTGCCAAGGCCGAAGCCCAAAAGGCCCTCCAAGAGATCGACGCGATGAAGAAGATAGCGGCGGGTAAGGCTTTCTATATGCAAAGCAAGCATGTAAAAATAAATTACCGATTACTTACCCGGATCTGGAGCTCTTCAGGAGCATTCGCGGATTTGCCCTGCAATGTGTCCGATGCCGCACAATTTTACCAGGCCGAGGACGGAAGCTCGACAGAGAAGTTGTTCTGGTCTCAGTATGCTGAGGCCGAACATCCGGTGCCAATGAGCGACCAGCTGAAGCAGATGGTTGAGCTACATAAGGCGGCCGATCAGGCCATGAAGAGCTTTATAGTCCAGCTATGGCCTGGCGACGCCCTTCCGAACAGCTTCTTCGTCCGGGTGAGGCAGCTTGTGGATGCCTGCCCGCGGCTGGAGCTCGTCAAGCGATCTGTTTGCATTGAAGGTGCACGTCGGGCTTTCGCCCGTGTAAAATTGCAGTGGGTCAAGCTAGACGCCGTGAAGCTGATCAAGGAGGGGCCGCCAGAGGGCAAGGAGCACAGCCACCCCGAGATGTACTACGAGGGTGTTCTGCCGGGTGCCCGTCTCATCGCGGACGAGTGTTCAAAAGATGTAATATTTGAATGAGACTTGCTCGTTTTATCCTGTATGTATGAAAACTTGTTTCATATGCGCTATGCAATGCTTGTGTGAATTTAAAATATTACCTTCTGTTTGGCCGTTTATCCAATCTGAGAGATGGCTAGTCCTCGGCTTCTGCCCCCATGCCACGAGTGCTGGGGTGTTCGGGATAAACCTGAGCACTCTTGTTCCCATATTTGGGTCCTTCGAGGGAGGTGCTCAGCACAATGAACAAGGCAACCGGACTAATAATGCTTTATCACTCTCACTTAGCCATAGAATTCTATAATTTTAAATTTCAGCGAAGCCCCTAGTATTCGGAAGGCCGAATTCGGGGCGCGATACATGCCTGTAAGCCGGACAGGGCCGGCCCCTCGCCCTAAGCGGCATAAGTCTTTAGGGACTCGAAAAACCTCGCCGAATAGCGACCAGTCTCTCGCCTTATCATGGCAGTCAGTTTTAGCTTTCTCTACTGAGGTGCTGAACCCAGCAAAACCGGGGCACAATCGCAGTAGTTCTCCTAGCGCTACCTTAGCCGATAGAGCGGAACGTAAGGTACCAAAACATAGGAGCCGGGCAAACCCAACATTTGACCAAAGACATGATTCGGAGCTGATGCATATAATGCTATAAGTTCAGGGTGCCGCACTTGTGAAAGTGTTCGGACTTTTCACACCGCATTGTGGGGTATGTAAGCCCCTGGTGTATAGGCCGTACCAGAGTGTACGGTTGCAAGGCGTCATTAATGAACACACACACATATATATATATATAACAAGAATGCAATAATAGTCGTAATGTCATGCATTGTTTATTAAGAAATTGCGTTAAAGCAGAGTGATACAGATAATGCGATAAGCAAAGAGTAGGACTATGTCCCTTCCAAGGGCAAGCTGAGGGATGATATTAAATTGAATATTTCACTCGTTACTGTAATCAACCTCGGAATTCCGTGGTATAACGTAGCTTTCTACCTCCTTGGTTGCTGCATCATGTGTTCGGCAATAGTGCTGTCGGACAGTGTTTCCAGAGGTTAAGGTCCTGAAAGGAAAAGAAAAATAACCGAACGGGAAGCCCCTAGTGCGGTTTAGGCCGCGTCTTGGGGCGTGTCGCAGTTGTGCCCCCCTCCCCGCCTGTGCCCATGGTATTTTTAATGCGTAATTATGGACACGCGGCACGAGTTTCACTGCTGGGCTAGGATTGGGGTGGCCGCCGTATTGCTACGCGAGCTCAGATCGCGCCAGGCGGTCTATTTGCCGATTGCCCCGAGCGCGCTTGAAGGTGTCCGGGCTGTGAAGCGCCGAACTGGTTGATTGCCTTGAGAGGCTGCTTTGCGTTTCTGCTGCGAGGGCTGCGGTGTGCTTCTCTGTTCGGAGAGAGCGCTCTGTGTTACCATTGACTGTAATAACTCCGCGAGGTCCTGGGATCTTGAGCTTGAGGTATGCATAATGCGGTACCGCATTGAATCTAGAAAATGTGGTTCGCCCGAGCAGTACGTGATAACCACTGCGGAACGGGACTATATCAAAGATTAAATCTTCGCTTCGGAAGTTATCCGGGGATCCGAAGACCACTTCCAGTGTAATTGAGCCTGTGCAATGGGCCTCTACACCTGGAATGACGCCCTTAAAGGTCGTTTTTGTGGGTTTGATCCTTGAGCGGTCTATACCCATTTTGCGCACTGTGTCCTGATAAAGCAGGTTCAGGCTGATGCCGCCGTCCATAAGGACTCGAGTGAGGTGAAATACATCGATGATTGGGTCTAGGACTAGTGCGGCGAATCCGCCATGACGGATACTAGTGGGGTGGTCCCTGCGATCGAAGGTGATCGGACAGGAGGACCAAGGGTTGAACTTTGGGGCGACTCGCTCCAACGCATATACGTCCCTGAGCGCACGCTTCCGCTCCCTCTTGGGGATGTGGGTTGCGTATATCATGTTCACCGTCCGCACTTGCGAGGGAAACCTCTTCTGTCCTCCAGTGTGCGGCTTCCGGGGCTCCTCCTCGTCATCGCTATGCGGCCCCTTGTCCTTGTTTTCGGCAATTAACTTGCCAGCCTGCTTGAACACCCAACAATCCCTGTTGGTGTGATTGGCTGGCTTGTCTGGGGTGCCGTGTATTTGACACGAGCAATCGAGTATACGGTCCAAGCTGGACGGCCCCGGCGTACTTTGTTTGAATGGCTTTTTCCGCTAATCGGGTTTAGAGGCTTTGAATCCGGCATTGACTGTCGTATCCTCATTGTTTTTGTTGTTAATGCGGCGCTTATGCTTGTTGCGACGTGACCTGCTATTGTCGTCCTTGGTATCTGAGGTACCATGGTTCTTTGATATGTTATTACTGCGAGCCAGCCAACTGTCTTCTCCCGCACAAAAGCGGGTCATGAGCGTCGTGAGAGCTGCCATAAATTTTGGCTTTTCCTGACCAAGGTGCCGGGCTAGCCACTCATCTCGGATGGTGTGCTTGAAAGCCGCTAAGGCCTCCGCATCCGGACAGTCGACGATTTGATTTTTCTTTGTAAGGAACCGAGTCCAGAATTGCCTGGCCGACTCTTCTGGCTGCTGAATTATGTGGCTTAAATCATCGGCGTCTGGTGGTCGCACATAAGTGCCCTAAAAGTTTTCGAGGAATGCAACTTCCAGATCTTCCCAACAGCTAATGGAGTCCGCTGGCAAGCTGTTAAGCCAATGCCACGCTGGTCCTTTGAGCTTTAGTGGGAGGTATTTGATGGCGTGTAAGTCATCGCCGCGGGCCATGTGGATGTGGAGGAGGAAGTCCTCAATCCATACCGCGGGATCTGTTGTGTCGTCGTATGATTCAATATTTACAGGTTTGAAACCTTCTGGGAATTGATGTTCCATTACTTCGTCTGTGAAGCATAAGGGGTGTGTGGCGCCTCTGTATTGGGCTATATCACGACGCAGCTCGAATGGGTCTTGCTCACTGTGTTCGGCCCAGCCAGATTTGCTTTTACTGTATCCGGCGTGACGTTTGTCGTCTCGCAGAGTGGTGCGCCCTCGTGATCCGTAGATCGATCTTGAATGCTTTGCCTTGTCCTTCAATATGTCTCGCAGGTCTGGCGTATCTCCCCATGCCTTTTTATTTGAATGGCGTTGGGGTGGAGGCTGAGCTTTTGGCTGGAATGCCTCTCTATCGCGGCCACGAGGTGGCCGATCAGCCGTATCATACGCTTCTTCCTCCAGTCGGGGTAGTAACCTGCGCCTTGGGTAACTCTTGGAGGGGCGCTCAAGTTTATATTCCTCGGCCGCGAGGACTTCAGTCCATTTGTCAGCTAGCAGATCTTGATCAGCTTGAAGTTGCTGCTGCTTTTTCTTCAGGCTATTTGCCGTGGCCATAAGCCGGCGCTTGAAGCGCTCTTGTTCGACAGGATCCTCTGGTACGGCGAATTCATCATCGCCGAGGCTTGCCTCGTCTTCGGAGGGGGCATGTGATTGTCATCCTCCTCCTCTCCATCTGCCGCTCTCTCAGGAGAGCTGGCTCCTCCATCCTCCTGCTCTAAATCTTGCTGGAGGGGTTTGTTGTTTTCTTCGGCACTATCCGGAGTGTTATTATCTGCTGTGCCGGTATCACCACTTTTGCTTTGGCAGGACATAGAGCGGCGCCGCTGATGTCGGTGTTTGGGTTGCTTCTTGGAGGGGTCATCCTCCGCTATCCCGTCCCCATTGCCTTCTTTGGGTGTATCCACCATGTATATGTCATATGACGAGGTGGCTTTCCAGTGCCCTATAGGTGCTGGTTCATGTTCGTCTCCTACATCATCATCCATACCGTCGATGTCTTCGGAGTCGAAGTCGAGCATGTTGGTTAAATCATCGACAGTGGCTACGAAGTGGGTGGTGGGTGGGCGTTGAATTTCTTCGTCGTTCGCATCCCAATCCTGTTGGCCATAATCCGGCCAGGGCTCTCCTGACAAAGAGAGAGACCTTAGTGAATTCAGGATGTCGCCGAAGGGCGAGTGCTGAAAGATATCCGCGGCGGTGAATTCCATGATCGACGCCCAATTGGATTCGATTGGCGGGGGCGCGGATGGTTCGGAGTCCGGAAAAGAGTCCGGCACCTTGGAGTCACGGGCTGCGCAGAGGTTTAGGCTGGTGTTCGGCTCGATCGCCGTTGAGACTGCAGCCCCTGAGGCGGTGTCTAACCACCCGTCCTCGACTGGCGCAGTTGGCTCCGAGCTAAGGGTCGGAGCTGATGCGGGCGCAGCCTCTGGGGTACTGTTCGGCGGCAGAGCTAGGTCATACCCATCGCGACAATGCGGCGCGCCCGACTGTGGCTCGAATCCGTCGAAGATCAAGTCTCCGTGGATGTCGGCCATGTAGTTCAAACTTCCAAATCTGACCTGATGGCCAGGGGCGTAACTTTCAATCTGCTCCAGATGGCCAAGCGAATTAGCCCGCAGTGCAAAGCCGCTGAATACGAAGATCTATCCAGGGAGAAAAGTCTCACCCTGGACCGCATCGCTATCGATGATAGTAGGAGCCATCAAGCCTAACGGCGACGACACAGAGGAACTCTCAATGAAAGCACCAATGTCGGTGTCAAAACCGGCGGATCTCGGGTAGGGGGTCCCGAACTATGCGTCTAGGCCGGATGGTAACAGGAGGCAGGGGACACGATGTTTTACCCAGGTTCGGGCCCTCTTGATGGAGGTAAAACCCTACGTCCTGCTTGATTGATATTGATGATATGGGTAGTACAAGAGTAGATCTACCACGAGATCAGATAGGCTAAACCCTAGAAGCTAGCCTATGGTATGATTGTATGTTGTGATTGTTGTCCTACGGACTAAAACCCTTCGGTTTATATAGACACTGGAGAGGGTTAGGGTTACACAAGGTCGGTTACAAAGGAGGAGATATCCATATCCGTATTGCCTAGCTTGCCTTCCACGCCAAGTAGAGTCCCATCCAGACACGAGACGAAGTCTTCAATCTTGTATCTTCATAGTCTAACAGTCCGGCCAATGGAGATAGTCCGGCTGTCCGGAGACCCCCTAATCCAGGACTCCTCACCCATCGATTGATGTTAATGCAAGGAGTAGGGATTGCCATGCAATGGATGCACTAGAGCTATAAATGTATGAAAGCTCAACAAAAAAAACTAGTGGGTGTGCATCCAACTTGCTTGCTCACAAAGACCTAGGGCACTTGAGGAGGCCCATTGTTGGAATATACAAGCCAAGTTCTATAATGAAAAATTCCCACTAGTATATGGAAGTGACAAAACAAGAGACTCTCTATCATGAAGATCATGGTGCTACTTTGAAGCACAAGTGTGCAAAAAAGGATAGTAGCATTGTCCCTTTTCATTTCTTCTTTTGGGGGGGGGGGCTTCTTCTTTTTTTGGCCTTTCTCTTTTTTTATTGGGACAATGCTCTATTAAATGAATGATCATCACACTTCTATTTATTTACAACTCAATGATTATAACTCGATACTAGAACAAGGTATGACTCTATATGAATGCCTCCGGCGGTGTACCGGGATATGCAATGAACCAAGAGTGACATGTATGAAAGAATTATGAATAGTGGCTTTGCCACAAATACTATGTCAACTACATGATCATTCTAAACAATATGACAATGATGAACGTGTCATGATAAACGGGATGGTGGAAAGTTGCATGACAATATATCTCAGAATGGCTATGGAAATGCCATAATATGTAGGTATGGTGGCTGTTTTGAGGAAGATATAAGGAGGTTTATGTGTGAAAGAGCGTATCATATCACGGGGTTTGGATGCACCGGCGAAGTTTGCACCAACTCTCAATGTGAGAAAGGGCAATGCACGATACCGAAGAGGCTAGCAATGATGGAAAGGTGAGAGTGCGTATAATCCATGGACTCAACATTAGTCATAAAGAACTCACATACTTATTGCAAAAATCTAAAAGTCATCAAAAACCAAGCACTATGCGCATGCTCTTAGCAGGATAGATTAGTAGGAAAAGACCATCGCTCGTCCCCGACCGCCACTCATAAGGAGTCCAATCAAAGAACACCTCATGTTTCAAATTTGTTACATAATGTTTACGATACGTGCATGCTACGAGACTTGCAAACTTCAACACAAGTATTTCTCAAATTCACAACTACTCAACTAGCGAAACTTTAATATCACTACCTCCATATCTCAAAACAATCATCAAGCATCAAACTTCTCTTAGTATTCAAAACACTCATAAGAAAGTTTTTACTAATCTTGAATACCTAGCATATTAGGATTATTTAAGCAAATTACCATGCTATTTAAGACTCTCAAAATAATCTAAGTGAAGCATGAGAGATCAATAGTTTCTATAAAACAAATCCACCACCATGCTCTAAAAGATATATGTGAAGTACTAGAGCAAAACTATATAACTCAAAAGATATAAGTGAAGCACATAGAGTATTCTAATAATTTCCTAATCATGTGTGTCTCTCTCAAAAGGTGTGTACAACAAATATGATTGTGGTAAACTAAAAAGCAAATACTCAAATCATACAAGACGCTCCAAGCAAAACACATATCATGTGGTGAATAAAAATATAGCTCCAAGTAAAGTTACCGATGGAAGTAGACGAAAGAGGGGATGCCTTCCGGGGCATCCCCAAGCTTTGGCTTTTTGGTGTCCTTAGATTATCTTGGGGTGCCATGGGCATCCCCAAGCTTAGGATCTTGCCACTCCTTGTTCCATAATCCATCAAATCCTTACCCAAAACTTGAAAACTTCACAACACAAAACTTAAAGTAGAAAATCTCGTGAGCTCCGTTAACGAAAGAAAACAAAACACCACTTCAAGGTACTGTAATGAATTCATTCTTTATTTATATTGGTGTTAAACCTACTGTATTCCAACTTCTCTATGGTTTATAAACTATTTTACTAGCCATAGATTCATCAAAATAAGCAAACAACACACGAAAAACAGAATCTGTCAAAAAGAGAACAGTCTGTAGTAATCTGTAGCTAGCGCAAGATCTAGAACCCCAAAAATTCTAAAATAAATTTATGAACGTGAGGAATTTATCTATTAATTATATAAAAAAATAATTAACTAAATATCACTTTCCAAATAAAAATGGCATCAGTTTTCGTGAGCGCTAAAGTTTCTGTTTTTTACAGCAAGATTAACAAGACTTTCCCCAAGTCTTCCCAACGGTTCTACTTAGCACAAACACTAAATAAACGCAAAAAAACACAACCAAAACAGAGGCTAAATAAATTATTTATTACTAAACAGGAGCAAAAAGCAAGGAATAAAAATAAAATTGGGTTGCCTCCCAACAAGCGCTATCGTTTAACGCCCCTAGCTAGTCATAAATGCAAGGATAGATAGGTATTGCCATAGTAATAGGATAGATCATTAAAACTAATTTCATATTCCCTACGTTTAGTAGCAAGTTTCCTTTGAGGCAAGCAAAAGTAATCAAAAGGGCTAAATTTAATAGGACAAAAGTCCCCAAGATCAATTTTAGGAGGTATAGGTTCCTCTTTCGGCCCTTCGTATTGCACAACCAATGCATCATTATAAGCATTTTTTGGCAGAACTTTGTGAGCCTATACTCGAGAGAATATCCTAGCTCATTATTTTGAATAGCCAAATCATCAATAAGTTCAGAAATTCTATCAATTAGAACATTGGTAGGGACCTTTTTTCTAAGGTTTTCATTGAAAGCAACATAGTATAGAGATTGAAAACGCATTATTTCTTCTTGATCAAAGAGGATAGCCTCTATGGGAGGATGGCCAGCGTCCACCCTATAATGCGCAAAGATTTCTTTGGCTTCTTTTATAATAAATTTGAACTCATGAGCCAAAAAGATAGTAGCGGCACGCTTAACAGAAGAGTGCTCTATATTAGAAAATTCTAAGAAAATCCTTTGTATGCAAGGGTGCAAGTGCATAAATTGCCTTTCAAGTTCAACTATAAGCATGGCGTCCGCAAGACTACTAGTTCTATGAAGAATGGAACTGCCCATAGAAGGCAAAGCACCGGCACAAGTAAAGAAATCTTGAATAACCCCTTTTCCAATAATATTACCACTACCAATTCGGACATTTTTATGTAAGATAGGGGGTTCTTCAGCAGGAGCATCAGAATTTTCCATGTTATTACTATTGTCCATATTGACAATAGTTTCCCCAATTTCAGACATAACGACAAGCAAACGGAAAAGAGGCGCACGGAAAAGAGAGGGCGAATAAAACGGCAAGGGTGAACTGGGGGAGAGGAAAACGAGAGGCAAATGGCAAATACTGTAATGCGGGAGATAAGGGTTTGTGATGGGTACTTGGTATGTTGACTTTTGCGTAGACCTCCCCGGCAACGGCGCCAGAAATCCTTCTTGCTACCTCTTGAGCACCGTGTTGGTTTTCCCTTGAAGAGGAAAGGGTGATGCAGCAAACTAGCGTAAGTATTTCCCTCAGTTTTTGAGAACCAAGGTATCAATCCAGTAGGAGGCTACGCGCGAGTCCCTCGCACCTACACAAAACAAATAAATCCTCACAACCAACGCGACAAGGGGTTGTCAATCCCTACACGGTCACTTACGAGAGTGAAATCTGATAGATATGATAGGATAATATTTTTGGTATTTTTATGATAAAGATGCAAAGTAAAATAAAAGGCAATGAAAATAACTAAGTGTTGGAAGATTAATATGATGGAAGATAGACCCGGGGGCCATAGGTTTCACTAGTGGATTCTCTCAAGAGCATAAGTATTTTACGGTGGGTGAACAAATTACTGTTGAGCAATTGACAGAATTGAGCATAGTTATGAGAATATCTAGGTATGATCATGTATATAGGCATCACGTCCGAGACAAGTAGACCGACTCCTGCCTGCATCTACTACTATTACTCCACACATTGACCGCTATCCAGCATGCATCTAGAGTATTAAGTTCATAAGAACAGAGTAACGCTTTAAGCAAGATGACATGATGTAGAGGGGTAAATTCATGCAATATGATAAAAAAAGCATCTTGTTATCCTCGATGGCAACAATACAATACGTGCCTGGCTGCCCCTACTGTCACTGGGAAAGGACACCGCAAGATTGAACCCAAAGCTAAGCACTTCTCCCATTGCAAGAAATATCAATCTAGTAGGCCAAACCAAACTGATAATTCAAAGAGACTTGCAAAGATAACCAATCATACATCAAAGAATTCAGAAGATCCAAATATTGTTCATAGATAAACTTGATCATAAACCCACAATTCATCGGTCTCAACAAACACACCGCAAAAAGAAGATTACATCGAATAGATCTCCACGAGAGAGGAGGAGAACATTGTATTGCGATCCAAAAAGAGAGAAGAAGCCATCTAGCTAATAACTATGGACCCGAAGGTCTGAGGTAAACTACTCACACATCATCGGAGGGGCTATGGTGTTGATGTAGAAGCCCTCCGTAATCGATGCCCCCTCCGGCGGAGCTTCGGAACAGGCCCCAAGATGGGATCTCGTGGATACAGAAAGTTACGGCGGTGGAATTAGGGTTTTGGCTCCGTCTCTGATCGTTTGGGGGTACATAGGTATTTATAGGAGGAAGGAGTAC